>NC_143067.1:5613030-5916060 GCF_052426305.1 Pelodiscus sinensis
CAGACAGTTTCAGCATCTTGCCCCACAGATGACATATGGTCACCAGGTCAGTGGTTTCAAGCCATTGAGGCTGAATATGTCATTAGAAAACAAGTAGCCTGCGAGGGGAAAGACCTCCAAATGAGTTTGAACCAGGCAAATCGGTCTAGGAAGAGGCTTCTAAGAGATCTTCAGAAGTACAGAGTGTTTGGAGCTGGGTGGGAGAACATAGCCCTTTTGTGGTCCTGTAATTAAGGGGACTGCAGCCTCTCTAACTTAGCATATAGTTGTAGTTTGAACTACAGATTCCCACTTATCACTTTGAAGGTTGACAGGTTCTCATTCCAAAATCAGATTATTATGACAATTATTCTATGATTGGGAACCCCAAGATTCACAGGTGCCATTCTCACACTATAGAACTCCTTTCTAGCTATTTACAAATAAAGAACTGACTAATACATATGGGCTGTGTCTACATTGGCACCCTTTTCCGGAAAAGGGATGCTAATGAGACACTTCGGAATTGCAAATGCCCTGGGGATTTAAATTTTCCCCGTGCCATTTGCATGAACATGGCTGCCTCTTTTTTCCGGGCCGGGGCTTTGCCGGAGAAAAGCGCCAGTCTAGACAGGTATCTTTCGGAAAATAAAGCCTTTTCCGGAAGATCCCTTATTCCTGATTTCTTGCCCTGGGCTTGCCTTGCGCAAGAAATCCCTATGGAGCATCCACACTGGCCTCTTGCGCAAGAGCTCCTGTACAAGAGGGCTTACACCTGTTAAAAAAGAGCATAGCTCTTGCGCAAGAAACCCTCTCTTACCACGCCGTACTGTAAATTTTCTTGCGCAAGAGCGGGTGGGCAGTGTGGATGCTTTCTGGAAGAACGGCCATTCTTGCGCAATAACCCGCCAGTGTAGACATAGCCCAGCCGCTGCACCCAGACCCTGCTTACCAGGAGGTGTTGAGTGGGGCTACAGGACTCTACAGGAGCAGATCCCATGCCCATGCTGGAGCTGTGCCCAGATCCCACTCCCATGCTTGAGCACCAGGTGGGTGGACATCCAGCACTTGCACCACTTGCCACCAAGGTTCTCTCTAAGCTGCGTGGCAGCACGGCCCCGCAGCTGCTTAATGAGCCCTGCTGAGGGCTCCAAGCAGCTGCCTGGCTGGGGAAAGGGCACTTTTCCCTCAGTGACAGCAGCAGTTCCCTGCTGAGGACAGAGGAGTGAGTCTCTTCCAGATGGTAGGAAGGGGACATGTTCCTACCCCACTCCCCAGGGGCCCTCAGAGCAGGCCAGACCACGCAGCCCAGGGCTCACAACTCCAGCCGTGCTGCCACCGGAGAAGCTACAATAGCAACTGGGAATCACCAGGCCCCAGGGCAGCTGCCCCCTCTGCCCCTCTCTCTCTCCATCAGCAGGCCTGGCTGTCACCTTTCTTCAATGCTAGCAATTGTACAGGAAAAGGAGGGGAGTGTCCACAAAACTGCTGTTGCAGACTCAGCCCTGGGATTACTGGTATTTAATAATTGCGAGGAGAATACTCTCTTGAAACAATGACAAGAAGATAACAAAGGGATGAGAGAGGAACATTCTTTCTTTTCTTCTCCTTCAATTCATTTCAAGACATTCAGAGTTTAGTTTTTCCAGCTGCTGATACTGTAAAAATGTTGCTTGGCAACATGGTAATAGGGAGGGAAAAATCCTTAAAAACATTAGGGGTTTTTGTCTTTAGAAATGTACTAGTTCAGCACATCCAACCTCCCACGGCTCAATTTAAGAGCAAAAAAGACACAATGAATAATTTTCTCTCAGCGGATTCTCGCAGCCTTTAATGAGCGGCTTTCAGAAAGGGGACACATGAGGAGAAGTTCTGGCACGCGGCAGGGGGGAGGGGCGCGCGGTTGTAAGGGATGGAAGATGGCGCACTTACCTTCATTATGCCCTCCGTAGTGGGTGGGCCGAGAAATAAAATGGGGAACATGCACTCCAACGTGCGCCATTCTTACAGCGCCTCCTCTTCGCCGGGGCCTTTGAATACCAAGCAGAGCAGAGGGAGGCAGAAATATCAGAATGTGAGGTTGCTTGATCCTGAAGACAACTCTTTTTAGGTAGCCTCTTGACTTACAAGGGGTCTACTCATGGGAGTAAGGACTAGCACTCACGGTCATGCTGAATTCCCACCGAAGGGGACGGGAGCTGAGGTGCATCACACCACACCGCATGCCCGTGAGGCGCCATTCTGAGGACAATTGGCCTGACTCTCCTCTTTTATACCAATGTCAAGCTAGCGCCTCACTGCCTTCAAGAGAGTTATTCCCGATTTATACCAAGGAACCAGCCTCTGCGCATTCACCATCTGCAAGCCAGTGCCCTGATATCCATGCGCTAATAAAGTCCATTCAAAAGAAACAGTCATTTATGTACATTAGTGTGAGGTGCTCAGAGATTCAGGGCAACTTGTTTTCGTATATGTTTCAGGAGTCCCCATCCTCCTTCATGTTGCTTAAGTTAAACAGCTGGGACCAAACAGGAGACGTTTGCCTAAAAAAAAAAACCTACCAAGATTTATCAACCTTGTACGTGCTCATTCTTGCTGAGATCAGGAGTCTAGATGACACATCTCTTCCGACAGCATCAAAGTCAAAAAGGCCTCCAACATGTGAAGGGCCCGTGAGAGTGTCAGCCATCAAATTGAGAGAAGCTTCAGCGAGAAGACACAGACTGTTCCTATGCCAGAGAACAGAGTCGCTCAAAAGGAAGACGTCCCGGAAGAGTTGGAAGCTGTAGACCAGTATTATGATTCTGGGGTAAGTCTGATCAAGTGTAGTAAGGCTATGGAATTAAAAAGGAAGCTGCGCATATAGGAAACAAAGTGGGCCTGAATCTGCTCTCTCAGAGTCATGAGAACATAAAAATGGACAGACTGAGTCAGACCAAAGGTCCAGCTAGCAGAGTATCCTGTCTTCAGACAGTGGCCAGTGGCAGGTGCCCCAAAGGGCATAAATAGAACAGATCCACCATTCCCAGCTTCTGACAAACAGAGGCTAGGGACACCAATCCTACCCATCCTGGCTAATAGCTATTAATGGACCTATCTTCCACGTATTTATCTACTTTTTTTTTGAATCCTGTGAAAGTCCCATTCTTCACAATGTCCTCTGGCAAGGAGTTCCACAGGTTGACTGCACATTGTGTACGTAAATATTTCCTTTTGTTTGTTTTAAGCCTTCTACTTATTAATTTCATTTGGTGACCCTAGTTCCTGTGTTATGCAAACAAGTAAATAACTTTTCCTTATTTACTCTCTCAACACCATATGATTTTGTAGACCTCTATCATATCCCCTCTTAGTTTCCTCTTTTCCAAACTTAAAAGTCCCTGTCTTTTTAATCTTTCCACATATGGCAGCCGTTCCAAACGCCTCATCATTTTTCTTGCCCTTTTCAGAGCTTTTTCCAATGCCAAGATGTCTTTTTTGAGACGGGGTGACCACTTCTGTAATATTCTGTTTGCTTTTTTGGACTGCAGCCGGACATGGAGTGGATGTGCTCTCCACGGACTCTTGCTTTATGTGCGCGTCACTGTAGTAATACCCGCAGGAAAAAAAAAAACCCCTACCCAGATGGAAACCAGCGGAATCTGGCAACCCGGCACGTGGCAACAGTAAACAAAGTGTCTTATAGGCCACTCATAGAACCCCAACGGGCTGCCTGCGGCCCTCAGGTCATAAGCTGTACACCATTGAATTACAGAGATGCTGCAACTACACACAGCATTCAAACCACATACAACCCAGTGGGTTTCCTGGGGGCCATCTGAAAATTCTTCCTTCCTACAACCTGCCCTCTCTAAGTTCTATACAGGGCAGATACTCTGTTAGGCATACAGGCTGCTCTATAAGTCCACCTAGGAAACCATAGACCTGGGGGTGGACTGGGGTCTGGAGGCACAAAGAGCACTCTAAAGCTATAGAGCGATCAAGCTTGTGCCTCTATATAATATTGCACCCTCAGCTAGTTAGTAAAAGCAAGCACGGAGCGATATATCTGAGTCACTATAATGCAGCCACCTCTGGGGTAGAACACAGAAGCAGTTTAACAACACAGGGCAAACACACCTCCACAGCATGCAATAATGTTCTTTAATAATTTGGTGAAGTCCCATTCCGCAACACATGTATCGGAAACAGCATCAGGACTTCGCTGCTTAATTGAATAAGACACTAACAGCAGTGGCTGCTTCTCTTATTATTTTACCTGGGGAATCTCTCCGGCTCCATTTGCAAATTAAACACAGATATTCATGAAGAAGAGATTGTTTTCCGTTTGTGTTTTTTTGAAGCTGCATGTGTCTGAATCAACTTTATGTCTTCCAGGCTTAGAACAGCAGAAATCTGAGATACAAATTAAAAAAATCTGTACTGAGATAAAGCTGGAAAATTAAGATTCGAGTGTTCCAGAACCCATGGGGTTTGGATTTGTGTGGAGTTACTTCTGTATAACATGCAGCAGTCGACTTAACCAATGGGGTCTTTTTTCCTGACATTCATGAAGAGAAGCTCCTTAGGAAGTTGTTTATGGTTAGATCATTACTTTGACTCCTCAGTGGGAAAATTTGGCCACAAACGGGTTACATGTGTACAGCTGAAGGCACAATTTTATTTACAGGTTTGTGGTGTAAATGAGATTACCTAATGCCCCATGTCCACCACAAATAACGACAGCAGGATTCCTGACCTAGCTGCGTTATGGCTAAAATATATCGCATGGATGGAATCTAATCATGTTGTGACTTGGCACCATAAGAAAGCAGAAGCCAAGGTTAGTTTTACTTCAATGGAATCTAAAAATGGTAGCCACGTTATAATCAGGTAGCTCCATTTAACACTGAGCCAGGTATAAATGCGTACGTCCTTCATGGTGCAGTGGGTCATTTAGCATTCCCTTATGTCTAAAGCGGTGGGTTCAAATCCTGATTCCTAACACAGGTGACCTCTTTGGCGGGTTATCATCAGACTAGCCAATTCTGCTCCACATTGGGATGGCAAGACTATTACTGTGGGAAAAATATGCCTGGTAGCTGTTATGGAATCAGCTCATACAATAATATACACTCATTGCTCAAAGGAGGGTAAAAACAGCTGCTTTTGCGGAAAAACTTGCCAGCTGTCTACACTGGTCTCTTGAATTTCCACAAGAACACTGATGATCTCATGTAACATTGTCAGTGTTCTTGCAGAAATACTATGCTGCTCCCATTCGGGCAAAAGCCCTCTTGCGCAAATGCTTTTGCGCAAGAGGGCCAGTGTAGACAACGCGGTATTGTTTTGCACAAAAAAGCCCCAATCGCGAAAATGGCAATCGGGGCTTTCTTGCGCAAAACCGCGTCTAGATTGGCCATGGACGCTTTTCTGCAAAAAGTGCTTTTGCGGAAAAGCGTCCGTGCCAATCTAGACGCTCTTTTCCGCAAACGCTTTTAACGGAAAAACTTTTCCGTTGAAAGCATTTGCGGAAAATCATGCCAGTTTAGACGTAGCCTGAGTGACACTCCACTACTGCTAAAAATCAAAGCCAAAACACCCTCTGACTTCAGGATTTCAACCAGTGTGTGGTGTAGGTCAAGACTGAGGTGTAGAGTTCTTTTGAATCATACTTACCCATATTCTGCTGGACAGGCATGGATGAAAGTTTTGTGGGGCCTATTGAAGCGCTGGGCCCAGGATAGCACAATTTCGTGCATGCGCCACGGCCACCAGGTAGTAGCGTGTGCGCAGGGCCTATTGAAGCATGGGGCCCGGGGAAGCCTCCCCACTCTCCCTGCCCTATATTCACCGCTGCTGCTGGATTACAACTCAGTGCAACGTTTCCCTCCTTTTCATGAGCGGGCAATGAAAAGGAGTCAATTTAGGAAATCAGAGGAAAGGCCAGGGAAAGTAGTTTACAGTGTAAAGTCTGGCAAACTACTACATCAAACAGAATAGGCAACATTAGCCATTATTGTCTATTCAGTGAGGACAATAATCACTGATGAGACTAATTTGCTATTCATATAATTATTTATAAGCAGGGGAGCAGGGTCAGGGTGGGAGGGCTTGCCCTGCTGTGTTCGCCTGGTGCTCCAGCCAGGCAGCAGGACTGGGGGCTTGCCACACTCTCCTGGCACACCCAGCGCTCCAGCTGGGGAGTGGCTCAAGGTACGGAGGCTTGCAAGCCCCGCACTCGGTTCCTGGTCAGGTGTGCCAGATTAGCGGACCATGGCAGGCCCCTGACTCCAGTTCCCTGGCTCTGTTGAAGCACCGGAGGGAGAGGAGCAGGCCCCTGCACCCCACTGGGAGCAGAGGAAGGGCTGGGGGTGGGTGGGCCTGGATACAAAGGGGGTGGGCTGTGACCCACCCAGGCCCACTCTTGGCTACACGCCTGAATATAAATAACAGACTCACCGACCCAAACTGCCAACACACCCAACTCAGCCAGGTCACTAAGGGACAGAATTCTGAAATATTGCCGTTCGTTTGGGGGGTCGGGGGAAAGGGGGTAAAAAAAATTTCAAGTTTTTCAGAAGTATTTCATCCCCAGTAGCTCCCACTGTTCTCCAAGGGTGTGTCTAGACTACATGCCTCCTTTGACGGAGGCATGTAGATTAGCCAGATCGGAAGAGGGAAATGAAGCCGCGATTAAAATAATCGCGGCTTCATTTAAATTTAAATGGCTGCCCCGATCTGCCGATCAGCTGTTTGTCGGCAGATCGGGGGAGTCTGGACGCGATGCCCCGACAAAGAAGCCTTTCTTCATCGACACAGGTAAGCCTCGTGAAACCAGGCTTACCTGTGTCGATGAAGAAAGGCTTCTTTGTCGGGGCATCGCGTCCAGACTCCCCCGATCTGCCGACAAACAGCTGATCGGCAGATCGGGGCAGCCATTTAAATTTAAATGAAGCCGCGATTATTTTAATCGCGGCTTCATTTCCCTCTTCCGATCTGGCTAATCTACATGCCTCCGTCGAAGGAGGCATGTAGTCTAGACACACCCCAAGAGAACAGAGCCATTTTGAAAATCAAGGCCCAAGAAATAAGTTGGGTTCTTCCTCCCTTGGTCACCGTCACTAGCAAGAAAAGGCAAACTTGTCCTCAGGTACACGCGTGCAACTTCTTGCGTCGTTATATCAGACCGTCACTGTTCCCTTCACTGGGGCCTCTTAAACTTGACGTAGCTTAGGGCAGCGGGGGAAACCTCAGACCCGGGGCCGGATGCGGCCCCTGGCTTGCCTGGATCCGACCCCCTGAGGCTCAGAGCTCTCCACCCCATCATTGGGGAGCCCATGCAGGCTCTCCAGACCCACCCTCTCGTTGCCCACTGTGGGGCTGGAGCACACAAAAATCTACTAGGCCAGGGCCCCCTCGGCTCTGGGAAATGAGGGGAGTTTCTTCCTCCTTCTCAGTCAGGGGCCACATCAATGAGGGGTGGTTGTTTGGGGGGGGGGGGGGTTTGGCTTGTGTGTGGCTCCCAGCTGATTTTTTATGGGTCAGCGGCTCCCGACCCAAAAAAGGTTTCTTAGGGCCTCCCTGTGTCTTAATCCAGTCCTGCCTGTGTCATTATTGAGAGAACACCAGCAAATCAGGCAGTTTCAATGTAATTTGTTTAGCCATCTGGGGAAGCTCCTTTTGAATTTGGAAGTGTTGGAAAGTGACGATGGGTCAGGTCAGTGGCTTATTGTGTTCAGACCCTGTTCAGCAGGGCGTATGCTGAGGATGGATCTAATTCACAGCCTTGGCTCTGGCAGAATTGCCTGGCATAGCTGGCGAACCCATAGGAGCTGAGTGTCTCTTTGGAAGTCGAGGTGACATGAGGAGACACTTGCAGACTTCCTTTCGCAGCCCTTCAGCTCATTAGCTTTCACTAGCACACACATGGATATTTATATAAACTAAACCTGTAAAAACAAGGCAGTACATCAAAGTCAAATGATTTGGTGTGATTCCCTTTCTCTAGCGCAGACAGGGCAGAGCGGCTGGACTCATTCATCTTGCTTTCGGAGCCTCGCCGCTAAGTAATGCTCTTAGTAGTAAGACAGGAAGAAGCAGCCACTCGGCTCAATAATCTTCTTACATACCTCTCAGCAATTAAACACATTTTCCAATTTGCACAGAGGTACTGCAGCAAGAGAGGCGTCGGAATCCAAGGAGCTTTGGAAGAGACACTTCCGACCCCTTGAAGAGACTTTTTTCTATGTTGTTATAGTCCATTACAAATCACAGAATTACTCATCTAGACACATCTAGCTTGATTCTCCTCTCCCTTCAGGCATACTCCAGTTCAACTCCATAGACATCAGTGGAGTACATGGAGGTTAGGTCCATCAATGGCTTTGAGCCAGGATGGGCAGGAATGGTGTGTCTAGCCTCTGTCTAAAGCTAGAAATGGGCAACAGGGGATGGATCGCTTCTCTGTTCATTCCCTCTGGGTTTCTGGTCATTGGCCACTGCTAGAGGACAGGACATTGGAGATGGACCTTTGGTTTGACCCTGCCTGGCTGTTCTTATGTTCTTCTGTAAGTGAAGTGCATGTTGATCGCACACGACAGTGACTTTGCAACCAATCCAAGTACTGCTACAGTTCAATTGGCACATCCCGAAAATTCTAGGCACCCAAGTGCAATGAGGAGAACTACCCTATATCAGGAGACCGTCTTGGTTACGACAATCATGTGGGCCACTGAGATGAAGGAGGGCCGCTCGTGTGGCTCGCTCACTAGCCGAGTTGCCCATGGCTGTTGTAACTAGTTCAGTTCATAAAGAGAGAGTTTCGTTTTACAAACATTCGGTTCTTTCCGGTTAGTAACCAGCATGGGTTACAATGAAATGTTTTCTGGCTTGTTCTGGGACTGCAGCAAGTATACAGGGGCCAGAGGAGGGCTCAAATTGCAACCCTGGTCTTCACTGCAGGGGCCATATTTGCGGAGAGGATGTATTTGGAAGATGTAGAGAACAGCAGTGAGTTGACACTTCTACAAGGCTAGGGTTGGAGATTGGTGCCGTGAGGGTCTGGAGCAGTACTTGTCGTTTTATCACACCAGGAGGATTATCTCAAGTCTTCACTGAGCTTTCCTTATATAAAATTGGTGTGTTTTCTCCCTTCTTTACCCTCTCACCCTCTTTATGATTTTGATCAACTTTCTCCGAGCGGTTTCACAAGGCAAAAATGGAGAGGGTGAGCTATTCAGATGCTTTATTTATTTTTATTTTTTTTAATATTCATGGCATAGTTCAGTTGAACTAGGAAGTTGATTATTATTCTGCTGGAACAAAGACAGTTTGGACAGCTCGATTGGCACTGTTAGACACAAAACAAAAATCTGCCGCGGAGCACCGAAGAATAGCTTCTGCTCGGTCAGCTTCTGTGCATTGCCTCAGCTGTTTGCCTAGGGGAAAGTCACTGGTTCCACTGAGCCTGCCGTATTTGTTCCTTGGCCGCGGAGAAGAGCCCTAAGGGGGAACTCTGGATGTATTCGTTCCCAGGACGTTTCACTTTTCAACTTGGTGTCTGTTCAACAGGTCCCTTCTGACCTTTGCTCATTTATTCCTGATCTTCTGCAGTGCAGAGCTTCCCTTTTAATTCTCAGCAGCCAAATTAGGCAGGTCAGTTCTCAGGGGCTGCAGGGCAGCAGAGGGGAAATGAATTCCTTGAGATGCTTTCAAAAGGAGGAGCACGCGTGCAAGGAGAGGTTTCCTAGCCTCTTCCGTCCGCTGCTTAGCACCTGGG
This sequence comes from Pelodiscus sinensis, assembly GCF_052426305.1. Classification (NCBI taxonomy): domain Eukaryota; kingdom Metazoa; phylum Chordata; order Testudines; family Trionychidae; genus Pelodiscus; species Pelodiscus sinensis. Next base: position 5,622,770 of record NC_143067.1, read on the forward strand.
GCATAAATAGAACTTGAGCCTGGCGACTTTTGGCAGCTCATTTCCACTGAGGCTCAGATCCCAGCTTCTATGGAGGCTTGTGACAGAGTGCTGGGCTACTCCAGCTGGACCAGCACTCTGATCACCTGATCAACAATTCCATTGCCCGAGAATAAATCTGCGGAACAGAGTGATGCCTAACTGAAAGATTGGACTGGGCTGAGGAGAGCCCCAAAGGTTAATTAGAGCATTAGCCCCAAAACACAGGAGGGGAATGCTTGGTGGGGAAGGAAGGGAGGGAGGGGAAACAGGATGGGATGGGATAGGCAGGCTTTTGAGAGTCAGAGTTGGGTGGCGGGAGATATCTTCAGTCTTCCCTCTCCTTGGCTGAGTGAGGTGAGGACTATAACATAATTAAAGGTTGAGGAGACATGAGTTAGGAGGGAAGACTGAAAGAACTGGGCTTGTTTAATTTGGAAAGGAGAAGACTGAGAGGGGACATGATTGTGGTTTTCATGTACCTAAAAGGGTGTTACAAGGAGAAGGGAGAAAAATTGTTCTCCTTGGCCTCTGAGGATAGAACAAGAAGCAATGGGCTTAAATTGCAGCAAGGGAGGTTTAGGTTGGACAGTAGGAAAAACTTCCTACCTGTCAGGGTGGTTAAACACTGGAATCACTTGTCAAGGGAGGTTGTGGAATCCCCATCACTCGAGATATTTAAGAGCAAGTTAGGCAGACACCTATCAGGGATGATCTAGACGGTGCTTTGTCTTGCCGTGAGGGCAGGGGACTGGACTCGATGACCTCTCAAGGCCCCTTCCAGTTCTAGTGTTCTATGATGCTATGACTATTGCAACTAGTTTGGAGGTGGTCAGGATTTACTGCCAAGGTGTCCTCATAGGTCTCTGGCTCCCTCAATGATGATAACCAGAAGGCTGCTTGCATATGCGTTCAATGACGTGGGCCATGTCAACTTGTGCACTCAGTCTCCACAGAAGACCCCAAGAGAGCCCTCAAAGACCACAAACCAGATAAGGATTGAAGGCTCCCGACCAGGTTTATTGTTAAGCCAAGTACAGTCATAGTAGTCAGTAGACTCTACTGAACCACTACGCATTTGTACCCCTAACAATGGACTGACTCAATCAGTGGGAAATTTCCATGCCCACTAGGTCATACAAAGACTGTTCCCCCAAGACACCACTTAATATAGAGGTATAACAAATCACACCTCACTGCTGGTGTCTCAGGCTACCACCCTCTGACCTTGTCAGTTTGCCACCCTCTGACACTACTTAGATACCACCCATCATCCTGTACCTCATGGTTTGATTAGATCATCTCTATCCATCATGCTGTCATTTTAGACCCTTTCCTGAACCTGGATCTGTATCTCTGAGGAGTGGGTACCAAGGTCTTTTTTAATGAGCCAGTGATACCATGTGCTTTCCACTTACGATCAGTACCAATTATTGTTCTACACCTGGGCCTATTACCAATTAGTGTTTTGCACTCTCAGCCCTGTGCGTGCCAAGTTCTGTGAGCTGGGGCCTGCCTCTCACTCCCAGCTTAGCTTTGCTTTATGTTAGCCATGCGTTGTCTGTTGTCAGCTAGGCCTCAGACCAGGCCTATGCTACATGGGCTTATGTTTTAGGCCCTCATCTTACTACAGCTATATGCTTGTAAATAGCTGCTCAAATTTACAAGGTGTGGAGGGAAAATACTAACTAAGTTGCACAGGGCGCTTCACCAGAAGATCTCCAAAGAGTTTGAGATGAGGAAAGGGATGGGACAGCATAATGCTCTGCCTCTTAGGCCTAACTGCCTTGCTGACTTGGGGTCCTAATGTGTCACATTTAAATACAAGATGCTGATTTCCACCACTTGTGGACATCGCATTTTTATATGTACTGCTACCTAGTGGTAGGAAGAGCAAAGCAATTAAGAAGATGTGCCTGAGATAGCTCAGAACATGTAACAGTTCTCACATAGAGAAACAGAGCAGAACTCCTGTGCTACAATCACAAAAAGCCATGCCCCCCTGTATTGCAAAGCAATTTGCCTGCCTCCTGAAAGGCGTGCAGTCATGCCCATATATAGCACATGGTTCCCTCTGCCAACAGATGTCTGCCTCTCTATGAATTACTGCCAATCTTTTAAGTTCTCACACTGGGCCGTTTGAGTTACTGAGTTCCTTACTGGCACAGCGTGATTTGCCTTGTATAATTCTTATCAGACATTAACAGCTGGTGGCTTTTTGAGAATGTCTCTAGTTACCCAACGGAGAAAAAAGATAATGTCTCCGGCTTTTCACGTTGCACAAACCTAACAGGAGGGTATGATCATTATTACTTGTATCTGATCTAGTGTTGCAGGGAGAGAGTTCTGGACACATTATCAATAGTGTATTTAAAAATGACTAACAGATCTGATAAGTAACTCCTTCCCTTCACCCGCCCTTCAGTTTTATGGGGAGCAAATTGATAGACTATGTTTGAATGCCGAAACTATGGACTCCCACATTGTACTGAAGGTAAGAAATGCAAACTGGGCTTTCTCCCTTTCCTGGTTTATCATATTTATTCAAGTTGTATTTTAACCAGGTGAGTTAACCTGTGGAACTCCTTGCCTGAGGAGGTTGTGAAGGCTAGGACTATATCAGGGTTTAAAGGAGAACTAGATAAATTCATGGAGGTTAAGTCCATTAATGGCTATTAGCCAGGATGAGTAAGGAAAGGTGTCCCTAGCCTCTGTTTGTCAGAGAGTGGAGATGGATGGCAGGAGAGAGATCCCTTGATCATTACCGGTTCAGTTCACTTCCTCTGGGGCACCTGGCATTGGCAGACATGATACTGGGCTAGATGGACCTTTGGTCTGACCCAGTATGGCCGTTCTTAAGATCTTATGAGTTAAACCATTTTTCTTGTGACTCAGTGTTGGTTTTTTCCCCCAGAGTTGATGGCCAAGGCCCTATTAACCAGATAGAACCAGGAGAGTCACACCCAGCCGGGGAGTTTGGGTGTGATGTATTGGATAGGTGGCCTCCCAGTTGGGCCAGCAGGTAATTGGGGAAGATTGGAAGCAGGCAGAACCTATGTTGCAGCTGAGTGGGCAGAGGGCTGTGTATAGTCCGGTAGCAATTCGAGAGTCACCGGCATGGCACCTTCCTCTGGTCAGGCCAGGAATTAGCTCAGGTCAGCACTGAGGCGCCCTCTTCTGGCCAGTGTCTCACCCACTGTTACCTGTTGTCTGTTCTACACTACCCTGTAGACCTGCTGCCTTCACCTAACCTGGCTGCCTCCCTATTACTTTTAGGCCTTTGTTGCTGGGACTCAGCCTGGGCTTATTCAGGCCGGAGCCACCCCGGCTCACCCTGCCTTTCCTCAGCACTGCTCTGTGGTACCTGACTTGCAGGCAGCTGGGTTCCTCTCCCTCCAGAGCTGGAGCAAGAGTGTTTTCCTCCTTTCCAGGACCTCTTCTTATAAAGGCCTCGCTGGGCTCTGATTGGCTGTTGCTAGCCTGACTCTAATTGGCTCCAGGGACAGCCCGCTGTTTTTAACTCTTTTTATTCTGGAGCGGGGTGACCGCCCTGCTACAAGGGAGACAGGCATAGCAGCCAAGTTGCATGTATGTGCTGAGGAAAGAAAGGGATGTAGCAGGGTAGGAGAGCTACGACCCCATAACTGCTGAGCTGCCTTTGAGATACCAGCATAGTGCAGGGATGTAAGATTAGGATTATGTGGGGAATGAGTATGCACAAACCCTCAGGGTTCTGGTAATCATTGGAGCCTAGCAGCCCTGCTTAAGTTGTTAGCTTGGATGGTGAATAGAGGACTGGAAATGAATGGGACAAAACTGGTGTTTTGGACACTAGGCCTCTTTGGTGGACGCAATTTTGAGAGGATGGACCATGCCACTACCCTCTTTATGGGGCCTTTAAAAAGAGACATTGGCAGAGAAACCCTTCCCCCCACCTTTTACCATCACTGCATGAAGGAGTGTTGCCAGGACACCAAAAGTTCAGACTCCAGTGGGGATGCTTGGCTATCATCACAGCACCAGTGAAGAAATCCTGTTGCCTTTTTGTCCCTCATGGGCTTGTTTCTGCCTCCCATCTTCCTCCTGGCATTTCTCCCTCTCTCGCTCTGCTCTTCACCTGATCCTGAAATCAACTGCACGGTGCAGCAGCAGGATGGTAAGATGAGGCAGTGTTCCCCCCCACCGCCCCTCCACACACTCACACACACACACACACGCACACACACACACACACACAAGCTCTGTTTGATTGGAGAAAGACCAGCAAAGGACCAATCCGACCCGCCCAACCAATTGATGTCCTGGATTGGGGAGGTGAGCCAGGGTCCAGAACAACACTCGTTGTGGCCAACCTGCCAGCCCAAGACACATAGGCTACGTCTAAACTGGCATGATTTTCCGGAAATGCTTTTGACGGAAAAGTTTTCCGTTAAAAGCATTTTTAGAAAAGAGCGTCTAGATTGGCACGGACGCTTTTTCGCAAAAGCACTTTTTGCGTAAAAGTGTCCGTGGCCAATCTAGACGCGCTTTTCCGCAAAAAGCCCCAATCGCTATTTTCGCAATCGGGGCTTTTTTGCGGAAAACAAACCTGAGCTGTCTACACTGGCCCTTTTGCACAAAAGTTTTGCGCAAAAGGACTTTTGCCTGAACGGGAGCAGCATAGTATTTCCGCAAGAAGCACTGATTTCAGACAATAGGAAGTCAGTGCTTTTACGGAAATTCAAGCGGCCAGTGTAGACAGCTGGCAAGTTTTTTCCAGAAAAGTGGCTGATTTTCTGGAAAAACTGGCCAGTCTAGACACAGCCATACTGTGGCTGACCAGAGCCATGTATCCTGAAAACATCAACAAAAGCTGTATTTCTCCCATCTTTAGTATCCTCTCTCTGTTTTCCCTTTTGTGTCCCTCTGATGGGACTTTTGGTAGACGCTGGGAATGGGCGACAGGGGGGGATTGATGATCCCTTGTTCTGTTCATTCTTTCTGAGGCACTTAGCATTGGCCACTGTCAAAAGACAGGAGACTGGTCTAGCTGGACCTTTGGTCTGACCCAGGATGGCCATTCTTCTGTCATGTGACCATCATTTCTGATTCACAATTGAATGACCTAACTAACACTGTCTTCCCCAGCATGAAATGTTTTCCCAAATAAGAGGCTTTCAGCAATACGCACCAGAAAGGGACTTGCGATTAAATTTTCTTTTGCACAATTGCTCAATTTCAATTTCAATGCTCTTGGCCTGGTGTGTTTCAATCCTTACATTTCTAACCTTTGGCGTGGATTTCCTAATGTATTTGTCATGATACCAAGCAGGCTAAGGCCTCTTTCTACCAAGCCCTGAAGCTTATTTGATGCTGGAGACAGTCACGATCTAGTTAACATTTTTGCGTTGACTTTTTCCTTTATTTGTTCTTGATTAATACCACAAAGCGTGTGGACTCTGGTCTGATCCAGCCTGGATCACAAGGGATTCTTACAGTTGAATAATCTTCCTCTCTGGATATCACTGAATTTCACTAAACCACAGTCAGACCTCAAGCCAGGCCCCAAGAGTCAGGGAGAAACTAGTGCTACCATACCGATGTAAAAGTAGAGCAATACACAGGTCAACAAGGCCCCAAATAATGATCTTATCATGAAGAGATACCATTGTCCCCAGGAGTTGTGTGTGAATAACCTGGAGAGGCCAATCTGTCAGTTAGGTTACATGAAACTGTGTTTTAAGCATCTTGGGCTGTGTTTTTAATTACTGTTTTTTTAAAGATTTTCCTCCTTCATGCTTTTCTAGTCATATTTCCTCTCAAACCCCAGGGGAAATCACTACAGACCTGTAGTGCCAAAGACAGACAAAGCTCTTCTAGTAAAAGAACAGGCTTGAAGAATCTATTTTGATAGGAACTGAAAATATTTTGTTCCCTTTTGGTTCCCTTCCTGTTTACAAGTATCAGAGGGGGAGCCGTGTTAGTCTGAATCTGCAAAAGTGGCGAGGAGTCCTGTGGCACCTTATAGACTAACTGAAGTGTAGGAGCATAAGCTTTCGTGGGCAAAGACCCACTTGGTCAGATGCATCTGACCAAGTGGGTCTTTGCCCACGAAAGCTTATGCTCCTACACTTCAGTTAGTCTATAAGGTGCCACAGGACTCCTCGCTGCTTTTCCTGTTTACACACTTCCTAGTTCCAATCTGGCCTGAAGGAGGATGTGGTGAAATTACCCTAAGAAAGGCTGTGGTCCTTATGGTGTTTCCAGAGGGTGTATCTAGACAGCAGTGCTATTTTGTGATACTTCAAGTGTCCCAAAATAGCATTTTCTGTGTCTTGACAGCGCATCTTTTATTTTGAAATAGCTTTTGAAATAATGGGTGTGCTATTCCGGCATCCCTGTAAACCTTGTTCAAGATCAAGAAACATTTCAAAATAGCTCTCTACTTTGAAATTTGGTGCTGTGTAGACAGCATCAAATTTAGAAATGAGCTATTTTGAAATTAACTTGAAATAAACTACAGAATTTGGGTAGCTCAAATTGCATAACTTATTTTGAGCTAAGGATAAGTGTAGACGCACTCGGATTGACTGGAATGGAAATGCCATGACACACATTATTCTTGCAGAATGTCCAACTTATTTTTGCAGGCATAAAATATTTTGAACGCTTTTCCAAACAGAAACTGTGAAACTGCGTCGTTTCAAGACAAACCCCTAAGCCCTACATTTGGGTTGACACAAACATTCCTTGCTGTAGTCTGTTGTCCTTTCTCCCATTTGATCAATGACGATGCAATCTCCACTCCTTGTGCAAAGTTTGAGTTTGGATGAAAAATTTTCAAAGAAAAATCTAAGTTGGATTGAAAAAAAGAAAAAGAAACCCCAAACAAACCTGAACGTTTTCTACACGGGTTTCCATTTTTGTGTCTGGTTGCTTATTTTTGCAATCAGCTGATTGAAATTTTTCAGTGGCTTGAAAATGTCATCAACTTTTCAAAACATTTTGAAGAAAAAACAGTAAAAAAAAAAAAAAAGATTGTAAAACATGTCGGACTGCCTGGCTGCTTTCCTGGACAACTCCCTCTCTAACCGCATAGAGCTGCTGACCTGAGCATGCCAGGGCATTGGTGTGACAGAGATACAAGCACCCTTCCACTGAGCTGAAATCAGACACGTGAACAGATGTAATACACGGGCTCGGCACAGGTAGGTCATGCTCCCTCTTGTGATGGACCCTGCTAGCTACTTAATCACAACTAAACAAGCTTTTCTCTGCATTTGAATGCAGTCTGACAGGGAGCTGCAAAGGTGATAATTGCCCTGGGGCCCAGTGAGTCTATAGGACCTGGCGCTCCTTGGCCACCAACGCCACGACCACAGCAGGGATGGCGGCGGGAGTCCTGGGCCCTTTAAATCACCACTGGAGAAACACACAATGTGCTCCAGGTGGCTCTGAGGGCTGCCTGGGAAGCGGGGTGGCTAGTGGAGTGCACTCTAGGCGGTGCTGGGGGCTGGCTACCCCCCCCTCCAACCAGGCCCCTTCCACCTGACCCCCTCCCCTTCTGGGAGCACAGAGCTGGGCTGCCCCCACCTTCCCCGGCAAGTCTATCAGCGTCCCCTCCTCCTCCCACTCAAGTGGTTATGACGCACAATTCCCCTCCCCCGCCGGGCACACCCAGACATATGCTGACAGCTCTGGTGGATGCAAGGAGGCGCAGTCCTGCTGTTTCAGCTGTTTATCTAGGAGCAAAGCCCGTCCCCACCCTGCATTGCTGCAGACGCTCTGTACCGATGTGGTCCCACGGCCTACAGGAGAAGGCCTGAGTCAAGAAGGCTGTGAGGTGCTCCTTCTGGAACAACAGACCTACCACTGGCCCACCTCAGCTGACTCCGGCTTGTGGGGCTAAAAATTGCTAGGTAGAGGGTCAGGCTCAGGCCCCAGATGCCCAGGAGTGGGGTGGAGTGGGGTGCAGAGCCGTTGCTCCAGCCCAAGTCTGCATATCCATGCAGCAATGTTAAGAGACCCACAGCCCAAACCCATGACCTGGAGGCAGCAGACCGGGGCCAGTCACAGGTGTTTAATTGCTGTGTAGACGTACCCACTGGGTCCCCCAAGCAGAGTTGGCATAGCATGGTGGGCTCGGGGAGGATCAAGGTGGAACTGGTCCAATAACTGCTTTGCAAACACACTAGCCACTGTACAGGACTGCCTGGGGGCACTGCAGTCTCAGGGCTGCAACAGGAACCACAGAAGAACAGCCTTTTACTGTCCCATAGCTGAGGGTAGGGGGCAGGTTTGGAGGGACACCTCCTTCAACTCAGTTCCTTACAAAACACTCCTGTAATGAGAGCGTACGTGCTCAGGCATGGTCAGGGTAGGTACCAGGCAGGCAAGAAGCGAGAATGGGAATGATTAGTATTTATCCTCTGTTGATTTCTTATTTCCCATCCTGGTTTTACAATTCATTTGTGTCATTCCTTTGTTCTTTTGTCCTCCGTGCTAATTTGTCATTCTAGTCTCCACGGCGGTGGCTTTCATGACACAATTAAAGCAGACAGATCAATATTCCCAATCTGCCTGCGTTTTGCTTGCCCCGTTTACGGTCTTTTTTTAAAAATTGTATTTAATTAATACAGAGAGCTGTGATGTCTTTTGGAAAGCTATCAGAATGCTCTCTCAGGTCCACGGAATTGTTTATTGATCTTCTAATGATGCCTGTCTTCTCGGTAATTTTTGATCCTTTATGTGTCATATTTATCCCATAAACAATTATGAAAAGAAAAAAAATACAAGTATTGCTTCTTTTTATTGGAGATTTACAAATAGCCAGATAACTATATGTTCTGATATGTTGAGCAGAGAAGGACTAGGTAAAGTCTTATACATATACAAAATATCAATCGCTTGAACTTATGTTTTCCTGCTGTCAGGATTCCTTCAGTTTGTCTTGATTGTGAACTTAGCAATTATCATCGGCTTATGCACCATTTACATATATTATGTAGTATTTCTTGGAAGTTAAAACCAGTTCTTCCTCCATGCTACTCAAAATTCTAGCTGGACTGACTCACCTATGCAATGAACACCCCCATAGAGCAATTGCTGTCACACCGTGACTGCTATTAGTACAAGAAAGCTGAACTATGGGCATTAGGAATGACGACATAATACCCCCACCACGTCCTCCCACTGTCAATAAGCATCTCTGAAGCGGATGCACGAATGCAGCTTCCCAGCAGAAATCTGGTCTTTTAAGAGAAGGCACCTTGAATAGATTCTCATTCCCACAAATGAGACAGATCAGCTGGCTCAGAGCTACGCTGAATCCCAGAGGTACAGCATCTGGATGACTGTGTCTCATGAGATTTCATTCTTTGACTCTGTAACCCATCCAAAGGGCAAACAGTTAACACGCAGAAATGCTGCAACTTGGAACCTGTCCAGGATTCCAAGATCTTGTGCAGATGACTGTGGGGACAGGCTGGGGCTGGTATTCTGCTTGTAGTCCCCTTACTAAAGGTGCCTCTGCTTATTTTCTGGGAAGACCCTGGATGTGTCTATACTGACCTAGGGGAAGTATGTAGCCCACACACCTAAGGGCTGTGTCTACACTGACGCGATCTTGTGCCAAAGTGGCCGCTCTTGAGCAAAAACTTGCTGCCTGTCTACACTGCCGCGTGTTCTTGTGCAAGTAAAATGATGTTCTAATGTATGAAATCAGGGCTTCTTGCGCCAGAACTCTGACGCTCCCGCTTAGGAATAAGCCCTTTTGCGCAACTGTTCTTGCTCAAGAGGCCAGTGTAGACAGGCAACATGAATTTCTTGCACAAGAAAGCCCTATGGTTACAATGGCCATCAGAGCTTTCTTGCGCAAAAGAGCGTCTACACTGGCATGGATGCTTTTGTGCAAAAGCACATGCCAGTGTAGACGCTCTCTTCTGGAAGAGTTTTTGCAGAAGAATTCTTCCACAAAAGAATTTTTGCGTAAGATCACGCCAGTGTAGACATAAGCCCTGCGTTCTGCAATCCAGCCTCACAGACTACAATTCCCATGAGCCCTTGGGAAAAAGAGGAAGGAAGAGACTCTTGGGTGGGAGATCGGGGGTCTCTCCACGTGCATGAGAAGAGAGGCCTAGCAGTCTGGGACTCTGCCCTTGGATTTTGGAAGAGAAGGGGAGCCAGGCTGCTGTGGAGGAGTTTGATCCAGTCCAGGCTGTTAGAGTGCAGCTACAGACTGGGACAGGAGGCCTTTGGAGCTGGGATCTAGCAGGCTGCTTCGGATAGGCACAGCATGAGACTGTAAGTAATTGGGCCTTTTTGGGACAGAGCTGCTGCCTAGCTTGGACCCTCATACCCACTGCCTGCAGAGAATCTCCACTACAGCTGCAGCTCTTCAAGCGTGCCCACACAAGCAAGAGTCTGGGACTCTGAGTCCAGGGGTGTGCATGCTTTGGGATGGGGTCAATACTGGCAGTGCAAATGCTAGATCTCTAAGTTCCAGTTATTGTTGTGCCCTTCGTTAATGTTATTCATTGTTAATCTGTTAAACCCTGTTTATTTGTTAAGTCAAGATTGTTTATTTTAATGTAATCTATTAGGGTATGTCTACACTAACCTCCTAATTCGAACTAGGAGGGTAATGTAGGCATACTGTGGAATGAGGAGTGCAGCTAGTTCGGATTAGGAAGCCTAATCCGAACTAGCTACTCCGTGCCGCGTGTAGCTGCGCGGCACGGGGTTCGAACTGCCAGCATTTAAAAATGGCGCCGGCCGGCTTCATGCAAATGAAGCCCGGGAAATTCAAATCCAGGGCTTCATTTGCAAGTGCGGTATGCCTACATTATCCTCCTAGTTCGAATTAGGAGGGTAGTGTAGACATACCCTTAGATATATATGATTTGTAGTTGTTGTTCTGGAATTAGATCCAGATTATTGCTGGAATGAGTTTATTCCTGGAGGCTCGCAAGGGACACCAGTAAGTGTGTACAAGGCCAGCCAGGTGGAGGCACCGCCATTGTACATTCTTTCTGAGCAAGGGACTGCAGCAAGGGGGTTGGCCAGGTTTTCCCCAACCAGCCAACATCACCACTGGGGTACTCAGGATTTCCTTGTACGTCAAGACCACCAGGCGCCCCGGCACACCTGTGAGTGTGACCTACTCCCGAGTAATCCGGGGAGGAAAAAGGGGGTTACATACTTACAGCAAGTAGGATAAAGAAAAGCAAACCAGGCTTGTTCTTGTTCCTGTTCCTGCGCGAGTTACTAGCAAGCCCCCGTGCTTAGGCGTGGTGATTTGTCCCTGGCGGAAAGAGAAATGAGGCCTCACCTGAAGTTGAACTGCACACAGTGCCACTGGGCACGAATTGGCCCACCCACTATCCACTTTGTCAACTGGTATCCATCTCTGAAGGGGATGCCATGGAGAGGAATGGCAGAGAGAATTAAAATGATGAAAATGTCCTTGAATGGAGCTTGGAAATATATTTATTTTAAAGTTGCCATGGTTACGTCTCTTAGGCCTGATCTATACTAAGGATAAAATAGTGTAGTTGATTAACCAATGAGCAAAAGCATATAGGTTAATGGTATAGATTCCATGCATTTTCCCCACCCCCCCCCCAACCCCCCTCCCGGCCAACCAGTAATTTTTTTAGCCATATGGCCAGCAGCCCAGCTCGGTTCTGGCTTACGCCAGATCCAGGACCTACCCCTGCTGTGGTTCTGCATTTAAAGTGTATCAGGAGCTGGGCAGGCAGCCCAGTTCAGTTCCAGTTGGCACCGGGTTAGGAATTCAGACCCCTGCCTCCCCCGATAGGGGCTGCTGCCACCCCACACTGCTGCCTCTTTATCAGAGGCAGTAGCACGGGGCAACAAGCAGCCGGTCGCAAGAGGAGCTGATTTTTAAACTGGCTCCCCTCGCGGACTAGCTCCTGCCTGGCACCCCATGCTGTTGCCGGCCCTGCCTCCAGGGACTATAGCATAGACGACTAACTGATAAGAATTCATGAGATTACTTGACTATTCAATTAACCAATATTTAACATCGCTAGTCTATACTAGACCAGGCAGGTCAGTTTAAGGTATGCAACTCCAGCTATGCAGAATTACCTTAAGCCAAACTATGGCAGAGTCCACCCAGTAGGAGGCTGACGGGAGCATTCCCTCCCCTTCCCTTCCTCCTCCCATAACGAGGCGTACCGAACGTCGGCAGGGTCTACATTAGACCACCTAAATCGAATGCTAGAAGATCGACCTCCAGAGGGTTAATCGTCGCGCTAGTGTAGACACGCCCTCAATTTCCCACCTCCAGTGTTCAGGAGTTCACAGGACTGTACTAGGGTTACCACCGGACTTGCTCCAGCAGGACTCGCTCCAGGGAAGGAACAAAGGGCTTGGAGCTCACGGCCACACTAGTGACAGTCCTTGGACAACCTACTGCTAAAACTGTAGCTCTGGCCATAACCCAGAGCCCAGCCAATCCACCGGGACACTGCGCATATTTTTAAAAGTAAAAACAATAACTCCCCAGAACCAGACCTTGTTCCTCCAGTAAAGCCGCTTATGCAAGACTTGCTCTTCCCTCATAGCAGGGAAGGGAACAGTCTGATGACCCCAAAAAAGAAGGGCTTGCTGTCAGGATGCTGGGCAAAGATAAGCAGGACTAGTGGCGGCAGCTTGGGAGCCCAGATCCAAAGCTAGGAATCAGTCATGAGTCGAGCTAAGGGTCAAAGCTAGAGTTGGAGTCAGGAGTCAAGCCGAGGGTCAGGGATAGACTCAGGAAGCCAGACAAGACCAGGTAGCAGGGTCTGTGTTGGAGTTCCAGGGGTTGACAGGGAGTCAGAATCCAAGTCAGAGCCGAGGTCAACACGGAGTTCAGGAATGGGGCAGTGGGGTAGCTAGCTAGATTCACATGGTTGCCTGACTGCTTCTTGATATATCTCATAGGCCGATATAGGACCAAGGAGCCAATAAGGGATGGCTAAGACATCTGCCAATCAGATCACTAGAGGCAGGACTTCCTGTGGTGTGGCTGTCCGGGGACAGCCATGGAATACCTTCTCCAAGGGGACAATGTGGGGCAATTGGTTGCCTGTAAGCTCAGATTTGCCTTGCTGACCTTCAAACTTGTTTGATCACCACCAACCCCCGCACAGACTCCCACCTTTTAAAGTGACTTAGAGAAAGGTCACCAGCTGATGATCTCAGCCCCTCTCACCTCTCTGCAGAGCAGCACAAATTTCCTCACGTTGATCCATTCCTAGCACTTGCAAGTAGTTTCTGCCTCCAGGCTAAGAAGTCCAACAAGAACGCCAATTAATGGTGCTTGTAATGACGGCGATATAATAGGCAGCGGATCAAGCACGGCTTTCAGAGGGTAACAACCGAGTGCGCTTGGATTCCAACCAGTGACCTTGAGATGAAAGGTTCCTTATTCCCCAGCCTACCCAGCTTGCTTTCCTTTTTTATCAGACAGCCTTGAAGCAGCTTTGCTAAGGAGTCAGGGCACCATGCCAGCGCTAGAAAGAATGCAGAGACAGGATCATTTCTTTTTCATTACGTTTTAATCATCTAATTCCTTCAGAAAGATAGTGGGTGCTAAGAGAATCCCATTACTCAGAAGCCTGATTTGGAGAGAGATGTCTGTGCCTAGGCTGATAAACTTTTCCAGTGATAATATTTGATAACACGCTGATAGAAAAGGGAAGAGTTCATCCAAGAGCTAGGAACTTCAAGTAATGTCTAACCTTCCTGTAAATAAGGTCGCGGGCTAGAAAGTGTGAAAACTCAGGGCACGGGGCGGGGAGTAATTTGCAGCTATGTAAGAACAAACCCTGGTCACCAGGGGAACGGACAGCCTTGCCAGGCCCTTGGGCAGCGTGAGCAGGGGGCGGTTCTGTTCTGGTGGAAGGGGTGGGCCAGAGGCAGCTGTCTCTCAGCGCTCCAATGCTGGTGTAAAGGCCCCAATGCTCCGTGTGCTGCTGCCCTTTCGAATTGCCGGGCACCCTGGCAGTTGTCCCTTTGGCCACCCAACGGTGGGCCTGTTGGTCACCCTACCTGTAAAATAAGCTCCAAAATCTGAATCTGCCCCTACACAGGGGGAAATAATTAGAAGTAGCATCAATGGAGTCAATAGAGTTGTGCTGGGGAAAAATGGCAGTGAGACAAGAATGTGATCCCGTGTCCCAGTCAGGTGGGTAAATATGGGACTGGTGAGGCTATTAATCGCTCTCCTAGAGAGATAAGTGAGTTCTTTCCATCCTCTACCCTAGAAAGGTGCTTTCTGGGATTGTCCTCATATCCTGCCTCAATATTCCCATTAATTACGCCATGCTGCTGTTCCAGTCTGCTGAGAGGGTAAAATGAGAGGTCTCGGTCAGTCCTGCTCCGGGTTAAGAAGCGAGTCTGTTCGAATCATCCACTGAAGGATGAATTTCTGAAGCCCAGGCGGCGATTTTTATTCAGAGTCCCAGGACGCAGCCAAAGGCCTCGATCCTGTAAACAACCACATGCATGCCTAGTTATTTACCGCACATGGGCAGGTTCACTGAGCATAGCGGGACTAGACACGTGTTCAAGAGACTAACTTCTGTCAATGTTTGCAGGAGCAGAGCCAAAGTGAGCAGCTGTAGAGGAGGGAGAAATCGTATTTCTTTATCCCGTATGCATTTAGATGAAAATAGTAAAAATGTCACCTTTCCCAGACTCTAGGCTCCTTGGCACGTAATAGTGCAATAACATCCTAGCAGCATGACAAGTGTCAGTCAGACAGGAGTCCCGCTGCCCAGCTGCCACAGACCCCAGGCAAAGGGGCGTGTGGGCGGGGGGCTACCTTCCATCCTGGAAGGGACAGGGCTTGGGTGAAGGGGCAGGGCTGGGGGGCAGACAGTCCTTGGTGCTGCCCAGACTATGGCATGGCCTCCCCCCAGCTCTGAGTGCTGTGTGGGACGGTATTCCAGCGCCCCGGCAGTGACTCAAAGAGGACCGAGGCTCCAGCTGCTGCCTTTGTTACTGCAGCAGCGGTGATGGCCAGAGCCCCAGACTCATTTGAATCGCCAGGTCCCGGGACAACCGTCCTCTTGCCCCACCCCCTTTCCGGCAGACCTGATAAGGGAAGTTTGGCTCTGGCTTAAGTTTCCAAGAGAGACTGTGGAATCATTGGGAGTTTAAGAATAGGTTAGAGAAACACGGCCAGCGATGGTCTCTAGGAGGACATGGTCCTACCTCAATATAGACGTCAAGGTCCCTTCCAGCCCTACATTTCCATGACTATGCTCACTGTGGCAGGCATACCCTCAGCCTTCTCCAGCACCCTGCCCAAACGGGTGTCTTGTGCATGTCCAGGTGGTTACCAAATCTGGCTCCGGTAAGTGCAGTATCTGAGCGCCTCGCAATCTTTGATGCAGACCGACTGGACAGATGGGGCACTGGGGCATAGAGACACTGAGTCACTTGTCTGAGATCACACAGGACGGCTCTGGCAAGGCAGGGATCAAACCCACTCTCCTGCACGCCAAGCTAGACTTGGGGCCCTGTGGCACTATAGTGCTGACCACGAGGGCACCGTCTACCCCCAACACTGAGAGTAGACCGTCCCAGTCTCATTTTGCTCAGCCCTCCCAACGTTCTGCAGAAGGGGTGGGCAGTGATTTTCGATGGGCAGCCACTTCATGAATTTGGTAGGTGGCCAGAGTCTGCACTTTTCGACACTATTAATGGAAAGGGGTGCAGGGTCAGGGATGGCGTTTGGGTACAGAAAGGAGCTCTGGGCAGGGGGTTGGGGTGCAGGAAAGATGTGGGGTCTGGGAAGGAGTTTGAGTTTAGCTGGGGGTTGTGAGGGCGGTGCTGAGGGTGAGGCCAGGGCACAGAGACCTCCCTCCATTAAGTAGCATCCGTGGCCTCTGGGCCTTATTTTCTGGCCCCTTTTCTATAGAAAGGAGGGATTTCTGACAATTTCAGTTTACCCTATTTCTACAGCCATTACAAGCTCTTTTTTTTTTAATGCTGTCCTATGTAAAATTACCATTGTGGAAAACGCGCCCCCCCCCCCCCCAGCCAAGTAAATATAGGTCTATATGGCCCTCTCTCACTCCCCCAAGTGACTTGTTCCCCTTTCCTCTCACCTCCACTGCTTCCCTTGTTCATTGGCTCATGTTTCATTCTCCCTGCGAAGCATCTTTGACACTCTTTATGTGAAGGATGTGCTATAAAAAATACATTGCCTCATACCACGCAGGGCCAGGAGAAGCAGCTACTTTCAATTCATTTCCAATACACACCTACATACCAGGAAGGGGAGTTAAGGTTTTGTCTGGATGGTTAAAAATTAACGCGCCTCTCTCAGGTGCACAGCCATCTTGGCGGGCTTCGGCCGGCGAGCACTATTTCAATATTTCATTCGGGTTTTTTTCCCCCCTCATGTTTTGCCGCCGAGTAGCTTTTTGTTCTCAGAATTGCTGACTCACCTGCCTTCCGCTGCTCAGTGAGCTGTTCACCTGAATCACAATGGCTGGCCATCTGGAAATCCGTTGGATTAAGGAACCCAGGTTGGCTTTCTGAACAGCAGCCCCGATTCCCACCCTGCTGTCCAATGAGGCAGAAAAAAGCCGTCAGGGAGACGAGTGAGAAAGGGGGTTGTCTGCATTAGTGCCGGGCTGTGATTTTTCACATCTCAAGAGCGCACCTGAAGGCAGCCACCTCAGCCCAAAGGAGACAGACATTCCCTGATAGTCAGCAGATGCCATCCTGTGTACAAGCTTTGGCTACCCTGTTTCAGCTCCTGGATGAGAGCGGCAGCTGTCCAGGAGCAGAAGAGGCTGAGTGTGCCGCAGCTGTTTGCAGTGGGTTTACCTCTCCTCGAGGTCCCTATGGCCGTGGTGAATAACGCACCGGTAAAATGCACACTCTTGCATCGCTTGAACACTGAAATCCCTGCTGCTGGCATAGGGAATGCTCAAGGCAGCTCTGCCCCAAACAAATGCTCTGACATCCCAGGAGGTGCGGCTTTCAGCGACTGCTGCAGCGCTTTGTGTTCTGCAGCCTGACGACCACGCTTCCGTGAACGCTCCAAATTGGCGAAAGCAAAACCCTTCCATTAGAAATTGCTCCCTGCCACAGCTGAGCCTCCGCATTCTTAGAGAAAAACCACTGGGAATTTTGATGGTGAGAGGATGGGAAAGAGAAAACAGTTAAAGTCTCATAATAAGAATGGACATACTGGGTCAGATCAAAGGTCCATAAAGCCTAGTATTCTATCTTCCAGCAATGACCAGTACCAGGTGCCCCAGAGGGAATGAACAGAACAGATCAGGTAATCATCAAGTGATCCCTCCCCTGTCACTCATTCCCAGTCTCTGACAAATGGACACCATTCCTGCCCATCTCGTTAAAGTCCTGGTCTTCACAACATCCTCTGGCAAGGAGTTCCAGAGGTTGACTGTGTATTGCAAGAAGAAATACTTCCTTTTGTTTGTTTGAAATCTGCTACCTTCTACTTTCATTTGGTGACTCCTAGTTCTTATGTTATGGGAACAAGTAAATAACTTTTCCTTATTCACTTTTTCAACACCGGTCATGATTTTATAGACCTCTATCACATCCCCACTTAGTCTCCTTTTCTAAGCTGGAAAGTCTCAGTATTTTTCATTTCTCTTCATATGGCAGCCATTCCAAAACCCTAATCATTTTTGTTCCCCTTTTCAGAACTTTTTCCAATGCTAAGATACCTTTTTTTGAGATGAGGCGACCACATCTGAATGCAGTATTCAAGATGTGTGAGTACCATGGATTTATAGAGAGGCAATAAAATATTTCCTGTCTTATTGTCTATCCCCTTTTTAATGATCCCTAACATTTTGTTTGCTTTTTGTGACTCCTGCTGCACATGGAGTGGATGTTTTCAGAGCGCTCTCCACAATGACCCCAACATCTCTCATTTGAGTGGTAACAGCTTTTTTAGTCCCCATCACTTTGTTTCCTTTCATGTCTTCTTTCCTGAAAGCCATTTCACTTTGGCCAAAAAACCCAACCCCAAACCAAACCTGAAAAATGCCAATGGGAAAGTTTTGGCCCTTCCCTTCAAGAATCGCTTTTGAACCAGCGAAAACTTGATCAAGTTTATGTGGAGAAAACAGTTTTGTCTTCTCCCCTCTCAGCCTATGGAGACAGAGAGTGGAATGGAGAAGCCAGCCGGGGATTACCTACTGCAAGGAAGTGCCAACAAGACTGGTGCTTCATTTATCATCACTACTGGTGCATGCGATAAAGTCACTTCAACCAGCCATTCCCCATCTCCACAATTCAGAAATTAAGTCCTCCCTCCTGTGGTCTCAGTTTGGCCTCCTAAGCAAAATATAACAGTAAAACCAAAGCAAACAAAGCTAAAGCACAGAGGATGCCAGTATATGCTGATGCTGAGACAACACGGCCTTTTACATGGAGGCTGCTAATCTCTGAGGGCTACATCAGCAAATCATTGAAGCGCATGTTTCTGGGCTAGGTACATCAGGGTCTCACAATGCTTTTGCTATTGCCTTTGCCATCCCTTTTATGGACACGGTGATTTTGGAAATGGCAATTGTATGCAGCGGGAATGGGTTTTTTTGGGGGGGTGAGTGGGATCAACCCAGGGTAGCCCAGCAGGGCAGAACCGCTGGCTAGACCAAGAGAGCAAGGCCAAGGCAGACAGCAATTTCAGGAAGTACAGGTGGAACCTCTCCAGTCCAGAACTCTCTGGTCCAGAAACATCCATGGAACAGCATGTTTTTAGTTAGCTAGATGTCCACTTTTCACAGGTGTGGCCTAGTTTCTAGCGGTCCCATAAAGTTTGTTTACAGCCACCAGTCCTGGCTCTCAGCGTTCTGTGCTGTTATTTAGCTCTAATTTACCTCTAAGGGTGTGTCTAAACTACATGGCTCAGTCGATGGAGTCATGTAGATTAGGCTGATCGGCAAAGGGAAATGAAGCTGTGATTTAAATAATCGCAGCTTCATTTAAATTTAAATGGCTGCCGCGCTGAGCCGACAAACAGCTGATCAGCTGTTTGTCGGCTCAGGGCGCTAGTCTGGATGCTTCCACGCCGACCTGAAAGCCCTTTATCGACCTCCCCGTTATGCCTCGTAGGATGAGGTTTACCGGGGAGGTCGATAAAGGGCTTTCATGTTGACAGGGGAGCGCCAGACTGCACCGATCTTCCGACAAACAGCTGATTGGCAGAGCAGGGCAGCCATTTAAATTTAAATGAAGCTGCGATTATTTAAATCGTGGCTTCATTTCCCTTTGCTGAACAAACAAATCTACATGGCTCCGTCGACAGAGCCATGTAGTCTAGAGGTACCCTAAATGTCTTCTAAGAGTCCAGCAAGCAGTGCAAACGTTGGCAATGCTGCTAGACAATATTGACTTCCGGTGGCCCAGAAAATTCTCTGATTTGGAACCACTCAGGTCCCCAAGGTGCCAGACTAGGGAGGCTTAACCTGTACACTTTTCTCCCCATCTCTAGGTGATGTGCACTCTCTCTCACATATATTATAAGATTTGACCGAGCTGTGCTTGAGAGATACACATATCTGACAATCTGAAAGTTAATAAGCTCCACAGCCTTCCCTAACGCATGTAAGAATCACTGCTTGTTACATTAAAATCTGTATCCAGATAACATTTGTTGTCAGATTCAGCCGAACCAGTGCTGTTGTACTTCCAGTTCGCCTTTGCTTTTTATTCCCCAGTGACTGGGATCCTGCAGCCATGGTGCAGAAATTCCTGCTTCACACAAGCTGCTAAAACAGAGCTAAAATATTTGGAGTTTGTTTCTCAAGTTATCGCCTTCTCTCGCTCCTTGGCACTGTCATGCTTTTCCCCATGTGTTTTTCTCTCTCTTGGTATGCTCCAACCTAGTGCCCACTCCCTAGCAGTACTTGCCTGGAACTAAACTCTGTCTCCGTCAGGAAAGTAAAGAGAATATGCCATCAGTGAAGCTATCCTCTCTTCTCCCTCCAGCTGTACAGAGTTCAAGATATCGCTCAAAGTTCTGTTGTGATCTTCCTAACATTAGGGGTATGGAATGGCTGTCATATGCCTGGGAGTTTTCAGCTCAGAGAAGAGAAGACTAAAGGGGGATAGGATAGAGATCTATAAAATCATGACTAGTGTGGAGAAAGTAAATAAGGAAATGTTATTTACTTGTTCCTAAAACACAAGAATTAGGGGTGAGCAAATGAAATTAATAGGTAGCTGGTTTAAATCAAACCAAGGGATGTTATTTTTTCATGCAACACACAGTCAATCTGTGGAACTCCTTGCCAGTGGATGTTGTGAAGGCCAGGACTTTAATAGGGTTCAAAAACAGTAGCTGGATAAATTCATGGAGGTTAGGTCCCTCAATGGCTATTAGACAGGAAAGGTAAGAATGGTGTCCCTAGCCTCTGTTTGCCAGAAGCCAGGAATGGGCAACAGGGGAGGAATCACTTGATGATTCCTTGTTCTGCTCACTCCTTTTGGGGTACCGCCTGGCATTGGCCACTGTTGGCAGATAGGACACTGGGCTAGATGGACCTTTGGTCTGACCCAATATGACCATTCTTATGACTGTGTACCATCCATCCCCGAGGTGGAGGGTCAGCATTGAGGCTCAAACCTGCAACCTCTGGATCTTAATGCAGCAGCCTCTACTGCCTGAACTAAAATGCATGACATGCATCACTAAGCCAGAATTGTAGCAACCTCATCCATGTCAAGCTGGCCTTGCCACCACTGGAGTGAGACAGGGCACAATTAGGTGTGGGTGTGGCTTGCAGCTGCATTAGGGTACTCCCTCGCTCACCTGCAGGAGCTACCTGCCTTGTTGATCCAAGCAGAGGGGAGGGGAAGGGAAGGGCACATGGGTGGGAGGGGGGATGAGCAGACAAGGGCAGGGAGTAGGTGGAGCCTTTGCTCTATCTCCCATAGACCCCAGCCACAGCTGCGGAGCCAGCGCAGAGTGAATAGAAACGTCTGGCAGGAAAAGGACTGGCCCAGCTAATTTCCTCCATGGACCACGGGCCAATCAGGGACGGAATGGTGACTCTGTTACATGCTGCCTCTTGCATGGGGCAGATTGTCGAGGCTGCCTTTGGAGATGCCACGTCCCCTGATCTGGCGAGAGGGGGCATTTTTTCCGCCTTGCGAAATGCCATGAAGATCAGCACCTCTTTACACCCCACCTACCGATGGGGAAATGCGGGTTAAACGACAGCACCACCCCACAAACGACGCCGCAAACCATTGTGTGCAGCGAGAATGGGGAAGACAACAGCAGTGGCTGTTTGAAAAAGATGCCCTGGCTCCCTCTAGGGGGCGCCTTTCATGGCCGGCCTTTCCTGCCGCCATCGGCCACACTCAGGCAGGGTTATGCTGGCAGCTGGCTTGAGCCACAAAGCCAGGCCAAGGAGGAGAAAAGGAAGGGAGCTTCCATCCACACCCATTGGCTGCGAATCATCGTTCCTGGCCAATGAGAGCTGTGATTGCCAATAGCTGTGGAGGCGAAGGTAAATATACCAGTGGGGGCCTGCAGGTACCCGATCGGGCCAGTATTTTCGAGAGAACAGATTAGAACATAGACTCAGCCCCTGCCAACATCTATCATTGCTCGTTTCTCTGCCACTCACCACCATACACTAGCTGGTTGTCAAAGCAGAGGGCTGAGGGATAGAAGGGTTAAGATCAGAGTAGCCATATTTCCAGAATAAAATCACAGGACAAAATGCAGACTTCCCTTCAGATTCGTATGAGGATGGGGAAAGGAAATTCCCAAACTCTGCAGCTGCCCACCAGTGGCTCCGAGAAACCGTGCAGAGTTCCTTCATGCCCTGTAAGCTGAGTACGTTGACAGCCACTCAGCAGAGATTCAGATGCTGCCCAGCAGAGCACCCACAGCGCCAACGCAGCAGCATGTGTTTCTTTTTGTGGTGCACATCTACACATGCCTTAGTGCATGTAACAAAATTGATTCCACACATGGATGGAAAACATTTGAGGGAACACTGGCCCACAACCTATGTGGCTGTTATCAGATTGGCAACCACCCAAAGCTGCCTTGCTTGCTTGGAAGTGCATGATGCCTGTCCTTCCTATTGTGCTCTCACACATCCATCCTTGGGGTCCAGGTGAAAAACAGTGGCATGAAGACAGCTAATCCCCCCCCACATATGCACACAATCAGTGGAAGGGGAATATTTAAGCACACAAGATACCCTGTGTGCATGGTCTGGCTCTATAGGTTCATAGTCCGGGAAAACAAAGGAGTCCCACTAGGTGTTAAATATCAGTTAACTGAATAGTCAATTAACCTCATGAATTCTTGTTTTGATCTGAGGAAGTGGGTCTGGCCCATGGAAGCTCATCACCTAATAAACCATCTTGTTAGTCTTTAAAGTGCTACATAGTCCTGTTTTTTGTTTCAGCAAGACCAGACTAACACGGCTACATTTCTATCCGAATTCTTATCGGTTACTCAACTATTCTATAGTCCCTGGGGGTGGCAGCCAGTGCGCTCTGGCCCCACTCCTGAGGAGCCCCGCCGCCACGCAGCAGCGTGAGGTGCCAGGAAGGAGCTAGTCCTCAAGGGGAGCCAGTTTAAAAATCAGCTCCCCTCACGGACCGGCTGCCAGTCGTTCTGTGCTGCTCTCCGGGGGAAGGCTGAGTTCCCAGATCCAGCAGGAGCTGGGTTGCCTGCCCACCTGGTTCCTAATACATTTTAAATGCAGATCTGCAGGGTTGGTCCCTGACCTGTCGCGAGCCAGGACTGAGCCGGGCTGCTGGCCAGCCTGCTAAAAAATGTTCTGGCAGGGTGGGGGGAATGCGTGCAGTCTACAGCATTAACCTACACGCTTTTGCTTATCGGTTAATTGGTTAATCGATGCCACTATCACATCCCTAGTCACACTGGATCAAACCTATCCACTCCCTTGTTATCTCTCCCACCTTCTCCCCTGCTGACTGACCGAGCGGCGGTGTGGGAAGAGAAGACACAGTGTCCAGGCCCTGGTATGGGATGACAGAGAGGGGGCCATTAAAGCGAGACTGCCCCAGAACCTGACTCAGATGCCGCCATGCACTGCCGAGGGAAGGAAATATTGCTGTGTACTCCAAAAGGAGGAATAATAAATGAGACGCGATATTAAAGCTGTAAATAATTCCTCAGCTGCATCTCTCTGCCCCTGCCTGCGCTAAGTTGTGCGGCAGGGAGCCCCGTGCGTTCCTTTTCTGAGAGCAGCTGCTCCTCCTTTGATTTGTTTAAAAAATAAAATTGAGTCGAATCCTCAGCTAGCGGGCTCCGGAGTGAGCAAAGCCCTGCTCCAGGGGTTCACTGCGTTTGGACAGGAGACCCTTGTGCTGAAAACAAAAGGTGCCGCTGATCTTTGGGGTGAAGCTTCCTTCGGGCAAGAAAATGAGTTTTAATGGGACAGGGTGGGAGGAAATAGGAGGTGGAATTTCACTCTCTGGGGTGCAGACACCTGAGAGAGATCTAACAAATAATAACAGTAATAGGGAATAGTCGTACTGAGATCCAAACCCAGAAGCTCCTGCATCAGTTAGGAGAAAGAAATCTCTTCCATAGCAGCCCAGTATTGATCATTATCCTGTGCCAGCTCTGTACCTCTTAGGCTAGGTCTACACTAGAGTGGAAGGTTTAATTAATTAACCTTAAGGTTGATTACGTACTTGGAGTCGATGTATCTTAAATCTCCGTTGTGAGGAGCAGGAGTACTGGTGCTGACGGAGGCACCTTCTGAGTTTGATTTAGTGGGTCTTCACTAGTCCTGCTAAATCAAATGCCTGAAGATCAACCGCAGAAACATCAATCTTCTGCGTACT
Organism: Pelodiscus sinensis; assembly: GCF_052426305.1. Lineage (NCBI taxonomy): Eukaryota > Metazoa > Chordata > Testudines > Trionychidae > Pelodiscus > Pelodiscus sinensis. The sequence goes on from NC_143067.1 coordinate 5,646,620, forward strand.
GTAGACATGGCCTTTGAGAGGTGTCCAGGGAATCGGTGGGGTTTCCTCATAGCTGTGTCTTTGCTGCCCCCCTCCTGACACCCACATTTCAAAGGACAACTGCAAGGAAAGCAGGGTTGCCAGCTCTTGCGAGACTTCAGGATTTTCTTAATGCCCTCGCTATTGATGTCACATGAATCCATGAGAGCTGCTTTCTTTTTTTTCTCATTTCTTAGCAAACTCCCAGCCCTTGGGGTATGAAAACATGAGCCCTAAAGTCTCAGAGCCCAGAAGGCAAATGGAAAAGCAACCTGCCTTTGTTTTGTTTTTAATTCTTAGAATGTTTAAGCCGATCTCAGCCAGCCAGCTGCATGGAGCCCCCGCAAAGAGGCAAGTCAGTGCATTTCTGCTCAAAAACCAAGAGGCTGGGTGCCAACTCAACATCAGCTGGCTTGGGATGAAATGGATTCAGTCCATGAACCCTGTACAACTCAGTGGCCCTCTCCACCACATGCTGTCCTTGGGAGAGAAAACGAAAGCCAAGGTCAGCCAAGCAAGCAGCCTTCTTAGCAAGCTGGTTCTATCAAAGTGTGCAGCGGGAGCACGATCCCCTTGAGCAAGGAAGCTAGACTTGTACTTAAGACCATCTGCCACTGTCTTTCAGGGTGCCTACCCACATCAACAGCCGGTACTTGCTCAGAGGGATTGCTCCTCCGGCAGTAGCCAGGAAGTTGCTAGTAGAGTCAAGCACACAAAGCAAGGCACAGCTCCAAGACATCTGTCTCCTCTCTCGGATGTCGAATGGCCTGAAATCAGGACAGTTTTCCTTTCCTCAGTTAAACACTTTCCATTGCCAGACTTGAACTTTGGGTGTCAAACAAGCCTCAAAAATCACCATGTAGCCAGTGTGCTCCGGCTTCCACCTGGCAAACACCTACCACCCGGTGCTATCAGCTCTAAACTAAATGGAGTTGCCTGAATTGACTCCGTGCTGAGGTTGGGCAGTCTAGAGACATGATGATCAAACAGGGCCTCAATGCCTGGGCCTGCACACAGTACTCCAAAATGTAAAGCATCAATCTATGGTGATCTATGCCACGCATCTATCCATCTTCTTAAGACAAGAAGCCAATGGGCTTAAATTGCAATTGGACATTAAGAAAAAAACTTCCTAATAGTCAGGGTAGTTAAACATTGGAATAAATTGCCTAGGGAGGTTGTGGAGTCTCCATCACTGGAGATATTGAAGAGCAGGTTAGGCAGACATCTATCAGGGATGATCTAGATGGTGCTTGGTCCTGCCGTGAGGGCAGGAGACTAGACTTGATGACCTCACAATGTCCCTTCCAGTTCTAGTGTTCTATGATTCTCTGATGCCAGCTGATTGGAGCAACATCTGCACTCAGTGACCTGGTGGAGTGCAAGTGTAACACACACACCTCCTGCGGGTGGTGCATTGTCCCAGGTAGTGGCACTTAGACCACTTACAGAGAGAGAATGAGTTTGCTCTACCGCCTTAGCTGAGAGCCAGCTGGCTTTTAGCTCAAGCTGGAGAGGCTCCTGCACTAAGCTCCCGAGGTCAGCGTTACGCAAGGACAGGGCGATCGCACGGGCACAGATGCAGAGGGACGCAGCATGAGGACCTGACAAGAAGACGACAGTCTCATGATTGTTGATCAGCTGCGTCGGACAAGCCCAGCCAAAAGCTGACTTTTAAGAGCCTCCTGCTGAGTTCTTTGTGGGACCGATACCTTCACTGTCATTGCCTGAAAATGGGCCTTCAGTCCAATCAATGCTTCCATGGTAGAGTTTTGCTGGAGTGATGACTGCAGGGTGCAGCCCACTTGCCTTTGGGCAGCTCCCTGCGAATATGAATGCATTAATCATGAACCGGGTCAGCGCTCTTGGGGCCAGGCCTGCCCCTGTCGTGGGAGTGACCGGGAAAGACTCTTCATCTCCCTGCTTGCTAAACAAAAGCAGAGGGTTTCACCAACTGCTTTCCTCTGAACAATTGCTTAATGCTAATGACTCACAGTTACATAGCGCCTTCCCTCCCCTAGGACTTGGCAAATGACTGAGGCAGGGCTCAGCAGAAGCAGACTGGACCTCATCACCTACCGCTCTCTCAAGGGCCAGGCTAGGATAGCACTTACATGTGTAGCAAACATTGCGGCAGGCCATCTGTGCCGGCCAGCAGAGCATCCCAGGAGCTCCCCAAGGTTCTGAAAATACATCAGCCACTGCTGAATTTCCTAATACCAATCCTGCACTGAAGACAGGGGCAGGGAACTGTTTAAAGTGGTTTGCATTTAAGATTAAACCCTGCAGTACTTGCTTGGGCAAACCGCCCACTGAGCTAAATCAGAGTTTTTCCTAAATAGGGATATAGGGATTGCAGGACTTGGAATAAATTGCCTAGGGAGGTTGTGGAGTCTCCAACATTAGAGATATTGAAAGGCGTGTTAGATAGGCACTTGTCAGGGATGATCTAGATGGTGTTTGGTCCTGCCGTGAGGGCAGGGGACTGGACTTGATGACCTCTCAAGGTCCCTTCCAATACTAGTATTCTATAATTTTATAATGTAGTAGAGCAATATGGACACAGTATTATACTGATCTTTCTAAAGAAGGGAGGGAAGGAGGAATAGCTAGTTAGCTATCTAGATAGCTATCTAGATAGATAAATAGATAGATAATGTGTATAAAATCCCCATATAACACCTCAAACCTTAACTTCTGTTTATTGTGCAGGGGGAAGAAACCTGTCCATTAACTAGCCAACCGATGCAAATTGTTAGCTAGCTAGTTCAGAGGCCTAGAGTTGTGTCAGCTCCTCTAAACTCCTCTCAGAGCCGGTCTTAGGGGCGGGCGAGCTGGGCAGTTGCCTAGGACCACCAATCGGTTAGGACCAGCCCTGACTCCTCTATACTCCAGCTATTATTTCTTCACATTGATGGGGTAGGATTTCTATTCATACTGATTTTTTGAATCTCTGTGTGCAGGAGAAATGTTTCCCCTTTCTGCCCTTTTAAACTTTTGATATTACTATTAAAGTAGAGCCCAAATCTGCTAAGTGGTTTACAGACATAAAGCAAGACAACATGCCTGCCCCAAAGCCATTGTGACCATAAGGATGGAAAATCGATGCAGGTTGATGGAAAGGGACATAACACACAAGGCGCGTGGTAGGAGTAATGACCGACAGCTTTTCCATTTGGCTTTACGTTTTTTAAATTAGATTCAGCCAGTGCCAGGATCTAGTCCCCAAAAGGGATGCATGTGAGTGTAACGCCAACAGGTGGAACTGAACCTGGGACCTCAGAAGCTCAGTGCAGGAGCCTCTGCAGCTTGTGGTAAAAGCCAGCTGGCTTCCAGCTAAGGCTGATTCTTTTGCTCTCTCTGGCTATTTCTAGACTGCTGCTTTTTTCCAGCAAAAGGGACACAAATTGCACTCCGCAATTTGCATACCTTTTTCCAATTGTTTATTCAGGTGAGGCCTTTCCAAAATTTGGCCTGTCTACACTGGGCCAAATTTCAGAAAAACCTCTTTTGGAAGAGCCCTTCTTCCTCGCGCAATGAGGAAGACAGGGCTTCTGAAGGAGGGTGTCTGCTCTTCCACAAAAAATGTCGGAAGAACAGACGCGTTCCCTGGACACAGAGAAATTTTTCCAGGATACCTCTGGTAGACCTGAAAAACGCCGTAGTCTAGACCTAGCCTCTGTTAGTGGTCTCAGTGCCACTCCAAGGATAGCACACCACACTGGGTAGGCAGATCCTAAGTTTCACACCACTGCACGGATTACTTTTGCAGCAGCTTCATCTTTGTATTTATTTACTTGCCTATTTACTAATTTTACCTTATCCTTTAACACTTGCCTATTTTTACACATTTGTTCTACCTCAAGTGCTATATTATTCAGTGTGTTTTTTTAATCTTAACCTACCTTCAGTCCATACACATTGTATATTGCCTTTTCATCTTTTCTATTTCTCCCCCTACTGGACTAAAGCCAGCAGCGTAAAACTCTAGCTTATCCTTGATACAAACAAGGATGCTTCCCTTGCCCCCAGGTTAGCCAAACATTTACAAAAGCTTCACACCATTGGTTTATTTCGGTATGAAAACAAATAGGTCAGAACGTCTGTGTCCTGAATACAGTTCTGAAGGTACACCCAGTCTGACACCTCATGAGACGTCCCTGATATTTCACAGCAATTAAGATCGTTGAGGGCTTGGCTGAAAGATGTGACATAAATATATAACTTTTTTATAAATGCTAGTTCATCCATTTGGCCTCACAATTCCAGCTGGGAGAAATTTATAGACTGACACTCTATTTTGACAAAAAAAAATTAGCAGATTTGGTGGCACCAAAACATTCATGGCGTAAATTGTTTCAACAATAATAAAAAAGCTAAAAGAAAAAGTCAGGGAAATTCATAATATGAAATGCTCCCATTTTTGCGTGAAATAATCTTTTGTTTCAAAATGTCCTTTTATTTGATTTAAAAAAAAAACCCAGACATTTTCATATGGTCCCAATCAAAACTGCACGTTTAGATTTGGTCGGAATGAAATGTTTCATCCAACCCAGAAGCTTCCTTGGGTATAGGAGACGTATTCCTGTTGCTACGCTGTGTTATGAGCGCGTCTTACTGCCTTGAACCTGATGCTGGGGTGATGTTAGGCAGGTACAGAGTCCCATTTCCTTGGACATCCAGTGGGCAGGAGTTCCAGCAATTTTGTGTGCCACTGGGCCCCCACAGATCATGCAAATCAGCAGGGGTGTGTGTGTGTGGGGGGGGACATAGCTCCTTTCCCCTCCATCCTATTGCCCTCTGATGTAAAAGCCAGCAACAATGTTATCCAGAGAAAGATGGGGCCAACCGGACATGAGCTAACCCCTCACACCAAAAAGGGCAGGACACTGGCTTAAAAATCATAGGATTTTTAAACAAATAAACTCACATTGGGCTCTTTTTACTTGCTTTCTGCCTTTTTAACCATTTCCTTCGTAACCCGGAACTAAGAACTTCCTTTATGAAAACCCAGAAGCCAAGATTCTCACCTAATAACATGACCCCAGCAGCTCAGGATTTAAGAGAAAACAACAAATATCACAGCACTGCCTCGGACAGCCAATCAATGGAGTGCCAGCCATGCCCCGAATGCACCTTGCTCCTTAATGTTCCAGGAGCAGTGCCATGCTGTGCCAATTTGAACCTTGGGTTCCATGGAATGAGCTACTCCTCGGCATCTCTAGTGGCAAGTTCAACCCATTTCATATTTAATTGTGTGGCTCTTAGTGGTTTCTTTGAATAAGCAGATCACAGGAGGATTACAGTGAGTGTTTTAAAGCTGGGGATGCTAGTGCAAAACAAAACAATGCAATATTTCCCGCAAGTCAACAAGCTCTGTCTGCTCCTGCACGACCACCTGGGGAATAAAAAACGTGAGACTGAAAGGAAAAGCAGATTATATAAGAAAGATCCTAATCCTAATCACATCTCATTACAAAGGGCAGCAACTCCCTACGTGGCTGAGCGATGTCTGAAATATACCTTCCTGACAGGAAAGATCTGTGACTCTGCAGCTGTGTTGCTCTATCTAACCAAAGATTTGAAAGTGCTTTGCAGACATCACGGTATATTGCCGCCAGACCTCTTGGGGAGCTCCGTGTGATTGTGTTTCTTTCACGGGTGGGAAACCAGGCACAGGGATGTCAAACCTGGACTTGTTTGTCCATAAAATCCCTATTGTCATTAGTATTAGTTTAGCCCTACTAGGGGTAGCAACAGAGGGGAGTCGAGAGCAAACTGGGCGATAAGGTGCTTTTTTAAGCCCAAGCACCACGTGGTCTAGTCCTGCTTAGAGCAGGCTTTGGGGGTTGCTTGTTATGGGTATTAAGTGGCCCCGATCCTGATATCAGGGTCCCTTTGTACTCTGCACTGTGCATACACACAGGGAGAGGCAGTCCCATAGACACACGGATATTGGATAAGAGGGGAAAGAGAGACACAGAGGTGAAAAGGTTCACACAGGTTAAAAGCAGAGCTGCAGATAAGACTCTGGCATGGGAGGCAGGTAATGCAGGCAAGGGAAGGCATTGCCTTCCCAAAACTGCCCACGCAGCCCAGCCACCTGGAAGGGGCTGGGGCCGCGCTGTGTGGCAGCCACAGCCTTCAGCTGGGGCTGGGCGGGTCTTGGCTGGGGGGAGAGGTTGTGAAGGGGCATGATCTGGGGGAAGGGGTGTGGCTTTGGTTGGAAGGGGTGGGGCTTTGGCTGCCTTACCCAGCTGGGCCTTCACCCGCTGCTTATGTACTCTGGTTTTGAATTCCCTCCTAATTCCCATTCCTGTGACTCAGCCATCAGGGCATCCTTTCCCCCGCAATAAAAAACAATCCCATCATTATAGTTAACTGTGAAACAGAAAGCTGCTGTCTCGCCAGTCTCATGGGACAGATGAAAGGCCCCATTCCTCATTCTTCATAGATGCATTGGTGGTAATTGGAGTTTTACCTGCATTGGGAATATAGGGTTGCACAGTAGGACTGCTAAGGGTCCAATTCCCATTAGAATCCACTAGGAAACAGTTTGAAAATGGCTTGTGGCCAAATTCTCCTTTTAAAAGCATTTGATTAATTTAGCTGTGGTTAGTCATTCAGCCTCCTCCCTTCCCCCCCCCCCCCCCCACGAGAATGAAAACAGCCTGAAGAAGCCTCTTTGAAACTCCGTGATTTCCATCACTTTCTAACAGGGCCCGAGATATCTTAGAATTCACGTCTCATGGGACAGCCTCCTATTGCGCAGTGCAATGCTGTGTGCTTAAGATAGCAGCTCTCGCTCAGCCAGACACCAGCCCCGTGCACTGCACTGAGCTACGAAAGCAGCGACAGGTACCCGGGAGGCTGTTTAGAAGAATTCTTCTATCTCTGTTCCGATTCAGCACAGAGTGAATGTAATGGAAGCGGAGCTCCCTGAAGTTTGGAGACGGAAGTCTTCTGACAGTAACAAATGGCCTTTTATGAAAAAATTAAAACTTTCAACCTTGCCCTCCCTGAAAGGGTTTTCACAAATTTCTGTTCCAACAAAACCAGAACACGTCCCCTCCCCCCCATTTAGCTTGGTCTCCATTGTTTGTCCTCTCTGAGGCTAAGTCTGTACTGGGAAGGTTGGGTGACAAACGTGCTGTCGACGTGCAAAAGTCGCCAAAAGTGAAAACCGGTGAAACCGGTTTTTTCTGCCTCCCATTGTTGACATTTCATGGCAACATTGCTAGCTCCCCTGTTGACAGACAGAGCAAAGCATTGTGGGTAAGCACCCCACAGTGCAGTGCGGTGGGAAGGCAGAGCTGATCCCTGTACTTCTTGGGATTCCCTCCTAGCTCTGGGAGCTCTTTGTGCTGAGGAATGTCAAAGCAGCACAGCCGTCTCCCCAGCCCTCCTCCTGCCGCAGCAGCCTGCCTGCCACTGTGGGTATGTCTAGACTACAGGGTTTTGTCGACAGAAGTTTTGTCGACAGATAACTGTCGACAAAGCTTCTGTTGACAAAGAGCGTCTAGACTACATCCAGTTCTGTCGACAAAGCAAGCCGCTTTGTCGACATAACAGTGTGGACGCGAAGGACAGTGTAGATGCAATAATGCCTTCTATCGACAGAACTCTGTCAACAAAAGGCGTTATTCCTCGTAGAATGAGGTTTACATACGTCGACAAAACTCCTGAGTTTTGTCGATGTTATGTTGACATAACTCAAAGGCAGTGTGGACGCAGGTACAGTTTTGTCGACAAAAGTCCACTTTTGTCGACAAAACCCTGTAGTCTAGAATAGTGGTAGAGATGTAGCCGTGTTAGTCTGGGGTAGCTGAAGCAAAATGCAGGACAATGTAGCACTTTAAAGACTAACAAGATGGTTTATTAGATGATGAGCTTTCGTGGGCCAGACCCACTTCCTCAGATCAAATAACACCCTGTGTTCCTAGCAGGGCAGAACAGGAGCACTCCAATGATTTGGGAGCAGCTCACTCAGCTGTCAGACACTTCCTGAAGCTTTGAAAGAGGAGGGGCACTTGCCTGCAAGGCAGCAGAGCTCACAAAACACTGAACAGAGCCATCAGGGTAGGCATTGTGGGATACAGGCAGAAGCCAGTTCTCTTGATAAAACAAACAGCAGAGTCCACGCTGGCTTGTTGTTGACAGTAAAGGGAGGGGAAAAGACAAACGTCTCTTGTAGGGTGCAAGTTTTTTGTCACCAAAACTGGGTATTTTTCTGGACAAAAGTCATATTGCAGTGGAAACCCTCTCACTGTTTTGTCACCAAAAGGCAAGTTTTGGCCACAAAACATGCCAGTGTAGACAAGCCCTGAGTGCTAAAATGGAAAAAAAAAGGGGAATAAAACAACACTGCAAATACATACATTAATAATAATAATAATAATAATAATAATAATAATAATAATAATAATAATAATAATAATAATTATTATTATTATTATTATTATTATTATTATTATTATTATTATTATAATCATTCCATGTAATCTGAGGGAAAGCCTTTCCTGCATTTTCTCATACTGAGGCCATTGAAGTAGGCATTTCTGTGTTTCTATCACTCCTCTGTCCTGATGAGCACCTCAAAAGCATTAACGTGTGCAGAAGTATCTGGTGTTGAAACTGACTGCCCTGTGCTTGGAATGAGAGTGGACCAGTCAAAGCCTGAGTTACTCACAAGAGGACATGCAGTGTTACAGTGTCACATGGGTAGGAGACCGGTTCTCCCCAAAAGCTTCGTGTGGTATGGACTGAAATCTGCCCAGAATTCCCTTGCTTCATCGGCCCCGTGACAGGGCAGTTGCTGAGGAGAGAACTGTCTGCTGCTCTGGCTGCAGAGCAGTAGGAACCTGACTGCCAGGGAAATGGGAGACTTCCTGGAAGTAGAGCAGTGCTGCGGAAGGAAGGCAGCATTGGGGAGGCGCTGGCCAAGTAAGCCCCAGGCTACTGAGGCTGCAGGAGGCAGCCATGGTAGGGAGAGGCAGCAGGTCCACACCTCTTTGCCAGTGACGAGTGGCCATTATAGACTGCAGTCTGCCCCAGAAGCAGGAGCTAGATGAAGACTGGAAGTGGGTCACTGAGGCAAGGTGAGTACAGGGGAACTGGATGTTCCCTGGGAGAAGAACTGGGGGATTCCTGGGAGAAGGGAGGTCCCTGGAGTGTTCAGTGGAATAAACAAAATCCACCCCCTCCAGAAGGGGACGCAGAAAGACTGGAGTGGGCACTGACGGAGGGCAGTGTCCTGAAGAGGATATTGTGGTCAAAGAAGAACACGGGGAGATACCAGCTGGAGGAAGGCACCCAGTGAAACAACAAGCTAATTCCTCAAGGCAACCAGCCGAGGGCACCATGCTGGTGCGTCTACTCCATGACCGGCCCCCATGGGGCTCTCCAGCATGCAGAATCACCCTAGCCTGGGTCTTCTGGCTCCATTTCTAAAATGCTTCTTCGCTGCTTTCCACTGCTGCCGCACCTACAACTGGTCCCAGAGCACTGTGGAAGTGGCGCAACGTTGGCAGGGATGTCTCCGCACCACGCAGACAGCTCCTCTTGTGTCATGGGGGATCTTCCAGGGGACACTATGCTTGCTCTTAGCTGGCCTTTCCACCTCCCAGGAACACTCGGCGCAGACCTGCAGAACATTGCAGCTCAGCAGTTCCTCGGAAGTTACCACCTGATGCTCCGCGAATGTCACACTCTGCTTGAATCCCCGCCCCTCCAGACATGACGGCAAAACAAACCCCCTTAAGAGGCAGCACCCTTAACTCCCTTCCTCGGCTTGTCCACAGCAGCTCCATCTCTGCAACTGTTCCAAAGTGAGCCGGTCCCTTCGGCCTTGACCCTGCGGCCCTGTTGGAATCCAGGTTGCTCACGACCAGGCTTCTTAGGAGACCCTTTGCCCTTCTGCTCTGTTTCAGCATCTGAGAGAGGCAGAAAACTCAGAAAACCTTCTGGTTCTTTGTAGAAAATCTTTGTTAAAGACTCATGGTGGAGAAGAAGGGGCTCTGTCGCATTGACTGGTTTTCTCTGGCTATCACAATCTTGCAATGTCTTTTCCCTTCATTTCGTAAAGCCACCTACTTCTTTTCGGCAAGTGAGCCATGAAATACAATGTGTCATTATATGTGACGGTGAATTAGTGTGCATTGGGGGTCAGATCATCAGCCCGTTCGTGTTCGTGTTCCGAAGTGATACCTGGCATTTCCAGTTGTCCCATTGACCTCTGAATTGACTCTCCTAATGGCTGCAATACGAGGTCAGGAAACGTCCTTGTGTGATCGGAATGCATCTGCTGGTGTAGCTTATACCAAATGAAATGAGCTATAATGGCAAACGTCTTCTTGTGAAGCATAACTACTTCTGTGGGAGGGCCTGAAATGGTATAAAAACCTCCTGAAAATCCCACCTCCTCCCTGACATTGCAGTACCAGCACAAGTTTTAAAGTGCTGACTGTCTGATGCCAGGATCCAGATCCTTAAAACTTTGCATCCTAACCAGAGACCATCAGCGGTGAATTGTCAGCCGTGTTTCAGGTTGGAGAAAAACTCTTTCAATTTTTTTATTCTCTGTTGTGCTTTGTCAGACCACCTGCCTGAGAAAGGCTGAAGGAGTGAACAAGTTTGTTATTCTCTTTAGGTAACAGGGCAACTAGAGCACGGGATTATCCAAACGACACCATATTTGGAAAATATGCATTCTGTAGAATATTGCATTCCAACTTTTCAATGACATGGGATTGCATTCACGAAAGGAGACCAGTTTTGTAAACTGGATCTTAAGTTTTTTGTGAGCGAGGCTTGTATATGTAAGTTGTCTATCTAAGGTTTTATCTCTATGCAAGGAACAAGGCGTTAGGAAACCCAGGATCTCTTCCCAGCTGTGCCCCTGACTCTCTATGTGATTGAAGGGAAAATTATTCTCTCTCTCTTCTTCATTTCCCCCCATCTGCAAAATGAGAATGATAAAACCTACCTTGAAGGTATGCTGTTGGGTTTCATTAATGCTCACACTAGGTTTTGAAATGATCCAGTAGAAGGTGTTAAAGAAACACCACGTATTTATTACTGTCATGTCTGATTCCAGAAGGACAATTCAGGATTTACACGGTGGTAGACTAGGGTCTGATTCAAGGCTAGAAACAAAGGAACCCGTTCTATGGGGGGGATAGGAAAATGTGTACTATGTCTTCAGTCTTCAATGGTTCCAACGGTGATTTTGGGGTCCCAGGAAAACTTTAACTGCTCCATTTTTACAGCAGTGTCCAGTTGTAGTCAAGAGATTCACATTGATCTTTGAGAGCGTCATGGAGCTGTAAGGTCATATACTATTAGAGTGAAGAGGTCTCCAAAATTTTTGCTTCACTAAAAGGGTGAGAAGCTTCACTTGGCTTGACTCTTCCTAATAAGAACTCGTCTCAGGATAGGACTAATCTCCAGAATCAACGGTGGGAAGTTTTTATGTCTGGCATGTATTGACCGTTTCATCCAACAGGAACAGCCTGCAAGTAGCATTTGCATTATGAGGTTCATATCATCTACCTTCTCCTGGAGTCCTGGATCAGGAGACAATCTCCTCTGCTGCTCTTTGCTACAGACCGACTGGGAAGTGTAAATTATTTATTCACCTCCCCTGGGTTAGCCTGAAGCCTCTGGCAGCTGTGCAGACTTTATCATTTTTGACAGCACACATAATTACTCAGTCTCTACAGATCACAGCCCGTACAGTGCAAATCTCACGGGTGAGGCTATTCCCTATCTGCCAGCCACCTTTGTCAATATCAGTTAGCACTTTGATGTGATGTGATGCTTGACTTGGAATTACAAAGGGACAACAGCTCATGGTAATCAACAAAACAAACAAGCAAAGTAACCCAAACCTTTGGGCTTGTCTATACTTACCAGAGGATCTACGCTCTGGTGATTGATCTTCCGGGATTCAATTTAACGAGTCTAGTAAAGACTCACTAAATCAAACACTGAGGATGCCCCCATTGACAGTGGTACTCCTTACTGTTGCAACCTCCCGTCGATCTCCCGTTGTGGGGCTGCCCCAGAAAATTAATGTAAGGTACGTCGACTACAGCTATGCAATTGTTGCAGCTGGAATTGTGTATCTTACATTGCTTTTCTCCGCCAGTGTAGACCTGGCCTTTGTATCCAAAAGTAAATATTCAAAACTAGCACTTGCTCTGGACTGCCATTATCTGTCTCTTTTTTTTTCCCCAAACCCCATGGGTGGCTCTTGTGGGGTAGCATAGGCACACGTGAGATGAGGTAGTAAACGCTATTGAAATTGCCAAGTGGTTTGCGGGAGAATCCAGGTCAGAAAATTTCCTGCTAATACCAATTTGTGATTTGCTAATTCTACGGTTACTATTCCAGATTTATCCAGCAGCCAGCCATCAGGTGGAAATTTCTCCAAGGTATTCCACACCTAAGGGAAACAGCTGCTGTGAAGATAAATAGGATATTAAAAATTTGCTGGCTATATCAGCTGTAAGTCATCACCTTAAACATCTTCTAAGTTCTCTTAGCTAATTAGCTGGTACTATAGGTATTCTCCAGATAGCACTCACTATAGGGAATTATACTTCAAAAATACAGCATTTGTCGATGGAACGCAGTGTCATTTTCTAAAGCAAAATTGGTAATATTTGAAAGGCAAGTATGTGTATTGGTAGGCCTATACATAGAATAGCCCCAGCTATATATGAAGTTGTTCTCCTTCTATCCCAACAACAGCCTACCCACTAATGTGATTTCTGCTGGGGACAATTAAAAGGTGAATTATCCTCTTCCACATCTTCACTACATGGAAGATTGACACTGCTGTGGTCAATCTTCCAGGGTTCGATTCAGTGGGTCTAGTAAAGACCCACTAAATCAAACTCTGAGGGCTTCCCCATTGACATAGGTACGCCTGCTTCTCAAGAGGAGTAAGGGAAACTGACAGAAGCATTTGCTCCCATCAACCTCCCACTGTGTGGACGGTGCAGAAATACAATTTAAGATACGTTGACTCCAGCTACATAATTAACGTCACTGGAATTGCGTATCTTAATTTGACCTTCCGCTGTACTGTTGACCTGGCGCTCAGGTTCATGCTTTTTATTTATATAATTGCAGCTTCCTGTGAGGAGGGCTGAGATTTTAAACTTCTGCTTGGTATGATCTCTAATGCAAGAGCCAGCGTGTTACCAGGAACTGGCTACCTATTGGCTAGTCTGCTACTAAGACCGTATACTGTGCGTACTCAGTTCTTTCAGAAACACTGGCTAGTGCTTCCTATCACAAGTCTGGATTAATTTCCTTGGAGTCATTTCTGCAGCTTTCTTTCTTCTCCTTGTATTTCGTTCTTGGATGCTTCTCTGATAATTTCTCACCTTGGCTCTTCCCATCTATTTGAATATTAATGGGGCAGAGAATCTAGCTTCATGCTGCTCGGACAACACAAGGGGGAGGGAGACTGTTCACAACCTTCCTGCTGGGGATTGTCCCAGAGTTGGGAAATCCCAGGCAAGGCTCCTTACGCCATGCTCCCAACACTGTGTTGGCAGAGACAAGGAGAGGCATATTGGGACAGAGGAGTGGCCAGAATGCATTGCATGGTCCTCAGATGGCAGATTTTATGGGACCTCTTGTGTATCACAGCTGGTTGCTGTATCAAAGAGCAGAACCCAAACAGTTTTAACCTATGTCCAGGGCTGGGGCAGAGAACCAAGGACCCAGGATTCCCCAAGACCCCATCTCTGTGATACACCCAACAGAAAATCTAGTTTGGTGTAATTTTATTGTCATCTGTCATTCATTTTCCCTCATGGATCCACTGATCCCATAGAAACACTCCAGCTTATTTTTATTGTTTCCTTCTATTCTGAAAGGCCAGTCCTTAGGTCTGGTTTTCTTTGATTAGAGAAGCAATGAATTCTAATCCTTCCAGAGTCCAGCAAGGCTTTTTCATGTCCCCTCAGAGGGAGTCACTTCCAGAGCGTGATGCCAAACCCTCTCCGGCCCTTCTGTTGAAAGCATACCCTTCTGGGTGGAAGGGAATATGTTCTGCTCTCTATTAGGGCATTGAGAGCAGCTGTTAGTGAAACACTCAATCCTAGACACACACACACAGAATCCCAATCTCCAGAGCTGGCAATGAATCTAAAGTAGGTGCCGACTCGTTCGCTTTGTCTTTTTACTGTTTCCACGTGTGGGTGCAAAAAGCTGGATTGGCAGCTCTGACTGTCAAAGTCCTCTGTCTGCACAATACACACAGCATGGGCAGTAGCAGCAAATGGTTAACCTGAATCAGGGGTGAAAGTAACTTAGAATCATAGAACACTAGAACTTGAAGGGACCTCGAGAGGTCATCAAGTCCAGTCCCCTGCCCTCATGGCAGGACCCAATACCATCTAGATCAGTGTTTCTTAAACTTGTTGAGACCACGGAACACCAAGCAATAATATTGTTTTATGCGGCATACCTATGAAAATTTTCTTCAAAAAAAAATTGTCAGACAAAAAAATACAAAAACAAAGAAGAGGTCGCGGCACACCTGCGAGTTGTTCACAGAACACCAGTGTTCTGCAGAACATAGTTTAAGAAACACTGAACTACATCATCCCTGATTTGTCCTTTTCATGTGTGTTCATTTTTTTAAATTGTATCCTTTGGTATATATGGTTGTGACTATTTTCTTCCACTATTTGATCTGAGGAAGTGGGTCTGGCCCACGAAAGCTCATCATCTAATAAACCATCTTCTTAGTCTTTAAAGTGCTACATAGTCCTGTATTTTGTTTCAGCTACACCAGACTAACACGGCTACATCTCTATCACTATCATCCCTGATAGACATCTTTCTAACCTGCTCTTAGTTTCTTAAGTTTCTTACAGGTACTGTACTGTCACACTCCCTTAGGGGGCCTCAGGAAAGGAGGATGCGGGTGTAGGGGTGAGTGTGGGGGGGGCTACAGTCACACATAATAGTCCCTGTGTGCTGCTTTTCGTCTCCTTTGTGCTTCCTGTGACTCTCAGAGAGGAAGACAGGAAAGTGCAGAGCCTGCTGCATTCCTTTTGCTCCCAGTTGCCCGGGGGAGGGGGCAGAGGAGAGATGCCGCAGACTGCACTTTCCTGCCTCCCTCCCTGAGAGTCACAGGAAGCAGGAAAAGCAACACACAAGGAGTGGTATGTGTGGCTGCCGCCCCTCCACACTCCTAAAATTACAGCTGGGGGAGGGGGCTTGAGGCGGGGGCACCCAGCCAATCCTTGTAACATACCCACCTGTTGTTGAGCGTGGCGGCCTGCAGGAAGCTCCAGGAGTCAGGCAGGCAGTGCTCTGCCCCTCCCAATGCAGCCAAGTGTCCTGGCTGGTTGGCTTCTTCCTGGAGTGCCACACTAGGATTCACCGGCTCACTTTCACCTCTGACCTCAATGCAGTGCCAATGGGCATTAACTCCGGCTCGAGGAGTCCACAGGGTGAAATCACATTTCAGGCTCCAAACCCTTCTATCCAGCTTGTCTCTCTGATGTTACCGCCAACCAAGATCATCAATTAGCGCGGGGAGAAGGGGGTTATGGTTGAGGAACCTGAGTACTGGGAGTCAGACATTTAGGTGTAAAAATGTAGGGTGTAATAATTTCTCAGCCCACACCCACGTTTCTACTGATGAGGAGTGGGGGAAGTTCATTAAAAAAAAGATGGTTACTGCTTAATTTTTAAATACAGTGCCCGCAAGTTTGCACCTGGGCTTCTGTATTTATCCAGATAGATTTCTTGAGATCCTGCTTATGTTTGTGGCCCTGTTTTAACCCCACCCGCTCCCCAGATATAATTACAAGGAACACACCAGAGGCATGGAGCGTTTGGGAAGACCTCCACAAGTGAAACTAGTCCTTGTGAGAAGCGTGATGACAGTTCTGTGTCTATAATATAGTTGGCAGAGCGTATCCTCGTGCATCACCTGTTTTGTCTTTTGTCGGCATGAAGGACTCAGGGAGATTTCTGCAGATTGACATGAAAATCCCATTTCCCTCGAAAACCCGCAGCACCTGCTTGTGTTACAAGTGACCTCTCAGATGACTATACCGGAAAGAGGGTAAAGAGAAGAAAAGTTGCAGTCTGTGGTTGCCGTCTCTTTATTTTGTGAGCTTGACAGCACTTTGTGTCCATCATGAGTCACTGGCTTAGTGCCAATCCGTTGCATTTCCTGTCTCACATGCTAGCAAGGTGACATGATTCTCAGGCACTAATTGGGGACAAACTTACCTATGAGCTGTTCTCCAGCCCTGTCAAGATACTGAGCTTCCACACGCTCAACGAGCCTTTTTTCCTCCCAAAATGCTCTGTGTAACCCAAGGTCCAGTGGGCTTCAACAGCAGCCCTGGGAACGACAAGTCGTGAATGACAGACTGCGGCATGTCGGGAGAACTTCCTGGTTCCTGCCAGGATGTCCCTTCTGTCCCCAGCAGGGTCTCAGTAGGGACTGCGCTGGAAGCAGCAGGCAGGCTGCATACAGCGAGAAGGGGCTGCTGAGCTGTGATCCTGTTCGATGTGTTTTACAGAGAGAATAAAGCCTGTTCCCAGTGGTTTGTCGGAGTAGGTCCGGTCTGAGGTGCACACACACAATACACAACGCACAGTTGTGTAAGGAGTCACAAAGCTTCCCCTATGCTGAATAACCTCACACTGGGCTAGTAAACAGGAGGGGTTCCATATGTATTCTGAAAAAAACCAGCAAGCAAATGGTCTGGTTGCGCTTTATAGACTAACAAAACGTGGAGATGGGATCATGGGAAATGACCAGAGTTATGACTAGAGGATAAGAAAACTCGAAATAAATAGGAGAAGGGAAGGGGGAGGGAGGAGAGAAAGATGCTCTGTCACCCCCCCACCCCCCCCACCTCTATACATAAAGTATCAGGAGAAAGGGTGCTAAACCTGAGTAATAGTACCCTTTCTCCTGATACTTTATGTATAGAGGTAGGGGGATGGGTGACAGAGCATCTTTCTCTCCCCCCCTTCCCGTCTCCTATTTATTTCGAGTTTTCTTATTCTCTAGTCATAACTCCGATCTTCTGGAGAAGTGGGCTGTGCCCACGAAAGCTCATGATCCCATCTCCATGTTTTGTTAGTCTATAAAGTGCTACCAGACCATTTGCTTGCTGTTATTTTTTCTGTAACAGACTAACTCGGCTGCCCCCTGAAGCTCCTGAATATGTATTCTGGTTAGTCATTTATTCAGGGTAAGTCTTGTGTGTGTTAGAGGGATTTGGTGGTGAAATGCACAGCAGACACATTCCATGTCTGTCCCTTGCTCTTCCTGGTTAAGAGCTAATTGTCTTAACTAAGAAAGCAATCAAAATGCCTGTCGAAAGAATTGTTAATGATTAGACCATTGGCATGAAGTGTTATAAGGAGAACACCAATTTCATACACCCACCCCCAAGCATCTATACATCTGTGTCTTACACTGCTGTGTTCACATAAGCAGAGCCTCCAGGGAATGAAAACACAAAACCTACAGACATCACAGGATCTCACTGCTTATGAATGTCTACACTTTCCTCCCGGCCCAATCAGCTCACACAATGGAATATTTCAACAGACCCATGAAGTGCTGGGAAGTTTCCCACACATTTCTTTAAACAGGTATATTGTCTGTGTCTGAAATTTTCTCCTGCCTGCCAGTCACTACAGTGAATGAGTACTTGGGCCATGCCAGAAAATCAGGCTTGACCTCTCCTTAAATAAATGAGCATGTGCTAATGAATTTAGCCAATACCTTCTACCAAAAGGAAGCTCATGCCGACAGAGGAAGATCCGCTCCTAGGAAGCGTCTAAAGGGAGTGTTGAACGCTGTCAGTCATGAAAGAGCTAATCAAACGCAGATCAACTGTACGTAAATACAAATCAAGTGCTTAATCAGAGAATTGCTACAGCAGTTTCCATCCCTGGCAATTAGGTCTTCAGTTGCCTCCCCTGGAACTGAAATGATGCCACTGAAGAGATGAGGTTTGTTCCCTTTGCAGGGGATGAAAATGTATTACAGAGAATGGCTCATGGGGCAATGCAGACTCTTGTCTTGCCTGCTGTACTAGAGACTGCTCAGGAGAATACGTTCATCTCCCTGGGCTTCCCTGAATGCAGAGAAGGAGATAATAAGGTAGGTGTGATGTGATCTAATAGCAAACAGAAATACCCAAATGCGCTGGTTCAGTGCTATGGCAGGTGCATGCCCCATGCTGACTGGGCAACAGATCAGATGACCCAAAAGGTGGCGCTTCTCTCCAGTGCTGGATGCTATAGTGCATGCTGCTTTATGAAACATTTTTGGGCTTGACCATGTGGGAAGAAAGAAGTCTTGTCAGAGAGAATTCATGTGTGGTTTCTGAGGCAAGATGATATCTTTCTGGAAAGACATTGACAGTGACTCATCTCACCTACTCGGTAGCAACTGTAGATAGCAGGTTTAAAACAAACAAAAAGAAGCTTTTCTTCATGCAGCACACAGTCAACTTGTGGAACTCCTTGCCAGGGGATGTTGTGAAGGCCAGGACTTTAACAGGGTTCGAAAAAGAACTAGATGAATTCATGGAGGTTAGTCCATCAATACTTATTCACCAGAATGGGTAGGAATGGTGTCCCTAGCCTCTGTTTGTCAGGGGATGGAAATGGATGACAGGAAAGGGATCATGTGATGATTCCCTGTTTTGTTCACTCCTAGTGGGGCATCTGGCATTGGCCACTGTCAGAAGACAGGATACTGGGCTAGATGGATCTTTGGCCTGACCCATTCTGGCCATTCTTACGTTCTTATGTTTTAGGACCATACGTCAGTCTGATCAACATCCTGGTTGGCTCTGCATCTAATTGGATGTTAGTCTCATGACACGTCCTTTAGGACTAGCTTGCTAAGGGTAGGAATGACCCAATCTACAACAAAGGTCATTCTGTTCTTGGGAGCACAAGGTGACTATATTGCCCAAACTGGACTTTCTCTACGACAAAGGAGAAACGGACACGAGTCAGATCTCAGAAATGGTGACACAGAGAAACCTGTAGGGCAACATTTTAACCTGCCCGGGCTCTCAGTCATGGATATAAAAGCAGCTGTTCTTCTACAAAGGAATTTCCCAAGCCAACTTCAGAGAGAGCCCGCAGAATTGATCTTCATATGCAAATTTGACACTGTTTCCATTGGCCTGAACAAATACATTATCTAGGTGGCTTTCCTTACATTTAACACTTGATTGGCAGCAAAAGCTAAGGATGGGACGCTTCAACCCACTCAATTAGCCTCACTGGCACCAGCACTACAATAGACAGGTACTTTTTTCCCTCTCTCCCTTCTTTTTCTGTTAAAAATTCTGAGCGTCCCCCTTTTATCCTCCACTCAAGCTCATCTGAGGAAGTGGGGTTTGCCCAGGAAAGCTCATGATCCTATATCTACATTTGTTAGTCTCTAACACAGGACGACATGTTGTTTTTAAAGTTAGCAACACGGCAACCCCGTTGAGACTACTATATAGCAAGTTAGTACAGGGCCTTCCTCCAGCAAGAAGGAAAAAATTCCCTTTTCAGTAATTATACAACCCTTTATGATGAAGATATACGGGTTCCCATTAGATAGCAATATATGCTTGTAGGACACAGTATGTGTGTTTGGCAATGAAAATCCTAGAGCAGTCCCACTGTCGACAGTGATATACACTGCTGTGCTGTGACGTGAACCCCACTATCTCTCTATGTCCATCGCTTTACTGTGTGTTGTGCCATGGAGGATGCTGCTGGTGTAAGGAGCACAGTCCAGACAGATCGTTTGGAGACACTTCTGAAAAGAGTGACTGATTTGCAAAGAGTCTCCTAAAAGAGCCGAGCAGAACAGAAGAAAGCAACATGGGACAATCAGTGCAACCAAATTATTTTCCTTGCAAATTGGGAAAGTCGTTCTCCCCAGGACACATGTCCTCAGTCTCAGAATAAATTGACTGTGCACAAAGACTCTTCCTCTGAAAGCTTCCCAGTGTAGATAAACCCTGTAATTGCTCAGATAACAGATTCATTATCATGGGAAGGAGGGGAAGAGAGTTTTGCCTATTTGGGGGCCAAATTAGCAGCTTTCAAACCATACAACTAAGGCCATGTCTATATGACGCAGTAGATGGCTACGGGGTGGTCATGCCTCCCCCGGGTTGGGACCACCAAAACTGGTTGGCCCCGGGCCAGGAGGGATAAGGGGCACCCTGGAGGTAAGGTGGTGGGGCGGGTTCAATTTAGTGGGTCTAGTGAAGACCTGCTAAATCAAACTCAGAGGGCAACCCATTGGCATCAGTACTCCTGCTCCTCATGAGGAGTCAGAGAAGCCAACAGGAGCGTTTGCTCCCATCGACCTCCTGCTGTGTGGACGGCAATTTAAGGTCCATTGATTCCAGCTACATCAATTACGTAGCTGGAGTTGCTAGTGTAGTCCAGTCCTAAGAGAGCACTCCTGGATGTCAAAAGTAGCCCACTGAATATTAAACAATATTGTCATCAAGCATGGAGAAACCAAGTTAAGTAAATGGCCAGGCAGGGTGGATTGACATGTTGCTGGGATTGGAGGTCAAATATTTAGCAGCAAAACAGAAGGTGGGTTGGATATTTTGGACTGATAATTCCTCTGGAGGCTCTGTGATCTGAGAAGATTGTTTACAAATATAGATGATGGAGTGGGTAGCACTGTAGCTAAGGAAAGGATTCAATGGAAAGATTCGGGACACTTATTTTCATGCTACTGAAGGGCACATTTCCAAGCGGCAAGAAGGGAGATATGCATGCAGCTTCTGGAGTGGATCAGCTGTCACTTTTCTGTTTCACTAACCACCAGTTCAGGAGTACACATTTCACGACAACTTTACTCACAGTTTGCTAAGATGCCCCTGTTAAACCAACAAAGTCAGCACTGCTTTATTTTGGGCTAGATTAGGACCTAGGCTTTGTGCCCATACAAGGGAATGAAGATCTCTTAAGCCTCTGTGAAGGCTACCGAGAACTTTAGGCTCAGTCCGAAGAAGTAGGCAGGGCTACATCCCCACAGTCTCCTTTCCTGACGCAGGTGGGAGGAGAGCGGGTGGGGCCCACGCCCCATAATCTGTGAGGTGTGAGAGCTGAATTAAATCATGCAAACACCGGCAAGAGGAAAGCACCGACTTTGGTGGGTTTATAAGTACTAGGGGTCACCAAATGAAATTAATAGGCAGCAGGTTAAAAACAAACCAAAGGAAGTTTTTCTTCACTCAGTGCACAGTCAGCCTGTGGAACTCCTTGCCAGAGGATGTGGTGAAGACTAGCACTTTAACAGGGTTCAAAAAAGAGCGAGATAGATTCATGGAGATTAGATTAATCAATAACTATTAGCCAGGTTGGATAGGAATAGTGTCCCAAGCCTGTTTGTCTGGAAATGGGTGACAGAGGAGGGATCACGTGATGATTACCTGTTGTGATCCCTCCCTCTGGGGCATCTGGTATTGGCTACTGTCGGTAGACAGGATACTGGGCTAGAAGGACCATTGGTCTGACCCAGTATGACCGTTCTTATGTTCTCATGTCTCTAGTAATTGCAGGCTTATGGCACTATGTGAGGAGTAAGCACTAGGCGTAGACAAACATGACAAAAATAAGGACTTTATTTTCTCGCTAATAGCCGTAGTTATGAAGAGCAAGCAGGGAGAAATGTGGAAAATTACTTAGTTGTCAGGGAAGAATTAAATGCTCCTCTGGTGCTCAGGAAGATAATGACAACAAAAAAACAGCCTATCAATGAGATTTTAAACCCTTGCAAAATCAGTTGCCACCCTGTGTATGTACATTCTCTGGTTTATTTTATAAGACGGGCTGGGACCTGCAGGGACCGATATCTAAGGTCAAGATACCGATCTCCGTTTGCCTAGAAAGAAGGCTCTGGTCATTGCCAATTGCAGCTCGGGAAATCTGATTTCTGGTCCCTCACACTGCAGCAAGCTAGGAAAGCGTATTGTCCATTAATCGAGTCACTTGGCGGCATGGCTCTGCTTTTGCTGTATTGTTTGCTTTGATCCCCACTAAACTAGAGGATTAGCTCGGTAAACTGGAACCAACTCATTTTCCAATGGCCATTTATGAACAGGAGGAAATTGCCCTGCTGCCTTGGAGAGCTGTAAAAACGATCCAAAGGAAAAGGAAAAGGCACCTTTGTTGCTCTTTGTGTGGCCGTGCAGCCAGGGAATCAGTGTAGGGACTGAGTCGTGGCAGTGCTTGGGGATAATCATGAGCGGTGGGTATCATCGGCAGGGGAAGGCATTGACTTCCTGAACTGCTAGCCTGGCCCCGCCCACCCTGCACCCCCAGAGCAACTGATGTACGTGTATTGAGGGTGGAGAGCTTCTGCCTACAGAGCCCGCTCTCCTTGTGCGCCAGGGCCGGGGAGGGGGGGGTTGGGGCCTGCACCCTCACCTCCCCTTTGTGCTGGGGCCAAGGAGGCCGGGGCCACATGTTGCTCCACCTCCCTGTGGTGCTGTGGAGGGGGGAGGCAGCTTGGCCCCGTGAGGGCGGGGCCTGGGAAGAAGGGGCGGGGCTGGGGGCAGGGTTGGGGACTTGTCTCCCCCAGCCATACCTCCACCCACCGTCCATGGTGACAGTGGTGCTTTTGCCTTTGAAAGAGGAGTGTAGAGGGGCCAGATCAGAGCTAGGGCTAGCGCTGGCTGGTTCTGAGACAGCGTGGGCTGTGGCAGGCCTGCTCCAGCCTGAGCCACCTCGTGGCTGGCACGCAGCCTCCGAAAGTTCCCCATCATCAGCCTCCCTGGAGGCAAGGCTGCTGGCTGCATGGCATGTTTTATCCTGCACTGTCTGGGGGCAGAAAGTTCCAGGAGAGCCGCTGACCTCAGAGGGGGCCACAAGTGTCAAGGGGGGAGATCTTGGGGTCCAGGATTCTGCTTGGGTCAGGATCTAGATCTGAGGATGGTTTATATAAGAGAAGAACAGGCTCCCCAGAGGCAAACGGGGTAGCAGGGCAGCTTCGTTGCTGATACTCGCTCCGTCTCGGATCCCTCCTACCTGGGATGCGAGTGAGACACGAATTAACCCCAACGACACCATTTTAGCTTGGTTAGTCTGCAACTCCACTTAGCCATGACATCACCCTTTAAGCCCAAATTCAGTAATGGGAACGCCCCTCTCATGCATAATCATAACCTGGTGATGAATAGAATTATACCCGCCCCTGTTTACAGCTTTTTAGTTGAGGTAGGCAGTTTTCACATCACAGAACTCCTTGAATCAGCAGCTTGAAAGGGGTACAGGGTTGTGTGACCATGACTGTATCTTCCAGAGCAGATAAGGGAGTAAGGAAGAAAGCATGGTTAACACATAGACCATACTTGACTAAGTTACCTCTTGGGGTACAGCTGCATGCTCGTCTATCCCAAGCAAGCCAGGAAGGAGGAATCAAAGCAAGTGTATAAATCAATAGAAGCAAGGTCAATTACCAAGACCTCTTGAGAGGGGACATGAGAGCAATTTTCAAGAATCTAAAAGGGTGTTACAAGGAGGGAGAAAAATTGTTCTCCTTGACCTCTGAGGTTAGGACAAGAAGCAATGGGCTTAAATTGCAACAAGGGAGGTTTAGGATGAGCATCAGGAAAAAATTCCTAACTGTCAAGGTGGTTAAGCACTGGAATAAATGGCATGTGGAATCTCCATCACTGGAGATATGTAAGAGCAGATTAAATAAATATCTGTCAGGGATGACCTATACGGACCTTGGACCTGCCGTGAGGGCAGGGAACTGGACTTGTTGCCCTCTCAAGGTCCCTTCTAGTTCTAGTGTGCTAGGATTCTCTGATTTAACCCTTACACTCCCCAACAATTTCATGTGAGGGATTGAGGCCTTAATCTTTAGTGAAAATAGTAAAGGGGAAATCTATCTCTGCATTCAGGTTCTCACGGGTGATGAATTCAACAGATCTGGCCATGTCTTTTCTGGGGAGAGACACACCTTTCCCTGTATCTACTCACACGCAAATGGTGAGTCATCCATTTAACAGCAGCAAGCCTCGTTGCCTGGCTGTCTCTTGCCTGTGAAATAAAAGGCCTCCATTGGGGAAAGCTAGGATGGTGCAATTTTTTTTCCAGATTACTGCCACTGGTTGGACAATTGTTCGCTGCCTAGTGCTCCCTGGAGCTGAAGACGTCTCAGAATTTCTGTCTCTAACACCGTACGGGCTGGAGGGGAAAGCGGTGATGCTCCGTCCAGTATGACAGCGGTTTCGGCAGGAGTCTTGGGGCCACGTTCCACAGGTAAAAGCAGACCTGCAACTCCGAAGCTCTCCTGTGTGAACCACAGAAGAGAACATCCCAATTTTCTACCCACTGCTTGGAATGGTTTAGTTCTCAAAGCTCCCTTGGCACCCACTGTGCCTACCTAGCCACGGCTGGTGACGGGTGTCATTTGTCTTGTAATCGCTGTGGGCTACAGTGGTGGCGGGTAGCCTGCGGCTCGTGGGCTGCATGCGGCCCAATGGGCTTCTACGTGTGGCCCACAAGACATTGTGTGACCGTTGCTCACTTGCAGGGTTGCCAGATTCCGCTGGTTTCTGTCCAGGCAGTTTATTTCCCTACAGGTGTTACTAAAGTGACCTGCATGTAAAGCAAAGGCACGTGAGGGGAGGTGGGCGCTGGTTGCACACAACAGTGTCAGTGAGAGCCGTGTGCTCCCTCTGCATCCCATCAAAGCACCACTAATCTTCAGTCGGCTCATCCTGCACATTCTAGGGATACAAGCGCAGTTGGCAAAAGTAACCTATCCCAGGAGACCTGCTTGGTTCTGACAATCTTGCAGCCCATTGAGATGAAGGAGGGCCACTCGTGTGACTGCTCACTAACCTACGTGGCCCCTTACTGGGCTAGAGTGTGGCTTGGTCGACATGGGCCAGATCGAATCCCCCTTACACTTCTTTATGGGCTGCTTGGACATTGGCCCACCAGGAGGG
The DNA here is from genome assembly GCF_052426305.1 of Pelodiscus sinensis. Lineage (NCBI taxonomy): Eukaryota > Metazoa > Chordata > Testudines > Trionychidae > Pelodiscus > Pelodiscus sinensis. Next base: position 5,671,645 of record NC_143067.1, read on the forward strand.
TGGGCAGGGAATGTCCTCCGAACATGCCAGCTAGCTCAGCTGTACAAGGAGCGATATAATTTTGAAGCTGACGAAGCCAGCAGCCAATTATTACATCACTCTTCTATCCCCTCAGAACAAAGGAGAGCTATGAGGTAATTGGTCTGAGATGTACAGGTCTACTCAGATATAATATTATTATCATTCTAATATTAGCTAATAATGGCTGTTGTGGACAAAGTGGACAAAAAGAATACTTAGGACCTAACTCTCCTGCTCTCAACCTTCAGCACCACAGTGCAAGCCTCTACCACTTGATCTAAAAGAGCAACTCCATTGCCTGCTAGCAGTAGAAGGTTGTTATCCTCCTTTATATCACTGCTAGTGGTACATAAGGCGATGTCCCTCATTTAATTTATTTTAGGAGCACATTCTGACTCATAAAAAAAACTGTAAAGTCTCTCTCATTCAACTGCATGCAGAATAATTTCCTATTTGATAACCAGACGGCATATCATTTACCGATTATATTTAGGTTTCCGGTCTTGTTCCTCCCAGTAGAAAATACAGCAAATTGCCCCATTTATTTTCTTGCTCCCTGTGATCATTCCTCACTCTCTGTCTCAGCAGCTCACCCTCTCATTTACTAAGTGACACCAGGAAGCTTGTGAAAATTCTTGATTTTTTCCCCGTAGGACTGCACAGTGGTTGAACTTTGAGAAGCTTTCATTCAGGGAATGGGATTGTGTCTCAGCGTGCATGAAACACCTTTCAACACCTTTCAGACTGTGCTAAGTCCAACCTCATTCCATCGTTCCCCAGTGAGAGCCACTGAGATATGTCTGGGGCAAGTAGGGGATTGCTTGTTTGCTAATGTGCCTATTTGCTGCCCCCAATGACCAGTGTGGTTCTGAACTCAGGGCTTTGAGTGTCACTAGTCAGAGACCCACTGGCAACACAAAAGTTCCGTGTGTTGATGTCAAGAATGGTACAATCCTTATTGTCTAACTACCTTGTCCAGAGTCATCTGCTGGAGCTGGCCAAAGAAATTCCATGGCAATGCGTGTCTGGTCTTCACTTTGCACCCGGGGTGGGCAACACAAACTTAATAGACAACAGTGCCAGGTTGATAACATTGAAATAACAAAGTGGAAGGCATAATTAGCAGCCTGTCCCTGGGGTGTATAGAGAGGAGAGATTCCACTCCATCATGCATGCTCATAACACATAGCGCTGAATTAAGGTTCGGGGGAAACCAGTGCTTGGGCAGATTGTTGCGTCCTCAAAATATGATGGCTCCATTTGCTACCTGCCCACCGTATGTGACCCTAGCCTGCCTCTCTGATGGCAGTCTAGCAACCCTAGTCTGCTTGGCTACGTCTACACTGGCCCCTTTTCCGGAAGGGGCATGTAAATTTCACGAGTCGTCGTAGGGAAATCCGCGGGGGATTTAAATATCCCCCGCGGCATTTAAATAAAAATGTCTGCCGCTTTTTTCCGGCTTTTAAAAAAGCCGGAAAAGAGCGTCTAGACTGGCCCCGATCCTCCGGAAAAAGTGCCCTTTTCCGGAGGCTCTTATTCTTACTTCAAAGTAAGAATAAGAGCCTCCGGAAAAGGGCACTTTTTCCGGAGGATCGGGGCCAGTCTAGACGCTCTTTTCCGGCTTTTTTAAAAGCCGGAAAAAAGCGGCGGACATTTTTATTTAAATGCCGCGGGGGATATTTAAATCCCCCGCGGATTTCCCTACGACGACTCTTGAAATTTACATGCCCCTTCCGGAAGAGGGGCCAGTGTAGACGTAGCCCTTTAGTTCCTGCTCCAGCCAGGTCCTATTATATATGGGTATGTCTACACTACCCCGCTAGTTCGAACTAGCGGGGTAATGTATGCATACCGCACTTGCTAATGAAGCCCGGGATTTGAATTTCCCGGGCTTCATTAGCATAAAGCCGGCTCCGCCATTTTTAAAAGCCGGCTTGTTCGAACCCTGTGCCGCGCGGCTACACGCGGCACGGGCTAGATAGTTTGAACTACGTAGCCATTCCGATCTATCTGTACAACTCGTTCCACGAGGCGTACAGATAGTTCGGAATAACTACGTAGTTCGAACTATCTAGCCCGTGCCGCGTGTAGCCGCGCGGCACGGGGTTCGAACAAGCCGGCTTTTAAAAATGGCGGAGCCGGCTTTATGCTAATGAAGCCCGGGAAATTCAAATCCCGGGCTTCGTTAGCAAGTGCGGTATGCATACATTACCCCGCTAGTTCGAACTAGCGGGGTAGTGTAGACATACCCTTTGTGTATTGTAGTCAGGCTAACACCTTGCTGGACATTCTTCCAGCATGCCCCTTTTCATGCAGGCATGCCTTTTTCCTGTTGACTGCAACGCCTTGGTGCATGGCACAGCAACAAGGCAATCAGGCCTATGGCTTGTACGGCCTTTTGGATGCCTGCAATCGCCTACCTCGCATTAGGCAATGGAAGCTGGGATGTGTTATCGTTTTCAACTGTAAGGTCCCCTGGGACAGCTTTGCAAGAACTCTGTGGAGGTCCTGTGGGAATTGCCCATCTGCAGTCAGTCTGGTGGCGTGAAATAGCCACAGCTCACTGCAACTCTGTTCTGCATCTCACGTAGGCCTGGAGTAGTTTACAGGAGGGGATTTACATGGTTTTGATTGGGCATTCCCAACCCTTTCTATACTGGACTCTCTCCCGCATGAGCAGCTGGTAGTGTAAGCAAGGGAACGTGTTGCCTTCCCAAAATTGTCTTCAATTCCCATCACCCCAAAAGGGGCTGAGGCCATGCTGTGTGGCAGCCCGGCTCCCCAGTGGCCGGGAAGACTGGGACTGTGCCCCACGACAGCCACAACCCTCACCTGGTGTTGAGTGGGGCTTGCCTGGGGGCAGTGGGGAGAAAGGTTGTGAAAGGATATGGTCTTGTGGAAGGGACGGGGCTTTGGTGGTCTTCCTCAGCTGGGCCTTCGCCTGCTGCCCATGCTGTTGAGGCCATGCCCACAAGCGAAGTAACCTTGATTTCAACAAAGCACAGCCCCACTGACTCCAGCTGGCATAACTTGGCTAAGCTCGTGCTCCCAGAAGCCAGAGAGTGAGCCTTTCCTGCAGGAGGGGCCTGTGCGCCTCCCCCCAAACTTCAGGGGCAGCTGCATAGCTCATTCCACGCACAGGTCTGGTTGCTTTTCACTGTCCATGTTTGGGTTCGGCGCCTCGAAAATTTATTCTTCCAATAGGACTTTAAGTGGCTGCCGTATATTTATTTCAGCTCCAATAAAGGCCGCTTAGGCAACAGTCTCCACAGCCTGGTGATATACAAGGGAATAAACAGCTGAAACAACTGATTCAATGCCACAGGGAAGCCATTTACAAAGCGTACTGCACAGAGCCGCTGGGATGCTTCTGATTAGTGACCGTGTTCGGCAGCGGGTTTCCTGTCAAAGCGTGCTCCACACAAGAGGACAGGCAGGGGAAGGACATGCCCTATTGCGGCTCCGAAGGATGGCTTTAGGGGTGGGCTGTGTTGAAAAGGGCCTAGAGGGGGAAACACGGAAGCACAAAGGCTTTCCTGTCAATGAAAGAGCAAGGAGCTGCTCCTTGATGTCTTTGAAGCCTGTAAAGCTAGGTCTTGTCCCAGCACCATCGCAGAGTGGCCTGAATGGCCAAGGAAAGCCTCAGGGCAGGGGGAGGCATTGCTGTGCTGGTTAAATCGCTGCGCTCTAGTTTTCTCCTCAGCCAGGACACCTCTCGGAGCACCTGAAACAGGGCTTGTTCCACTCCCGCGTTCTGGGCCGGATGTCCCGGGGGGGGGGCCACGGAAATGCCCCCGGTGGTTCAGAGTCCAAAGGGCGCCAGCCCCTCCTCCTTGGGGTGGTGGCAAGACTTTCTGTTCAAGGAGCTGGTTTCCTCTGCCCGTCAGTAGCTCTCGTTAGCAGGACCTGCGTAACGTCCAACGGTCGGAACCGAACTTGGGACCTCAGTGCATGAGCCTCTACAGCAGGGGTGGGCAATAATTTTCAAGGGGGGGATGGTCACATAATGAATTTTGGTACGTGGTCATGGACTGACTCCACCCCACCAGGGGCGGGGCCAGGGCCAAAGGGGCGGGGCTGGAGACTAGCCTCCCTTCAGAGTTGTCTGGGGCCAGAGACTTTGAATTAAAAACACAGCACAAGGCTCACAGGCCCCTCCACTACCGCGTTGCCTGGCAACCGCCCGGGGTTGCTGCAGCTATTTAAAGGGCTCCTGGTTGCGGCCCTACCCCCAGCAGGGGCCAGAGCCATGAGCACTTTAAATAGCCACCACAACCCCAGGCGGCTGCCAGGCAACGTGGTAGTGGCAAGGCCAGGGGCTGTGAGCCCTTTAAATAGCAGCAATTTAAAGGCCCGCAGCTGCTCCGCTATCGCATTGCCTGGCAACCACCTGGGGTTGCTGCGGCCATTTCAAGGGCTCATGGCTCTGGCCCCTTCCGGGGTAGCTCCGCAACCGTGAGCCATTTAAATAGGATCCTGCAGCCTGAGCCTCCACCTGGAAATTCTTTGGCACGGGCAGCAGGATATAAATAAAAAGCATCCAGATGCAGTCCGTGGGCTGGATCAAAGGGTGAGGTGGGCCCAGCTCTCATCTACAGCTTGAGCTAAAAGCGAGTGTTGTTCAATATCTTTATTAATGACCTGGATGAGGGGATGGATTTCACCCTCGGCAAGTTTGCAGATGACACTAAGCTAGGGGGAGAGGTAGATACACTCGAGGGCAGAGATAGGGTCCAGAGTGACTTAGACAAATTGGAGGACTGGACCACAAGAAATCTGATGAGGTTCAACAAGGACAAGTGCAGAGTCCTGCACTCGGGATGGAAGAATCCCAAGCATTGTTACAGGCTGGGGACCGACTGGCTAAGTAGCAGTTCGGGAGAAAAGGACCTGGGGGTTACAGTGGATGGGAAGCTGGATATGAGTCAACAGTGTGCCCTTGTAGCCAAGAAGGCTAATGTCATATTAGGTTGCATTTAGAGGAGCATTGCCAGAAGATCCAGAGATGTGATTATTCCCCTTTATTCGGCTCTTGTGAGGCCACATCTGGAGTGTTGTGTCCAGTTCTGGGCCCCCCACTACAAAAAGGATGTGGACGCATTGGAGAGGGTCCAGCGGAGGGCAACCAAAATGATTAGGGGGCTGGAGCATATGACTTATGAGGAGAGGGTGAGGAAGTTGGGTCTGTTTAGTCTGCAGAAGCGAAGAGTGAGGGGGGATTTGATAGCATCCTTCAACTTCCTGAAGGGAGGTTCCAAAGAGGATGGAGAGAAGCTGTTCATAGTAGTGACAGATGGCAGAACAAGGAGCAATGGTCTCAAGTTACGGTGGGAGAGGTCCAGGTTGGATATTAGGAAAAACAATTTCACTAGGAGGGTGGTGAAGCGCTGTAATGGGTTACCTACGGAAGTAGTGGAGTCTCCATCCCTAGAGATTGTTAAGTCTCGGCTTGACAAAGCCCTGACTGGGTTGATGTAGTTGGGATTGGTCCTGCCTAGGACAGGGGGCTGGACTTGATGATCTTCTTGCCCCAGGTTCACCAGCACAGTTGCTAAAACCAAATAGCCACTTCTCTGATACCGCTGCCCAGCCTCCTAGACCGTATCTCCACTAGGAAACTATTGTGACATTAGTAAATTCAATGTAATAACTGCCGATTTTTCAGAATCAAACTAGCGTGTCCTCACTATGGAGAAGCCTCAAAATCAGTCCAAGGCAGGCTCCGTTAGTGTGGATGTGATACCTCAGACTTAGAGCTCCAGGAAGCACTGGGGAGTAATCACTTGGCATGATTCTGGGGAGTAGTTACTGTATTTTGAAATAGTTATTTCCAAATGGCGGTCATGTGGATATGCCGGTGCCACTATTTGGGAAAAGCAGGAGGACAGATTTTGAATACCACGGCCCATTATTTCGAAATAACAGGCTTGGTAATATAGACGCTCTGCTTATAAATTCAACCTTGGGGAGGGGGGCTATTTAAAAAAAAGTTCTAGTGCAGACCCAGGCCTATTTAGCTGTTGCTGCTTCTCTCCCTGTCTTCCTCTTAAAAAGAAAAACCACACTGCCCCCAAATCACCTCAGGGGGGTGTAATGGCTCTACCCTCTCCTCTCTGCAATTAGATTAGGGGGCGTCATTGATTAAACTGCTCCATTAAGTCCATCTCCCACAATGGTACAGCTCATGGGTGATTCACAGATGCTCTTTATCATGGAATCTGGGGATTTGCTATAGACTGGTACTGAGTTTTGGGCTGTATCATGCTGCATTTTCCATCCTGTCTGCAGCTAGGCAGCCTTGCCTCCCCCTCTCCCAGCTGGTTTCTGAAGCCATCACTCTGCCCTTCTCTGCGCAGGTTGGAAGAGGGTCCCGTAGCTGGTGCTGCTAATGACAGGTGAGGGAAAACATGCTCTCTCCCGCTGTGGCACTCGGAGGCGGAGTATGGAGCTAACTAACCCTCCTGGGATGTGGCTTCCAATGAAAGTCAGCCATGACAGAACGGGGAGCCTGCCAGAGGAAGGGGGGAGCGACTGAAAGAAATGGATATTGAGTGGTGTTTTTATTAGCGTGTGTGAGCAAGGGTGTTGGGAAGAGGAGGTGACAGAGGCACAGAATCACAGTCAGCTTTTGATGAGGCATCCGGATTTCCACATCCCCTTCAGGCCAAAGGCTGCAAGCTAGAAGCAAAAAGAATTTTTTACAAGTATCTAAAAAGCTTTTCTATTTCATTTTTTTCCATCTTGAAAGCTCCTAAAAATGCAAGCAGAGAAAAGAATTGTACCAACTTATCTGGAAACAAACCCTACCTCTGAACCTCCCTAGTCCAGCACTCTCCAGTCCAGCAACATCCATGGTCCGGCATGATGTTAGTTAGCTGGATGTCCAGTTATCATAGGTGTGGCCGTTTCCCACAGTCCCACAAAGTTCGTTTACGGCTCTCAGTATTCTGTGCTGTTATTTAGCTCTAATTTACCCCCCAAATGTCCTCTAAGAGCCCAGTAAGCAGTGGAAGTGCTGGGGATGCTGCTAGACCATATTGAACTCCCGTAGTCTGGCAAATTCTCTTGTTTGACACCAGTCAGGACCTGAGGGTGCCAGACTAGAGAGGTTCAGCCTGTGGTGAGTCAGTGAGAGAGGCTTCAAAAAAATTTCACTGAAAAATATTTTTCCCTGCATTTTTTTTTTTGGTGAAACACCAAACTGAAACAGAAAAGGGGCAGATATAGAAGAGAAATGTAAGATGTTTGTGCACATGGTTTGGTCTATATTTTTTGCTGTATTTAATTGCTGTGTACATTGTGGGGTGGTTCCAGCTAATGGGTATAGACTATAAATACACTCAGCACCAAGAAACCCTATTACATGGGGCTTCTCAACTGTACATCTCAAAGCATTGTACAAAGGTGGCTAGTGTCAGTATCCCAGTTTTCCAAATGGAGAAACTGAGGCACAGAACAGGGAAGTGATTTGTCTCGGGTCACTCAGCAGGCCAATAGCATAGCTGGGAATAGACTCTACTTCTCCTGAGTGCTAGTCCACTGCACTAGCCACTAGACCTGACTGTCCTCTGTTTTACCTATTTCCCCCACCTTTATCATTTTTGCAGAAGGACTCAAAAACTGTGGTTTCCTTGCAGGAGGCATAAGGGATCTGTCGAAAAAGGCTTTCTTTCTCAACAGATCCCCCTCTAGACTGCTGCTTTTTGCCGACAAAGTGCCAAGACGGCAAAACACAGCGGCCATTTTTATGCAAATTAGGCACGGGATATTTAAATCCCTGCCTCATTTGCAATGTCGACCTGCCTAATCTGCATCCCTCTGCTGACAGAGGGATGCAGTCTAGACATACCCGAAGAGCAGGAAACAGGTTTAGCTGTCGGGGACATTTCTTCATCTCAAACAGGCTCTCGTATCCAAGGATGTATCTGAGCTCCTGGTGAATGACTGCTGCATTCCCCCTTACACCGCTTCTAACACAACGTAATCTGCATTGGAACCAGAGTCAAGCCGTATTCTATCCCGTTGTATGTGGAGTTCAAGCAGAGGCTCCTTGAAAAAAATCTATAGGGAGTTCCTGGGATTCCAGCATCTGATGCAGGTGTTCAGAGGCCACTGTGGGACCTACATAAGAACTTGTTGAGCTAGTGCTGACGGGAGCAGTGAGGGAGCATGGAGGAGCTTTGTGTCAGCTGCAGCCTGACGGTGAATTGAACACGCAGGTGTCAGATGAACATAATGAGGCACTGACAGTTAATTTTTGCTCTGTGCTAGGCTATTTCTGCAGTGGCAACGGTCATTGTGAAAACCCACTACGTTTGTTACCATGACATTTGCAATAATTACCTCTCTGGCTCTGCAGTGAAATGGGGCAGAAATATCGATTGAGTTTCGTGGCTTTCATGGGGCTTCGGGTCAGTGACAACTCATTTTCAATCTCCGACGCCTTGGGAGAGAAAGAGACATTCACGACACGTGCACCTTCCTTCCACCCCCTCAATCTTCTTTGTTGCAACCTAATCTGGGAAGTCACTAAAAAGATCCAGAGGCCTATGAGCAGAGGAAGGGTAAACCAAATTTAATCAGGTGGAGAACAGCCTGTTTGTTAACATTTGCCGCGTTTCAGCTAGGGGCAGAGAAACAATTAGCCCCACTGATCTGTCAGCTCTGTATGCAGGCAACTGCCAAGCCAGCCTCTGGTCCTTAAGGTGCTGGGCCAAGTTTTTGCACTCTTTAACCATCATTAAAAGCTAAGCTTCATCTGAACAACTGCACTATTTCTGGTTGCCGCCCTCCCTAAGGTCACATTAGCATCTGCTTCCACATAATTGCTCTGCAGACATTCCTTGGCAATGGGTAGCTGATTCTAAGGAAAAATTACAAATGCAGGACAGATTTGCCATGAATAGAATGAGATCAGATGCTATTGGGATGCAATCTCTCTCTCCACGGACTACTTCTGCTGTCAGCCTCAAAGTTAGCATCGTCCCACCTCTCCCTCCTCTTCCCCGTAGACGTAAAGGGCCCAAATTGCAAGAAAAAAAAGGTGAACAGAATTTGGGCAGGACCCAATTTTGCCCTTAGCTAGAGAAATTATTGGGGTTTTACAGGGGTTTACTTCTGGATGGAATTTGGTCCTGCATTTGGATTGGGTAGGCATTTGTAGTGGAACACCTCTTACGAAGAAGTAGTAATTCCCTTGTCTCAAGACATTAATATGTTACTGAATGGGCTGAACAGAGCTTGGGCTGTGTGTGCCTGGCTTTGTTGCTGCAGGACTGTTTCTCCACACAGCTTGCTCCTCTTAGCTGTCTCTCAGCTCTCTCCTTGCTCAGAGAGACCCAGAAAAGTCCCAGCTCACAAGAAGGACAGGGCCTGGCCTCTTACTTTCCTCACTGGCCTGTCTAACCTGTCAATCAGGCTGAGCTGGAGTGTTGGCTGCTTTCCATTGTCTCTGGGGTCTGTCAATCTCAGGGCCTTGATTTCTCATGGACCCTTCCCCCTTTTGATACTGGGAGCTGGCGAACCAAAAACTCTCACAGAGTTTTAGTAAGGGACTAACAGTCCCCTTACATGTGGAGACAATGTCAAGGTTGGCTTAAGGTATGTCGACTTCAGCCACGTTATTTACATAGCTGGAGTTGCATACCTTAAGCCAGCCTTCCCCCCACAGTGTCAATGGCTCATCATTGATTAACGAGTGTCTGTGAGACTTCATGTAACTCATTTGCATGTCTTCCTGCCCAGTGGAGGCTGTGTATATACAGTGCCTATCAGAGGCTTGTAGCTTGGCAATAGCGTCACAGCATGAGGCATATTATTTATTTATATATTTATTTAAAATACTTTTACCCTGCCTCTGTATTTAAAATATTCGAGGTGGCTTACAAAAAAAAAGTTTAAACACAATACAAATATATAGAAAAATGTAAAATACAAGACCCCAGAGGGACATAAAACCTGCTAAAAACATATAGAGAACACACACATACAGACTCAAACATTAATAAAAGCACGAGTAAAAAGGGTGGCTTTTGCCTGACGCCGAAACAATGCTAGCGTTGGCGCCATGTGAATATCCCGAGGAAGAGAATTCCACAGCATGAAAGCAAAAGCTGAGAATGCCCTGTTCTGCATAGATGTTAATCTTATCTCCACAAGTGGGGGAACACGAAGCAAAGCCTCCCCAGCTGACCTCAATCCTCGGGCAGGTTCATATGGGAGAAGACGGTCCTTCCGATACTCCAGACCCAACCCATTTAAGGCTTTATAGGTCATAACTAAAACCTTAGATTGTGCCCGGAAACATACCGGAAGCCAGTGCAGCTGCTGAAGCACTGGCATAATGTGCTCCGTATAACTAGGATTAGTTAAGTCTCGAGCAGCCACATTCTGGACCAGTTGAAATTTCCAAAGGCTGGTGAGATCTGGAGGCTCAGCTGTCCCACAGTCCAGGTTGCACCCCAGAGACACAAAGTCACACCCATCACAAAGTAATTTAATTAGCACGTGTCCTCCTCATGAAAGCAAAAGTCCCTCTAGCAAGAGCAGGTGACAGAGTGTGGGATGGTCAGCAATTATACCATTTATACTGCACTTCACATCCATGTCCTGGTGCCTTACAAGGACTATCTGGCCAGGCTTGCTGGACCACGGCTCCATTTGGAAGTGTATACGTGAATTTCCTCTTTTATTCATACTCATTTGGCCGGATTTTTAGGGGTGCTCCCAATGGGAGCTGCAGGCGCTCAGCCCACGTGAAAAAAATCAGGCCCAAGACTTTCATATGGATGAAAGTTATTTTAAAATAAAATAAAAAAGCCCTGCTGTGTTTCAAAGGACTTTCGGTCACTGGGACTAAATTGGCCTAGAAACCTAGAGATAAAAGGTTCTGCATCCCATTAATAATCCTCCTGAGCCAGCCAGTCCCCTCCCCTCTTCTTCCTTTTCATAATACTGGAGTTTTGTCAATCCTTGACTTGAAGCCAATAAGTGAACACAACTAAAATCTCCTGGTGGCAGTGAAAATGGAGGACATGTGCAGCGAGGGAGAGAAAGGCAGAAAACAAAACAAACTGTACGTTGGGTCTTCACGTCAAGTTCTAGTTAAGGAATTATACCAGCCCAGCGGAACTTAATTTATCTGATCTAATTGCAATAGAGGCTAAAGCAGACAATTATAAATTCGGATATTCTGGAGAGTGGGAAAATCCAAGGCTGAAGTGCGGTTTAGCAGCCACAGAAGAGCTTGCCACTTCTCCGACCTGAGGGCGCTTGTACAGTAAATACAGGCAGCTGGATAATGGAGGGTCGGTTAAACGGTTTTCCATAGTATTTAGAGCCTGCATCCTATTAAGGTTCTTCTTCACACAGTGCATAGTCAATCTGTGGAACTCCTTGCCTGAGGAGGTTGTGAAGGCTAAGACTATAACAGGGTTTAAAAGAGAGCTAGAAAAATTCATGGAGGTTAAGTCCATTAATGGCTATTAGACAGGATGGGTAAGGAATGGTGTCCCCAGCCTCTGTTCGTCAGAGGGTGGAGATGGATGGCAGGAGAGAGATCACTTGAGCACTACCTGTTTGATTCACTCCTTCTGGGGCACCTAGCATTGGCTACTGTCAGCACAAAGGATACTGGGCTGGATGGACCTTTGGTCTGACCCAGTCTGGCTATTCTTATGTTCTTTTGTCCAATGGCTGATAGCTCTTGTTTCAGAAAAGAACAACAGAGGGGAATCCCAATTAAATATCAATTTCTACAGGCAGGTGAGCACCTATAAAAAGTGGATGTGTAAATGGTTAATTCTTTTCCATAATATGTGTATTGTTATTATTAATTATTATTATTATTATTATTATTATTATTATAGATAGATAGATAGATAGATAGATAGATAGATAGATAGAAAACTTCTCTCTTGTCCAGAACTCTCTGGTATGGAAACATTCATCATTTGGAATGATTTTAGGTAAACAGTTGTCCACTTTTCGTGGGTGTCGCCAAGTTTTCCATGGTCCCATAAAGTTGGTTTACAGCCCCCATGCCTGGCTCTCAGTGTTCTGTGCTGTTATTTAGCTCTAATTTACTCCTAAATGATTTCTAAGACCCCAGTAAGCAGTGGAAGTGTTGGTGATGCTGCTAGAGAATATTGACCTCTCATGGTCTGGAAAATTCTCTCGTTCAGAACCGATCAGGTCCTGAGGGTGCCAGACTATATACAGAGTCTAATTGGCCCGCAATAACCCTCATTAGATCCAATATGCTGTTTTCCTCACTTGTGTTCATAAAGTGCATTTTATAATGGAAATCAGACAGTCCAGGCCATGCATGGCAGGGTGATTATCACATTTCTCAGGCAGGGGAAGTGTCTCAGCAGAAACCCTTGTCACACTGTCTCTGAGGGAGACGCCCACAGATACACAGCCTGGCATGGCGCACGGCATACACACAATATGTGCTGGGGGGTGATTCCAAAGAAACAGCGCTATCAAGGCTTGAATCAAGATGCTGCAAACCAGCCCTGAGAAAGAGCAGATGGAACTTTCCTTGTACAAAATGACAAGCAAGCGCCGGTAAAATAGGACTGTTGTTTGCTGGGAGATGTCAGAAGCAGAGTGACTTGTGGCAGCATGCAGGAAGTAGGGTTGCCAGGTGTCTGGCACTGGACTGGACAGCCCTGTAATTGCGGCATGTGTCTGGTAAAAATCCCCAGAAAATACCGGCAACCTTAGCGGGAAGTGTACTGCCCTTTTCTGTACCCCCACCAAAATTTCAATTGCCAAATGGGGTGCCCCCACATGGCCTTTTCAGGCACCAGTCACCACTGGTCAGAAGCTATTTTCACAGGTTAGCGTGCTCTGGAAATCAAAGAGATCACCTGTCCCAGAGAATGTCAAGGACTAAAGACTACGCTCCTTTCTACATCCCTAGCCGAATTTCCTTCCCACTTTGGGAGACAGCAGCTAGCACAACAGGTGTGCCTTTACCTGCTCCTGACAACTCTCTGAATCCGTGACCCAGCATGACAACAGATGATAGCAAAAAGGACAGTCATCAGTTTACAGAAGAAGACTCTCCCCTGAGAGGAGTTATGTTAATTATGGAAGATTGGGCTTTAACATCTGAGTGCTTAATTTTGCAACCTTCATGATCTTTTTAATGTCATTGTGTGTGAAAGGTCCTGGCTTCACAAGAAGCAGCTTGAAGAAACAGAAATCCCACCATGTGGTATTGCCTTTAGAGTCACCACACAGATCTCTGCCAATTGCATTGGGAACCTCACAGCTGTAGTAGGTTGTCACCCTATATGTTAACTGGCCTATAGAAGAGGATGAGACAGGTTTTCCCACTGGGTTTCCTAGATGGCTGCTACAGCAGAGGAATGTTGAGGCTGAGGAATTTTGGGTTCCTGTCTAGGCTCTTCTGCCACTTTTCCCCGCAGCCTGGTCTGGTCTCTTGCCCATTTCTCCTCACTCTTCTTTATCCAGTGAGTCTGGGTTCTCAGTGGTTAGGACAAACCAGCCTTCAGTTCAGCAGACTGGTGGTAGAATCGTCTTGAAAGACAGTGGCCAAAAAAAGATACCTGTCCTTAAGGCCAGGGATCACTAAGAACCCTTCTGCAATTAATAGGGAGCAGATTTCCAGTAATACAGCCTGTCTAAACTGCTGTTACTTGCAACTATTTCTCACGGCCCTACCGGCTTGAAATTCCTCCCAGTGCAGAGACATTACAGCCCATCGGACGTCTGGACTCAGAGGCTGGAAGCATATCTGGGAATGGAAAATCAACCGCCAGCGTGGCTTGGTTGTTGTTCTATTGATCAGCATGAGGCCTAGCCTAATAAAATGTGATGTCACATTCCTTCCTGACAATATAAGAGAACCTATGCTTTCTCTGGGGGAATGCCAAGATGACTGGGGAGTGGACAGATGAACGTCAGAAGTGATGCCTAAGCTTAGACAGCATGAAGGTTAGATGCCCTCACTCTAAGCAGAGCAGGGTCTAAGCTCAGAACTCTTCCAGAAGACTTTCTCTAGCATGGAGGAGAAATAGTAGAGCAATGGATCGGGCACTAGACTGAGACCAGGTCTACACTAGACCTGGAAAGCTGGCTTAAGGCACTCAGCTCCAGCTATGGAATATACACAGCTGGAGTTGTCCTACCTTAAGCAGAGCTTGGTGTTGGTCCCCACTGCAGGAGACCAACGGGAGCAAACGCTCCCATTGGCTTCCCTTATTCCTCGCGACTGCCAGGAGTACAGACACCAGCCGGAGCTGCCCTCAGTGTTCGATTTACAGGTCTATACTAGATCCACTAAATTGAACGCCAGAACATTGATTTCCGGAGCGGTGAATGAAGACGTGCCCTAAGACTAAAGAAGGGTGGATTTTTTTCCTGGGTCTTCCACTCTCCTGCTGTCTGACTTTGGGCAAATTATTTCCCTGCTGTTTTATCTCCCTGTCCTCTCCAATTACACGGCAAGCTCCCCACACTTGGGTATACAAGGCACAAAGGAGTCCAGATTTCCTTTGGGATCTCTATGTTCTGCCCTAATGCAACACAAGTAACAAGTCCCGCTACACAAAAGCCGTTTGCTTAACCAATATTTCCCACTGCTGTTGGTTCACATTTGTCCTGTAGGCACATTCTCCCTGGACGTCTGTCAGAACGACTAACCCAGTTATGGCGGCTGAAGTCAGTGTGTCCCTCGTCACAGCCTTTGGATGCATTTATACGGTGAAAAAAAATACAACCCCTCCCCCCCCAAAACCAAAATATCATAGTGCTGACAATGGGCTCTTCAAGTTTTCACAGGGGGAATTGGAGCTGTGCAGAATTTCAGCTTCATGAATTTCTTGATGAAAAAAACACAGAGAGACTAGAATAGTTCATCCATCTGACCTCATCTGAAATCTTGCTGTTTCAGCAAATCAATACTGTTTAAATTTTGCGCCTGCATCCATCCCAACTTCACTCCAGTCTCTTGTCCTGAAATTAGTGGGGGAAACACATGAAGCCCTGTACCCCACAAACACACACACATATTTCCAGGAGCTCTCAAAAGCTCTCAAAATCCTTTAGAGAGATTTTCTTTTTTCCTGTAAATAATCTGATTCAAGTCCATATGTCAGCTTTAAACTATGGCTCCATGACTTTGTGCTTCACTACAGCTTTATAATATCGCTTCTCAAATCAGTATTTGCAAATATGAGAACAGCTGAAATGTGAACTGAAACTCAAGAGAAATCGTGTAGGCTGCTTCTGAGTTTTATAAAGATCCTTTTATACTGAGAGAACAGAAGGGCCTTCTAGCTTCACTTACTGTCTACCTCAACTGTGCCAAGATGTGGTGGTGGAGTGTGAAGGGTGTGAACATAAGAACGGCCAGACTGGGTCAGACCAAAGGTCCATCTAGCCCAGTGTCCTGTCTGCCGACAGTGGCCAATGCCAGGTGCCCCAGAGGGAGTGAACAGAACAAGGAATCATCAAGTGACCCCTCATCTGTCAACCACTTCCAGCCCCTGACAAACAGAGGCTAGGAACACCCTCCCTTTCCATCCTGGCTAATAGCCATTGATGGACCTAACCTCCATGAATTGATCTAGTTCCTTTTTGAACCCTGTTAAAGTCCTGGCCTTCACCACATCCTCTGGCAAGGAGTTCCACAGGTTGACTGTGTGCTGCATGAAGAAAAACTTCCTTTGCTTTTTTTTAAATCCTGTTACTTATTTCATTTGGTGACCCTTAGTTCTGATGTTATGGATGTGGGCTCACTTTTTGCTCAATTTCACCCTGAAACGTCACCTCTCATTCGTACAGCTGCAAAATAGGTACTAGAGACATCTGCTGAGTGCAGCCATGGGAGGTTGGACGTGATGTCAGCCACACTGCTCAATGGCTAGGATTTGCCTTACCCACTTCAGCCCCATGAGCTATTGGCTTCGGGGAATGTGGACTCTATGCTGTGTAGAGTTCATTGTTATTGCCACTTCCTAAGGCTGTTTGCAGCCAGTCCAGGCTTGGGCAGGGCACAGCCTTCTTCCTTGCCGCACCATCCTGTGGTCTCTTTGCCGAAGTGAAACTCATTTTACCTCTCAAATGTCAGTGTATGAAAGTTTGGAGGTTTTAATCTGGGGGTGGACTTCAACTACCAATCTGCAGGGGAGGTTACATTAGGGGATGGATATTCGGCACAAATAAAAGGCAAACTGCTAGAGCTAAAAAAACAAACCAAAAAACCCACACCTCATTGATGAACCCGCCCCCCCCCCCAGTTTTGCCAAGTCCTATCCCTTGGTCCTGGCATGACGCCAGAAAACATATATTAAAACCAGGACTGTGCTCAAACCCATCTTGTTCATTGGACCAATTCCAAGATGAATATTTTGCAACACTTGTTACACACACAGCGGGTGTGAATCTAATTTCCACCTATGCTCCATAGCTAGCAAAAACAAAGAAACAAATGAACAAACATGATTCTGGGATGCATTAACAGGTGAGTTGTGAGCAAGACACAAGAAGTCGTTTTCCACTCTGCTTTGCACTGGTTAGGCCTTAGTTGGAGTATTGTGTCCAGTTCTGGGCACCGCATTTCAAGAAAGATGTAGAGAAATTGGAGAGGGGCCAAAGAAGAACAACTAGAATTATTAAAAGTCTAGAAGACATGAGCTATGAGGGAAGACTGAAAGATCTGATCTTGTTTAGTTTGGAAAACAGAAGACGGAGAGGGGACCTGGTAGCAGTTTTCAAGTACCTAAAAGGATGTTACAAGGAGGAAAGAGAAAAATTGTTCTACCTCTGATGGGGTTCAACTGCAGCAAGGGAGGCTTAGGTTGTACATTAGGAAAAACTTCCTGTTGGGGTGTTTTAACACTGGAATAAATTGCCTAGGGAGTGTGTGGAATCTCCATCACTGGAGATATTTAAGAGCAGGTTGGATAGACATCTGTCAGGGATGATGTAGATGGTGCTTGGTCCTGCCATGAGGGCAGGGGACTGAACTTAATGACCTCTCAAGGTCCCTCCCAGTTCTGGTATTCTATGATTCACCAGCTTGCTTACCCTCTCTGACATCTATGTGCTGGAAGTCAGCATCAGAGAGGGCAAATTATTATTTCCTCCCATCACCTGACTTTTGGGGAATGTACTTAGCCCATGACTCTTGCTTTGGGAAACAAAAAGAAATTGGATGCAAAATGAACTTAACCAAAGAGATGAACAAGGATTTTGTATATTGCTCACCCCAGCTCGCCCATCTGCCTCCAGGAATGGATGCAGCATGCTAGCCAAATGCTCTGGGAGAAATCAGCAGGTGATTTGCTCTTTCAAAACATAGCCTCTGGCGGTGCAAACCGCTGGGGTAATGCATCTGCTCCGTTAGCTTCCCGACAGCTAGCCTAATGCGCACTGTCCTGGAATAGCATGTTTTCTGACAGGAACCAGAGAGGGATGGGAAAGCAATGGTTTCCATGACATTCAGTACAAATTCTGGGATTTTTTTTTCTTTTGTGAGAGAAAGCAGAGAGAATGCCATCATGGCTGTAAACCCACCCGGTCGGCTGGGCTGTGCTCCTTAGAAATCTGTTGCCGCTGTCCTTGGGATAATGATCTCATTGAGGTCTGTTGTTCCTCCTTCGCCGTTTCTGTGGTTTTGGAGCTGAGGGCCATTTGAAGTGTTTTATCTCAGCTGCACCTTTGATGTATTTTAGAAGCAAAGAGAACCACAGAGCAGGCCAGAGAAGCATTCGGGTTGGGCAAGTCCAGTGGGAGCCCGATGTGTTTGCGCACCTCTCAAATAAATATTTATATTGAGTTCAAAACCCACGATTCATTTCACACACCTTTCTCCGGCAATTTAAACCAATATTTTTTTCCCCAAAGGGAAATTCATTTTTTTTTTTAAATGAGGAATGATGTCATTCCAAGTAAAGAGAAGTTCTTATGGCTGATGTTTTGGGGTGCACTTTACACAGTCTATGGACTATTTATTTGATTATTTTGCTTATTTATTTCTCTTTGCTTTGGTTTTCATAGCCCGCCTGCCTTAGCATCACAGGCTAGTCATTTTTGATCTCCCTGGAATGGCAGAAAGCCAATAATGAACAAAACCAGACAAAATTTTCCAGTCCTTTCCAAAGGCAGGAGGTTTTGTGAGTTTGTTTTTCAAGTTTGCATTATGGGTATGGGGTCCTGGATTTTGAATCTCCCCCTGCCCAACCGTAGAGGACAATTAAGGTGGGTCTACACAGCAGGGCTTAACTTGAAATAAGCAACACAAATTGAGCTACATCAGTTGTGTAGCTTATTTCAAAATAGCTTATTTTGAAACTGGGAGCATCGACACAGCACTTATTTCAAAATAGAGCACTCGTCCTCTGACTTCCCTTACTCCTCCACATACAACGAGGGTTACAGGAATCGGAATAAGAAGTCCTCCAGCTTGGCAGTATTTCAACTGCATGTTGAGATGACCATCAGGACATCTCTCTGCTCTCTATATCTGGTAAGATCCTGGCCCACGTCCTTTACAATCATCTCTCACTACGTGGCTACGTCTACACTGGCATGAATTTCCGAAAATGCTTTTAACAGAAAAGTTTTCCGTTAAAAGCATTTTTGGAAAAGCACGTCTAGATTGGCAGGATGCTTTTCTGCAAAAGCACTTTTTGCAGAAAAGCGTCAGTGGCCAATCTAGACGCGGTTTTCCGCAAAAAAGCCCCGATCGCCTTTTTCACGATCGGGGCTTTTTTGCGGAAAACAGTACTATGCTGTCTACACTGGCCCTTTTGCGCAAAAGTCTTTCTGAAAAAGACTTTTGCCCAAAAGGGAGCAGCATAGTTTTTTCGGAAATGCACTGATGATTTTACATAAGATCGTCAGTGCTTTTCCGGAAATTCAAGTGGCCAGTGTAGACAGCTGGCAAGTTTTTCCGGAAAAGCTGCTGATTTCCTGGAAAAGCTTGCCAGTCTAGACACAGCCCCCGTGTTTAAAAAATGGTATTATTCCTGAAAGCCAGTGTGGATTTCGTGCCGGTTGAGGCACTGCTGATATGATATTTACAGCCAGACAGATACAAGAGAAATGTAGAGAGCAACATCAGGACCTCCATGTGATTTTCATCAATCTGACCAAGGCATTTAACATGGTCAACAGAAATGGGCTCTGGAAAATACTTGGATGAATTGGCTGTCCTGAAAAATGTATCAACATTGTTCAGTCTCTCCATGACGGCATGCTTGGTCACATCCTTGACAATGGAGACACATCAGCACCTTTTGAAATATCAAATGGTACAAAGCAAGGATGTGTCCTTGCTCCTGTTCAACATCTACTTTTCAATGATGCTGTTAGTTGCTTTTAAGGACTGTACGTTGGGCATTCCTATTCAGTTTCAAACAGATGGCAGTATTTTCACTCTCCGGAGACTCCAGGCTCACACTAAAGTGGTTATTACCACTATCGTGACCTTTTGTTTGCCGATGACTGTGCATTGCTGGCTCATTCAGTGAAGGATGCACAGGAGCTTTTTGATCATTTTGTTACTTCTGTTCACTGTTTTGGACTCACAGGGAGCCTCAAGAAGACAGAAGTTTTGCCTCAGCCTGTTTGGAAAGAGACCAGCACTCCAGTGATTACTGCTGCTGGTACAGTCCTTAAGGCTGTTGACAAGTTCTGCTACCTGGGAAGTGTACTGTCCTCTAGCATAAATGTGGATCATGATATATCTGCTCGACTAGCCAAAGCCAGAGCTGCCTTTGGAAAACTGACCAAACACCTATGGAATGACCATGGTATTAAACTCCATACCAAGATAGTGGTTTATCAGGCAGTTGTCCTGAATGTCCTGCTGTATGGCTTGGAGTCATGGACAATATATCATCACCATGTTTTGCAGCTCGATCAGTTGCATATGCGTTGGCTGAGGAAGATTGCCCATGTGAACTGGTGGGACAAAATTCCTAACACGGAGGTTCTTAAGCTGTGTGATGTCATGGGCATGGAAGCAATGCTTATGAACAAACAGTTTCACTGGATTGGTCATGTTATGAGGCTGGATGATACATGGATACCAAAGATGGTCTTCTATGACCAGTATGCTCATGGAAAGTGCTCTATTGGTGGTCAACACAAGTGCTATAAAGACATCTTAAAGGCCAGTATGAAGTCATGCGGCATATCTGGCATATGTGATCTGGAAACTATAGTTCAGGACAGATTGTCCTGGTGACAAAACATTGTACAGGCTCTTAATTGCTTTGAGAGTCAGCGTATCCAGGCATTGCAGGAAAAGCAGAGGATCTGAAAAGAACATACAGCACCTGCAGTTGGTGGCTTTTTATGTGACGTCTGTAATCGGCTCGCTGATCAACGATTGGTTTAGTTGCTCACCAAAGGCGTCATAGAATCATAGAATCACAGGACTGGAAGGGACCTCAAGAGGTCATCGAGTCCAGCCCCCCGCCCACAAGGCAGGACCAAGCTCCGTCTACACCATCCCTGACAGATGTCTATCTAACCTGTTCTTAAATATCTCAAGAGAGGGAGATTCCACCACCTCCCTTGGCAATTTATTCCAATATTTGACCACCCTGACAGTTAGGAATTTTTTCCTAATGTCCAATCTAAACCTCCCCTGCTGCACTTTAAGCCCATTACTCCTTGTCCTGTCCTCAGAAACCAAGAGGAACAAATTTTCTCCTTCTTCCTTGTGACACCCTTTTAGATATTTGAAAACCGCTATCATGTCCCCCCTTAATCTTCTTTTTTCCAAACTAAACAAGCCCAGTTCATGAAGCCTGGCTTCATAGGTCATGTTCTCTAAACCTTTAATCATTCTTGTCGCTCTTCTCTGTACCCTTTCCAATTTCTCCACATCTTTCTTGAAATGTGGTGCCCAGAACTGGACACAGTACTCCAGCTGAGGCCTAACTAGTGCAGAGTAGAGCGGTACAATGACTTCACGAGTTTTGCTTACAACACACCTGTTGATACAACCTAGAATCATATTTGCTTTTTTTGCAACAGCATCACACTGTTGACTCATATTCAACTTGTGGTCCACTATGACCCCTAGATGACTTTCCGCCATGCTCCTTCCTAGACAGTCGCTTCCCATCTTGTATGTATGGAACTGATTGTTCCTTCCTAAGTGGAGCACTTTGCATTGTCATAGAAGATGAGATCCATTGATCGACGGCTCAGTCCAAGATTTTGACATTATTTTGAAACAACGGCCTGCTCTGTAGACACAGACTAAGTTATTTCGAAATAATGTTGCTGTGTAAACATACCCTTAGAATTGCCAAGGGCCCCCTTACTGGAGAAGGAGATTTCAACTCCTGCTGAAGGAGCTCTCGCTCCCACATTTGCCCACCCTCTACCCAGCAATTAATACTTCCCTCAACCTACATCTCAGTCTGGTCTCCCTAATCTGCACATCGGTTCTTGTCCATCTCCCTGCCCCCCACATCAGCCCACTCCTTGCTCTTCCCCTCAGCTCTGCCCCACCCAGCCTCACCCTTGCTCCTCCTGGAGTTCTTCACCCTTCTTTGGGGGAACGGTATCAGGGACAGTGGTGGGACCCTTTTTCCTCCCCCTTCCAGCTCCAGGGGTTTTTCAAATCTGTCTGGCCCATCCCATGTTGGGTGTTGCAGGGAGAAAGTGGGGCACAAAAGAGACATCCCAAGGGAGGCAGGCGGGCAGAGATCCCCTGAGATGTGGGACTTTGCTCCCACCTCTTTTCCAGCGAGAGTTGGATAACTGCTTCCCTATGGGCTCTGCCTGCCCTGTGTAACAGCCCCGATTGCCTGCTCTTCCCAGGGAGGTGGCAAAAGCGGAAAACCAGAGAAGCTAGAAGTTCGGAGGATGCTCCTGCACCCCTTGGATTGAAGGAGTGATAATAACCCAAAGCCTTGACTTCTGCCTTCGCACCCCCACGACAGCGGGATAGTTTGTATGGTGACTCAGCTGGGGGCCGAGTCATGAAGAGGAGGTGGCAGTTCTGGAACAAGAGGGACCACAGCGTAAGAGAAAATGTGGGAAGAGCAGGGTGTGAAATGCTTGGAAGAGCTAACCCCCAGGACAGCTAGAATGGGGGGACCACTGGTGGTGAGTGGACTCTATCACAACCCCCCATCGCAGCAAGATAAGAAAGAGGCAGCAAGACCATACTGAAGATCTAGGTCAGTGCCCTGTCTCTCTGACAGTACCACGTGCTCCAGGAAGAAATGAACAGAATAAGGCGATTTTGAGTGATCCATCTCCTGTTGTCCTGTTCCAGCTTCAGGCAGTTGGAAGTTTAGAGACACCTGGACCATGGGGTGGGGTCTCATGGCCTTCTGGGTTAGCAGCCATTAATGGACCTATCCACACACTTTAACTCTTTTTTGAACCCGGTTACAACTTTTCCCTCCATAACATCTCCTGGCCATAAGATCCTGAAGCTGACCCTGCATTGTGTGAAGAAATACTGTTAGTTTTGTCAAAGTCAGACAGGACTCACAGATTTGGCAGACTGCTCTGTTTATTCTGCAAAGCTTTGCTAGAATGCATGGAGAAAATGTGAGTACCATACAAGGTTCAAACCCCTTGATTTTATACAGTCAAAAGGCCAAGTTAACAAGATCAAAGGGTGTGGCAAAACTTCACATTATTAGTGTGGTTAAGTATCTTCATTTCAATATTAAGCACACAGCAATCTCCTGGCTATATCTCCCTGATTATCTGGAATTGCTTCCTGTTTAACACCTAATGTTTCTTTTCCTGTTAAATTCAGGCCCAAATTGGCTAGCACCTTGATCTGCATACCTACAATCAACATTAACATACTTTTCTTCTTCCTCTTAAAAAGACAAACAGAATTCCTTCAACTTATTCAATTATTACAGCACAATTCATCTTTTTCTTACAGTATAATTCTTTCTACTTTCACAGTTTTAAACCTATTGCTCATTAATTTCATGGGGTGGCTATTGCTTCTTGTGTTATGTGAAAGTGAATACAAGAAGCAATGGCCTCCACACCATTTTTATTGTATAGACCACTATCATATCCCCCTCTCTGTGATCTTGTTTTCTAAGAGGACCCACTCTTGGTCGTCTTAATCTCTCTGAGTATGGAATCAGTTGCAGAACCCTAATCATTTTCACTGCAATCTGTCTCTGTCTGTGGCTATGTCTAGACTGCATCCCTCTGTTGACAGAGGGATGCAAATCAAGCACATCGAAATTGCTAATGAAGCAGGGATTTAAATATCCCGTGCGTCATTAGCATAAACATGGCAGCCACTTTTTTTCGAAACAGCGTTTTTTCAAAAAAAACCCAGCAGTCTAGATGCGGATCTGTTGAAAATAAACCCTTTTTCAGCAGATCCTGTATTCCTCAAAAAATGTGGCTTACAGGATCTGTCAAAAAAGGGTTTATTTTCGACAGATCCGCATCTAGACTGCTGGGTTTTCTTCGAAAAAACTCCGTTTTAAAAAAAAAATGACGGCCATGTTTATGCTAATGAAGTGTGAGATATTTAAATCCCTGCTTCATTAACAATATCGATGTTCCTAAGCTACAGCTCTCTGTCGACAGAGAGGTGTAGTCTAGACACACCTGTCTCCCTGTCTGTCTGTCTGTCTCTCAGAACTGCATGAATCACAGGCTCCCAAAAGGGAGTACTTTGCTGAAATAGGTTGGGTTTGGATATGTGCTTAAAGTTAAGCACATGCTTGAGGGTATGTCTACACTACCCCGCTAGTTCGAACTAGCGGGGTAATGTATGCATACCGAACTTGCTAATGAAGCCTGGGATTTGAATTTCCCGGGCTTCATTAGCATAAAGCCGGCGCCGCCATTTTTAAAAGCCGGCTTGTTCGAACCCCGTGCCGCGCGGCTACACGCGGCACGGGCTAGCTAGTTCGAACTATCTAGCCCGTGCCGCGCGGCTACACGCGGCACGGGGTTCGAACAAGCCGGCTTTTAAAAATGGCGGCGCGGCTTTATGCTAATGAAGCCCGGGAAATTCAAATCCCGGGCTTCATTAGCAAGTTCGGTATGCATACATTACCCCGCTAGTTCGAACTAGCGGGGTAGTGTAGACATACCCTGAGTGTGTTGCTGACTCAGGGCCCCAAGTAACTTCTTCAAAATACACTTCGAACATCTTCCATTTCCTCCTCCAAAATCCATTCAATACAAACTCCAATACATTTATAGAAACTGTGGTCTGTTAGCAAGCTGCAAGCTGTCTGGGAGACTTACTGCATTGGACACACTGTTGTTGTGAAATATGCCCTCAGCACTTCTTACAAATGAGAAATTGAAAGTTTAAGCTCACCTGAATTGGAAACAAATGAATAAATTCAGTGAAATAGATTGACAGTATTTATTTGCAAGTGGGAATGAAGATAAGAATTAGCTAACAGTTGCAAGCCTGTGTGAAAGTAATGCAAAGCTAGCCATAAAACTTCAGATCCAATGTGGGGAGAGTGAGAAGTCATTTAAGTTAAATGTGAGCAGAAACAAGAGGTCTGCAAGCCACAGCAAATCCATTTCTACTGTGTATGCTGTTCAGTACATGGGCACTGGGACAGAAACAAACAAGAGTGCTTTAGTATCAGGTCTGTGATCAGATAGCTAAATACAAATGATGGAGAGAGAAATATAAGCACCAATTACTCCATTCCCCATCCCCGTTCTGATTTTTTACGCTTTCCATGTGATCACCCTAGTTGTGAGTGTGCAGTATTTGAAGCTTGACCTGTTGTGTTTAGACATACAGGTCACATGGTGTGGGTTTCTGTTCCTTGGTTGGATGAGAAATACTTCTTAGAATTAGGTAGTCAGTTTATTCCTATGTATCCAAATGCAGGGCCTGCAGCACCTCCCTAAACGAGGAATCAATGGTACATTAAAGGAGAATCAAGCTGTCAGCATTGGCTTTTGTGAATATTCTGCAGTATTCCCTTAACATTTGCAGTGAAGAATATTCCACTTAGTAAACACATTCACTGAATTATTCACGGAAAATGAAGATAAAAGGGAAAGGAGTCTAAGTACATCGATTTTAAAATGCAGATGAATATTTGCAAAAAATGTGGGGTGTTTATTTACCCACTGCCTGTTCTTGGTGCAGCTAAATCTCCACTGGGAACTGGAGTGTGATCATCCAATACATTTCCTAAATAACTTGGTCTGCAGTTTAGAACTCTTAGGGTACGTCTAGACTACATGCCTCTGTCGCCAGAGGCATGTAGATTAGGCTACCGGACATAGTCAAATGAAACGGCGATTATTTAAATCGCCGCTTCATTTGACTATGTCCGGTAGCCTAATCTACATGCCTCTGGCGCCAGAGGCATGTAGTCTAGACGTACCCTTAGGGTGCATCTACACAGCACAGTTATTTCAAAATAGCTGACCTTATTTCGAAAGAACAACACGAACGTCTACCCAGCGATTCTGTTATTTCAAAATAATTCCAAAATAACGGACGGCTTATTCCGACTTCTGTAGCCCTCATTCCATGAGGAATAATGCCTCTTCCGAAATAGCTGTTTCGAAATAGCTGTAATGTGGATGCTTCACAGCTGCTATTTCGGATTAGCTCTTCCCCAGGGCCATTCAAAGTAATTACTCCCAGTGCCCCCTCTGGCTCCAAATCAAGGTAGTGCGTCCACATTAGGGAAGCCTGCCTTTTGAGGCTTCCCTGCAATGTAGACATGCTATTTCAAAATAAGCTATTATGGAGTATTTCTTCCGGAATTTTGAAATAAACATGCAGGGTAGACATACCCTTAAATGCTATTGTGATCGGCACTCTCCAAACCCCCAAGATAGTAGCTCAATATGAAGGCAGATCTCCAAGGGTCTCTTGAAAAGCATCGCTCGGGAGGATCAGGAAAAGAAAGATGAAGGTTGGAGCCTATCTGGCTCATCTTTTCTGCCTTATTTCCTTTTTTCTTCCATTTGCGTTGACTATCATCAGGAAAAAAATCTAAAAGTTCAAACTGTGCATGCATGTGTGCAGAGAATCCGCCATACTCAGCATTCTCCAGCATTAACCATGTCTAATTGGAAACATTTCACTCACCTTTGATCTTAATAGCTTTTTGAAAGTGGAAGCCCAAAATGCCTAATATCAGAGCAAGGGCTTTACAATCCAGGATTGAGCAGAATATATTTGCCTTTGATTTTTAATATCTCTGCCCTAACGTTCCCCACTCGACTCCTCTTTCCTAATTTCTCTATACCCCTTTCCTATACCTCTTAACTCCTGGCAATTTGAGACGTCCAGTGGGAGGGGATGCAAATTTTTAATTAAAAAAGATACATGTAAGCGTTTTAAATCTTAATTTTTTTAAAAAAACACAAAATCCCTCTGCAGTCATTTTAAGAGGCACCTACACAGGGAAATGCAAAAATGTTACCATGCAAATATTCCCTTTTCCCTCTTTTCCTCATCTTAATAAGAGTCAAACTCATTCCAACCTCGTAAGACACCCGTCTGTAAAAGGATATAATGGAGCAATAAAACAATTATGCAGCCACCCAGTGGACACTGCATTATTTTGAAAATTTGGATTCAATTGCTCATTTGTTTTCCCTGGCTCAGCTGGGTTCATCACTGTGAAGGAGAGCATGGAAAAGCATTTGATTATAGCATCCTCGCCAAGGTCTTGGATAGTTAACCCTGTTTTCCATGAGAGGGAGAATTTCTTTTTCCTCCTGCTGTGCATGCAGACAGTGATTTGAAGGAAAAGCATTAGCCATTAGGCTGAGTTGATATGGATGGTTAAATTACAAGGTACAATGTTCTCCAGAGTGGGAGGTATGGAAAGATGATCATGCAGTTAAGTAAGCACTAGATCATGATGTGGAAGATATAGTTTCTATTCCCATCTTTCCTACACACTTAAGGACTGACTGGGTCAGACCAAAGGTCCTTCTAGCCCAGTATCCTGTCTGCCAACAGTGGCCAATACCAGATGCCCCAGAGGGAATGACCAGAACAGATAATTTCTCCGATCTCTATCCATGAAATGGAACAATCCTTCTTCTGTCTGGTCCATTAAAATTGTCAATCTTCAGGGACTGGAATGTCTCTTGCTATGTGAGGGCACAGCACCTGAAACAATACACCAGGGGCACACCGAACATACAAGATAGTCTGAGGTAAATAGGATGAAGTTTAATAAGGATAAATGCAAAGTGCTCCACTGAGGAAGGAACAATCCATTTCACGCATACAGAATGGGAAGTGACTGTCTAGGAAGGAGTCCTGCAAAAAGGGATCTAGGGGTTATAGTGGACCACAAGCTAAATATGAGTCAACAGTGTGACGCTGTTGCAAAAAAAGCAAACATGATTCTAGGAGGCATTAACAAGTGTGTTGTAAGCAAGGCACGAGAAGTCATTCTTCCACTCTACTCTGCACTGGTTAGGCCTCAGTTGGAGTATTGTGTCCAATTCTGAGCATCACATTTCAAGAAAGATATGGAGAAATTGGAAAGGGTCCAGAGAAGAGCAACAAGAATGATTAAAGGTCTAGAGAACATGACCTATGAAGGAAGACTGAAAGAATTGGGCTTATTTAGTTTGGAAAAGAGAAGATTGAGAGGGGACATGATAGCAGTTTTCAGGTATCTAAAAGGGTGTCACAAGGAGGAGGGAGAAAACTTGTTCTTCCTGGCCTCTGAGGATAGAACAAGAAGCAATGGGCTTGAACTGCAGCAAGGAAGGTTTAGGTTGGACATTAGGAAAAAGTTCCTAACTGTCAGGGTGGTTAAACACTGGAATAAATTGCCCAGGGGGTTGTGGAATCTCCATCTCTGGAGATATTTAAGAGTAGGTTAGATAAATGTCTAGCAGGGATGGTCTAGACAGTATTTGGTCCTGCCATGAAGTCAGGGGACTGGACTCGATGTCCTCTCGAAGTCCCTTCCAGTCCTAGAATTCTATGATTCTATGGCATACTAGCACATTGTATTCACACTGGTGATTTACCACATTACCAGGTAAATAAATCGTGTTACTATTTTTTACGTTCAGTTTGGTTTTATTCCTCCCAGAAGATGAGAAGGTTTGGGATGGAACTCTGTGGATAAGACTTAATGTTGGAGCTTCACAGCAAATGGGTAACCACTAACTTGCGAATAACCTGCTATATAGTTTAGAGAGTTTGCCTGTTTGATTAAGAACTCCTCATAAACAGTAAGAGCTAGGACCACTCAATTCAGTAACTTAAAGCAAGATAAGGGTTCGGTTATGCCATGAAAACAGAATGTGCCTGGAATAGGATTGCTTCTCATAAAACCAACAGAAAAGAAACTGAATCACCAAATCAAGTACGGTCCTCAAAATTGACCTGACTCAGTGAATGTTGAAAGAGACTGAACCAGGATGAGCCAGAAAATGAGAACGAACCTGGGATAGGACTACTTCTCAATAAACCGTGCAGAAAAGGGATAAAAGGAAGAAATGTGGAATAGTGTTTTATTTTGGAACAGCTTAATCAACGCTTAAGGTTTGAAAAGTAGAAGAAAATGTTATTGGAAACTAAATTGACTATATCACTTTTTTTGTTATAACATAACAAATTATAAGAGTTTATAGGGATGAAGGAGAAAAATTCACTTGATAGAATTCCCATTTAAAAATATTAGAAAATGTTAACAATCCCTTTCTTCTGAAATCTGAAAGAACAATTATCTCAATAAAATAACATTGTATTTTTGAAAAATACAGTCCTTTAAATAAAGCATGTACATATTCCTTTTATTTTCCAAAATCAAACCAACTGCCTCCCCTCCCCACATCCTTAATTGAGTTAAGGACATGGGTAAATCTACTAATGGGCAAATAAACCAGAGTCTGCATTCAGGACCTGTAGATTATTTTACTGGGTTTAATCGTGTTGCCACTCCTGAAACATGGTGAGGAATGTGAAATGCATCACTGCAACCTCTTTCCTTTCATTTCAAACTCCCTTTCCTCCGTAGAAGTAATGCAGCAAACACTGAGGCTTTGTGTACTCTTGTAAATTTAAAGCTTAGCCAGTGTACATAAGAACTTAAGAGAGGCCATACTGGATCACACCAACAGTCCATCTATCCCTGTATGCTGTCTTCCAGCACTGGCCAATGCCAGATGCCCCAGAAGGAGTGAACAGAACAGGTAATCCTCAAGTGATCCCATTTTGAGCCTCTGACAAACAGAGGCTGGGGACAACATTTCCTACCTATCCTGAGTAATAAATAGTGATGGACCTAACCTCAATTAATTTAACTAGCTCTTTTTTGAACCCTGTTTAAGTCCTGGGTTTTCACAACATCCTCTGGCAAGGAGTTCCACAGGTTGACTGTGTGCTTCATGAAGAAAAACTATCTTTTGTGTGTTTTAAACCTGTTACCTATTCATTTCATTTGTTGCCCTCTAATTCTTATGTTGTGGAAGCAAGTAAATAACTTCCTTATTCACTGTGTTGCATTTTAATGCACCACTGTGGTCACATTAGCACTGAGAGAGAGAGCACCCCCAGAGCTGTGGGTAAACCACCTCCAGGAGAGGCATAGCTTGCCATGCTAGAAGCCTGTTCACACTGGTGCTTTACAGCGCTGTAACTTGCTGCACTCGGGGTGTATGTGTGTGTTTCTACACCCCTGAGCGAGAAAGTTATATTGCAGTAAAGTGGCAGTGTCAGCAAGCCCTGAGACATCAAAAAGTAGAGCATCTTACTATTCAATGCATAAAAGAGATTATTTCAGAAAAGCCGGGGGAGGGGATAGAGACAGGAATGTACTTCCTGAACCAATGAACTGGCTGAATAAGAGAGTTGCTGACAGCAATAGCAAATATAATAGAATTTGGATTAATATAGGACCTTTCATACTCCAGGTGTCTCAAACAGCTTTACAAAGCAATACGTTAGGTCCAGATGGTGCTAGTGCAGTGACTATGTAAGCAAATACCGCAGCTATTATTCATTGCAGCAATAACTCAGGTTATTTAGACATTAGTGGCTAGATTCAACCCACGTTTCCATCAGGCAAGTGGAAAGTCGACCCGGGGAAAGGTCGCAGCAGCAGATAGGTAGATTCATATAATAAAGAAACTACTTATTGGAAAATTCATCTGACTCAAAGAGTTACTGGAGAGGGTTGATGAGAGCTGAGATCTTAGCGTGTACTTCTGAGTCAACTTAAGATGGAGAGAGCCAAGCAAACTCCTCAAGGATAAGTGGGATCGGAAAATTATATGCCTTTTACCAGAACACAGTGCCTTGGAAATGGTTACCTCACTGGTCTTTAATGGAACTCTTATTTGAGGAGTTAATAGACACGCTCTGCGAGCTTTTATCTCCACAGATGAGGACTCTACATTCAGTCTCGATTGCGTGAAGTTGGGTGGAGTTAATCAATTGCTCATCCAACCATACGTTAAAATGAAAGGAAGCTTGTAGCAGGGTCCATTTTCTGTCGCCCTGATGAAAAGCTGTAGCCTCCGGCATGGGAAGAGGGAATTATTTGCAGACACTCCTCACTTGCCCACACAGGAGGTGGGATACTTGGGAGAGTGCTGAGATACGGGCAGGGAGGCAGGTCAGAAGGTCCAGAGGAAACTGGATACTAAATAGTCTCAGATGAGCCATTGACTCACCTGTATGTGACCTGAGGTAAATCCTTTGACCAACATGAGCCACCCTCAACCCACTTGGCCAACTGCCACAAAGCAGAGAGGACCTAATTGAAAACCGGCATTTGAAGCCATTTTGAGCACCGCTTGAGTACTATTTAATGATCTGTCCAAGTTCTTTCACCCTATAAATGGTGGCACTTCCTTCCTTCAGAATGTACGTGGTCTTCCAATATTTTCCCATGTATGTGAGACGCTCTGTGTACTCTTCCACTTGTCTCCCTTGGAAACGCGATACCAGGATACCCTTCCCACCCCCTTACGTTGTGCCTAGGCTGTGGCGCCCCTCACTCCTCCGGGAAGGAGCCCCAACTCAGAAGCAGATGGTCCAGCACAAGTGAGCCCAAGCACAAAGAAAAGCTACAGCCCAGCTTGTTTTTTTCACGAATGGAAGGAGATTCCTATTACAGTCCCACCCCTCAGGTGGCAATGCTGTTAAAGAGCTGGAAAAGTAGAACATGATTTCTAGGAACTCGAATCCAGAGAAGCCAAGGGAGAAGGGTCTGCAAAGCCCTGGAGCATTATAGAGTGGGGAGCTGGCATTGCAGTAAATGTTTAGGTTTCCTTAAGATTCATATTGTCATGGGCTCAGAACAACCTTCATTTTAAACCCCTTTTTCATAATGCAGAAGCCCGTCCCAGTGAGCACGGGAAGAATTTCACAGGCTGGAGGCACCAAAAAGGATCCAGAAGTTATGGATCTAAGTTTGTTTGGCTCTAAGCTGCCGCAGGACTATTCACTGTTTTTGAACCCCTGGTGACCACCAGGAGCACCGACGACCTTCACTCCCCTCCCCACTCATCATCATTGATTCCTTTCCCCCTTTTCATCTGTTTCTATTTTGTAACCCTTGTCGCAGTTCTCAGTTCGCTGGCAGATATAGCAACATCTTTCTCCTACCAACCTGGGCAAAACTGTCCTTTTGTTTCCAAGAGAGGGGGGAGCTAATGCAGCAAAGGTTGAAAAAAAATGGTGGGCACAAAGAGTTGTTTGCAATGTGTTGCCTCAGTAGAGATGGAATCAATTATCAGGAGCACTGAAAATATCTCCTAGTCCTACACAGTTTAATTTCGGGAGGGCGAGTTGCTGTTACAGTTTGTGTGCAGCTGTAAAAGTTGATCTACAGTGTTTAAATTTAAACACGTTACATTTTCCCTATTGCCGATTCCCTCAGGGGGCTGGTGCTCACACGGAGAAGTCAACATACCGAGCTGCATTACTTTTATTTCCATTCCAAACATGGCAACTTCTCCCTTCGTGCCTCTACCCCTCCCACCACCCCAAAAGCCAAAATCCTACTTTTTCAATTGGCAAATGGCCTGCAGACATTAGGGATTTTATTTCTCTCTCAAGAGGGTTCCTCAGACAATGGGAAGAAGAATTAAGTAAATAAAGGATGGAGCTTGAGCGGAGGTGTACAGTTGAGCTCAGTGGTTTGAGCGTTGGCCTTATTAAACCCAGGGTTGTGAGTTCAATCCTTGAGGGGGCTGTTTAGGGATCTAGGGCAAATCTGTCAGGTATAGTATTTAGTCCTGCCACGAGGGCAGGTGACTGGACTCAATGACCTCTCAAGGTCCCTTCCAATTCTATGTTATAGTTGTATATCTCCAGATAGAGGAGAATGTTTATGTGCTGTTACCTTGGACACTATAAGAGCTACCGCAACCAAACTTTGCATGGGATAACCTTTCATCCTGAAGAAGGTTTTAGGGTACTTTTGGGCCTGAGCTCAAGCTCTAAAAATCAAAAAGTAACCCGCCGCCCCGCCCTCCCTAGGTCCCGTGCCCACCGCCTGCGGCCCCCAGAGCCATCCGGAACTCGCCCCCTCCCACCCGCGAGGTTTCATAAGTGACTCTCTTTTCCCCCCCATGCCAGCACGCAGTACCCTGACCCCCACGTGCACAACAGCTCAGGCACCTGCCCTGCCCCCCACGGCACCTGTAGCCCCAGGCGTGAGCTGGAGCACCCCTTCCGTGTGTAACCTCCCCTCCACCTGGGGTCGCACACCTCCTCCCCACTCTGGGGATGACAAGGACCTACATTTTAATCCCTATATTAATCCGTGCATCTTTTCTACTATTCAGAAAAAGATAATGGACTACTGTTTTTCTACATTTCATTCCTCCAGTTTCTCGCATAACGCTGGGTAATTCCAGCTAGTTATATTATAACTGTAGCAACTTCTGGGCAACACCAGCATGGGGAAAAAGGAGGGCAGAGATGGGCTCCCTTGCTTCCTGAAAAGGAAGAAAACACCATAAAACCTGGTTACAGAGCGAGGAATTGCAAAGGCTCTGTGTTCCCATGGTACGTATGTGGGGGGATAAGGAGTGGAGCAGAATAGGTGCACTTGATCAACAAAACTTTTTCATGGGTGCTTAAACACCTCCCCCCCCACCCCCGTGGCAAGTGAAAGTGCAAATGCTGCCTTGTCGGCAGGAGCACTCTGCTGTCGACAAAGCAAGACACACACACACTCCTCATTTGGGGTGGAAGTATTTTGTCGACAAAAGTGCCGACACAGAGCATTCACACAAGCTGACTATTGTGTAGAGTAGACATACTCTGTGTGTGAGCAGCGTCAGATGGATTTGGCCTTTGGCGTCTCCGTTTGTTCAGCTGCAAAAGGACTGAAAGTGACCGGCCGTCGAGGGATATTGTGAAACTTGATTAACATCGGTAAAGTGCTTGAAGAGTCCAATGCAAAGTCTGCTTCTACCTTGGGACACTCAGCAGCAATGTCGGTCAAAGTCCTAGGACTCCGGGTTTGGTTTCAGATAGTGACAAGTACAATGGCCATTACAAAAACAAAACAGTAACACACACATACACACACGCACACCCATGGCCTTTGGAGGCAGTTTCAGCAGCTATTAAACTTCAAGTTTGACTAGCGAAAGTCTTTCAGTGACCAAACATTCAGAAAAAGCCAGCGACGTAACAACGTCCCTATCACGCCCCAGGACCAAGAGCACCGAGGTGAACTTTTATTTTATGAACTAATTTTTCATCATCTTTTTTTCACTCCTATGCTTGATAATGGTTGTGGTCATTTATCCGTGAAGATGGGCTCCCTTTGTATCTTCTGCCACAGTGAAGTTACAGTGCCAAATGTGTGTTTGGACCCTGGCCAAGGAGAATAGAAATGGAGTGGGCAGGCAGTGTTGCTATCGAGTGCATATTCACGAAGGCATGTTAATGAAATTATAAGCCCAAATGAACCGCTTTTCCCCTTTATGAGTACATTCAAAGGACGAAACAAAGGCTTCTTTAATGGAGGGGAAGATAGACTGCTGCAGGACAAAAAGTTGTATTTCTTCCGCAGCCTGTGAGGCGCTAAATGGCTTTAAACAGCCATTTAACCACCCACAGCGAGAAACGAGGTTTACAAATTTTCCGTTGTGCAGTGCCCTCTCTCCATAGCATTGGGATTTTGTTTGTTTTCATGCTTACCGAAATGGATGGATCCAATTTGCAACCCCAACAAGAGACTAGACATTATTTTTCCCCCATTTGCAACATGGCTGGGTGCAGATGAAAAAAAATTCAAGGCACAATTTATGGAAGAAAAAAATAAAACCCGAGGAATCTTTTTTAATAAGTGTCCCAAAGATAATGCTGGGGAGAAGGAAGGGTTTCTTTGGAGTGTAGGGGCACAAATGAGAACAACTGGAAAACAATAAGGTGTGTTCATTCTCTTATCGGGTTCATGGGTAAACAGTCTCCTCACCAAACTGCAAGACTGAGTTTTTGCATAGATAAGCTCCCTCCAATGAAATCTTCTGATCGTGTGACTATGCTCCATGCATTCAGCCACACTCTTCAATGGAGTGGTCCTCATACCGGCTGAGATATTCTCTTGGTTTCACTCAATTCATAGAACCATAGGAAGAGACCTTGGGAGTCATCGAGTCCAGCCCTCTGCCCAAAGCAGGACCAACTCCAACTAGATCATCCCAGCCAGGGATGTGTCAAGCCAGGACTTAAAAACCTCTAGAGATGGAGATTTCACCCCCTCCCTAGGTAACCCATTCCAGCGCTTCCCCACCCTCCTAGGGAAATAGTTTTCCCTAATCTCCAACATAGACCTCTCCCACTGAAACTTGAGACCATTGCTCCTCATTTTGTCATCTCTCACCACTGTGAACAACCTCTCTCCATCCTCTTTGGAATCCCGTTTGAGGCAGTTGAAGGCTATCAAATCCCTCCTCACTCTTGTCTTCCGGAGAAGAGAAATCCCTCAGCCTCTCCTCGTAAGTCAAGTGATCCAGCACCTTAATCATTTTGGTTGCCTCCGCTGGACTTTCTCCAATGCATCCACATCCTTTCCGTAACAGGGAGCCCAGAATTGGACCAATACTCCAGATATTGGATGCAATGCTCCAGATATGCCTTCTCTATTTGCCTTTGTAGTTTCTATTCCTGCCAATGGTCACCTGATTTAGCAATGTATAGTGATTATGGGAGAATCCCATTGGCTTGTCAATTATCCTGTTACTTTGAAGGGCCAGAATAGTTTTTATTCCCATCTCCACCTGTACAAAATTGCAATCTTTTCTCTTAGAAGACTTTGCTACTGTTATCCAGGTTGTCATGACTTTGGCCTTAGCCCACTGCAGTATGTTTAACATCGGAGAATATCCATTCAGAAAATGAAGCGGATGCAGAACGCCCCTGCCGGCTCACTAAACATTGTATCTCATCACAAACACATCAGAAACCTGGCATCTGCATGGCTGTCTTTTGGTTTCCCCGTGGACATTACAGTATTGGTTGGGACCCATTGTGTAAAGCTCTACCTAGAACTGTGAATAGGGGCATTCTTGTATTTAAGGCCCTGATCCAAGAAAACACTGAAGCACATGCATTGTCTCATCTAAGTCAGTAGGACAACTCACATGACTAAAGTTTAATACTCGTGTAAGTACTTTGCTAGAGGAAGACATAAATCAAATTAAATATCTGCAAAGAAACATGACAAGAGGAACCCAGTGAAGATGTTTAAAGAAATCCAGCATGGTCCTGAAATTTTCAGTGCGAGAAACAATCTTGGATCTAATATTTCAGCAAAAGCCATGAGAACTAGTTACCTACTTTCCATTCTTGTTAATGGTTTTCCTCTGTCTGAATGAAAGACTCATTTAAGTCTGATTTATATACGCCTCCAGTCATTTTAGTGCATTTAAGTCTTAATTAATGTCCTTTAAACTTTTTGTCACTTCCATCAAAAGGAAGATGGGTATAATTAAGGGACTGGTGAATTTATTTTAGTCTTATTTTTTTGTATATACTTTGTGCAGGTTTGGTCATTATTGCTTTTTGGGTCATTATTGCGCCTTCGGTCATTGCTGCTTTTTTAGCTTTTTGCTGATTTGGGGCCTGCTTTCTAAGTCTTCGTAGATTTCATTTTCCAATTTCTCTAGGACACTATTGGTCAGAGCCCTTGCTCCAGCTCCAGTCTGAATATTCATGCAGGACCCACACCCAAGTCCTTTGGGATGGAGACAGCAGATTGGTGCCAGTTGTGGGTGTTTAATTGCTGTGTAGATGTACCCACTGGGTGCCCAAAGCAGAGTTGGCACAGCATGGTCGACTTGGAGAGGGTCAAGGTCCAATAACTGCTTTGCAAACACACTAGTCAATGTACTGGACTGGCAGGGGGCACTGCAGTCTCAGGGCTGCAACAGGAACCATAGAAGAACAGTCTTTTACCACCCCATAGCTGAGGGTAGAAAGCAGGCTTGGAGGGACGCCTCCTTCAACTCAACTCCTTACAAAACACTCCTGTAATGAGAGCACAGGTGCTCAGGCATGGTGAGGGTGGGTACCAGGCATTGTTCTCTGTAAGCCAATGGATTGGATGGCCACCCAGGAGAGATTCAAATGATCAGCAAAGTGCCCACAGCTGGCAGCTTGTGTTTCTACTAGTGGTGCACATCCACACATGCCTCGGTACACAGAACAAAGTTTATTCTGCACATAGCTGACAAAAATTAGAGGGAACAATGGTCACCACTTTGAATGTTTTTCATTTTGTTTAATTGCAATATTTGGACCAATTTCAAGGCTGATTTTTTATGAGTAAAATGGATGACGCTTTAGTAAATATGAAGGGAAAACCTTTGATGCCGTATCCAGCGTTTATTCCTTGTATCTGGCCATGCTATATAGAGTATCTGCTTTCTGTGCATGCCGCTTACGACACTTACCTCTTTGGGCTGCGTGGCTTTCCTTGGATTTTGCATGGAGGGATTTGCACACTTCAGGAACATTTATGCACCTGGAGCAGGGAAAACCAGAATTTAGCTCTTACACTTTGCCAGTGAAATCCATTCCAGCCGCAAAGAGTCTGAGTAAATAACAGGAAATGCTGAGAGTAGACTGTGGGAGGGAGGCGGGGGAGTGGCGCTTAGGGA
Organism: Pelodiscus sinensis; assembly: GCF_052426305.1. Taxonomy (NCBI): domain Eukaryota; kingdom Metazoa; phylum Chordata; order Testudines; family Trionychidae; genus Pelodiscus; species Pelodiscus sinensis. Next base: position 5,708,767 of record NC_143067.1, read on the forward strand.
AATGAACCTCCCCCCCCCCCCCATCAATTTGGGACCAAATCAAGGGAATGCAAAGTAACCTTGGAGTTGTAGCCCTATTCTGGCCTTTGCTGTGGAGTGCCAGGCATAGCCTTTCCTCACCAATTCAACCAGGGGCTGGGCTTTGCATGACGATGGATCCTACGTCCCCTCCTCTCAGTTCCCCCCTCCTCGCGGTTGTCGCAATGAAGTCTTGTGACTGGGAAAATGTCTGTGACAATTTTGGTGAGACTAAGGGTGTGTCTAGACTACATGCCTCCGTCGACGGAGGCATGTAGATTAGACAGATTGGCAGAGGGAAATGAAGCCGCGATTAAAATAATCGCGGCTTCATTTAAATTTAAATGGCTGCCCCGATCTGCCGATCAGCTGTTTGTCGGCAGATCGGGGCAGTCTGGACGTTCCCCTGTCGACAGAAAACCCTTTTGTCGATCGCCCCGTTATGCCTCGTGGGATGAGGTTTACCGGGGCGATCGACAAAAGGGTTTTCTGTCGACAAGAGAACGTCCAGACTGCCCCGATCTGCCGACAAACAGCTGATCGGCAGAGCGGGGCAGCCATTTAAATGTAAATGAAGCCGCGATTATTTTAATCGCGGCTTCATTTCCCTCTGCCGATCTGTCTAATCTACATGCCTCCGTCGACGGAGGCATGTAGTCTAGACACACCCAAGGTGAGTGAGGTAATATCTTTCATCAGGCCAACTTTTGTTGGTGAGAGAGACACATTCAGGTCCTCACACGGCCCGGCTCCTGATCTGGGAAAGTACTCGGAGCATCGCTGCCAAAGACGAGATCCAACCCCTAGTTTAGCGTAGTGTTTCTCAACCTTTTCTTATAAAGTACCCCTTTTAAAAAATATGTATATAAGGATCCCCAGTACTTACAGTTTTCAGACACATTTTTTTCCACCATTGCAACACATTTGTTTAAACAACTTAATCATAGTCAGGCGGGTAAGGAAATATTTGGGTGTAAAAAGGACAAAAATAATAAAGTTCTGTGAAACGTAAAACCAAAATTCAGTTTTCTCCACATTTCAGTGGTGTGGACGTACCTCCCCCCCCCCCCCGGACTTCTCTCGAGTACCCCTAAGGGTACTCATACCACTGATTGAGAAACTCTGGTTTAGTGTAAGCTGGCACTGATGCACAGGGGTCGACTGTGTCCTATTAACACCCCTTCAGAGGACAAAAAGGGAGGTGAGGGGGTTCGGCTTGCTCTGTGCAACAGCTCATGCTAGCAAAATGTCTGATACTCAGGGGTGTGAATATTCCGCCCTCTGGAACGACTTAGGTGACACTGCCATAAGCGCTGGTGTGCACTCCGCTACAACGGGGGGAGAGCCGCTTGCAGAAGTAGGTGAGTTAAGTAGATGGGAGAGCTCGTGCCCTGTCAGCCTAGAGCAGGGCTGGGCAATCATTTCTGATTGGGGAGGGGGGTGCTCCAAGAATGTGTTCAGTGTGTGAGGGCTGCACTCGGGCCGCTCTCTTCCATGGTATTAATGGGGGGGCCTGGGGTGGAGGTTGGGTGCAGAAGGGAGCTTGAGGTAGGGGATTGTGCAAGAGGAGACTTAGGGCCTGGGAGACAGTTTGGGCGAAGGAGGGGGTTGTGACCTGGGGCAGGAGATTGGGGTGCAGGATGTGGAGGGGGGGGTTGGGTTATATGAGGCAGGAGTGCAGGAAGAGGAGCAGAGGGTTGGGGGGGAGGGAGGAGCTGGGACTAGGGTTGCCAGATGGTTTAACCAAAAATACCAAACACCACCCCCACAAAAAAACACTGGGGAAAAAATTCTGTTGAGGGGAGGAAAAAAAAGCAGGAGACCAAAGTTGTTGAGAAAAAAAATGAACTCTGAGAGTTATTAAACAAAAAAAAAATTTTTTTTTAAATAATAAAACAGCATGGCCCCTTTCAGAGTGCCTGCAGAGTCAGAATAGGGATGGGAACAGGGGAGCGGTTGAGCACTAAGACCCAGGGAAGGCATTGCTTCCCCTTGATCTATAGGCTTTTTCCGGTGGCCATTTTGTTTTCTTGATCAAGCCAGAATGCAGCTTCCCTTCAGAACCAGGTAAGCAGGGAGCCCAGGGGAGGAGGGAGGGCCGGGGGCTGGGCCCAGTTGCCGAGTGTGTTGTAGGGTTTCCGGATGTCCGGTATTTTTACCTCCTGGCTGGAAAAAAAAATCTGAAAATACCAGCCATTTTTGGTGTTCAGTATTTTCTGAATTGTTTTACCGGACAGGAGGCGAAAATACCGGATACCTGGCAACCCTAGCTGGGGCACTAGGCACAGGCTGTGGTTGGAGGTGCTTATCTAGGCAACTTCTGGCGTAGCCCAGAGGGAACCTCAGACAGGCTTCCTGCCTGTTGCACGCACACTCACAGCAGCTGGCTGGGGGGGTCATGTAGTCTCTGTACACAATGAGCACCGGAGTGGGGAACAGATTCTTTAAGAACTGCCTGCATTGCATGCATGGCCCAGGCTCAGGTTTCTGGCCAATGGGAGGGTCGGGAGCAGGGGCAGTGCATGGACCCTCCCCCACATGTGGTGCACAGAGAACACCCGGCCCCTACAGCCGGCCACTTTAAGCAGCGTGCGGGGTGCAGAAAGCAGGAAGCCAGTGTAAGGCTCCCATTCGGTTGCAGGCTGGAGCTGGCGGTCCGTATTTTGCCATCCCTGGCCTAGATCGTCTTCCTCAGACACACGGCAGTGGTGCTGCTATACAAGTGTCAGCACTGTACATAGAGACACAGCTTTAAACATTGTTGTAATAAGCCATTAAAAGCAGGGTCTTTATCAAGGCCCGGATTTTCAGTGTTTTGCCCCATTGCTCCTCAACTCCCTCCTTGCCCGCTGTGTCTCTCACATCCCCTAGGCCCCACCTGGCTACCACACCACGTGCAACTCAGTCCAGGTGTTCTACAGCATTTCACATGGCTGGCTTGTGTGTGCGTTTCGGAAAGAAGCCAGCCCCGTCGCAGCATGTGGCAGGCTCCCGGGCTCGTGCAGATCGGAATGGGCAAAACGTGCCACACAAGAGAAGCAAGTGTGAAGGAAGCAGGGCAGGGCCAGACAACGCAGGGGCACGAATGATGTGTAATGATATTTGCCCCTCTTCACTGGAGCAGTCTCTCATCCCACCTCAAACGGGTTTCGCACTTCCAGTGCCAGGGAGCCATCCTCCACTCCTCCTCAGTCTGCAAGTTGGGACTGGCAATTACTCGTCCCTCATTTTTCGTGGGTTCGCTCCACTCCATCAGCTGGGCGCATCTGTCATTCCTCATCAGAGCTGATTCCAGGCCCCTCTTGTTTACTTTTGATTGCTTTGTCTTTAATATAGCATGCCAGGTTTTTGTGTGCCTCGGTTTCATCAGTGTAATTCTTTTGTTGCTATGGCAATGTGCTTCAATTTTCTTTCGTTCTGGCAATTGTATTTTTATAGACTCCTGCTTTCAAAGAGATAAGCTCCCTGTATTTCACACGGACTCGGAGACTTGCCCTCTATATAGACGCGGGCGACCTTTACATTAAGACTACTTGGCTGTTGTTTGCAACAGCGGTTTATTATTGCTGATGTCATTTTTAGTCCTTTCTGTGGGATGCATTGCATAGAGGCTTTTCACTCACATTTACTCATCTGTGCTGTGGGAATGAAAATTGCTGCGTGGTAAGAGGAGTGGTCCTGATGGTACGCAGCAGATGTGGAGAACATACATTTGAATTTTATGTTTGGCAACAGGGGATAAGCTAACTGGCTCCAATACAGTATGAAACCACCAATGGAAACTTGGACAGATGATGAGGGAGGCGTATAAATACATTGCTTGAAAATTCAGGGGTGTAATCAGGAAGGCCAAAGCGCAATTGGAATTGCAGCTAGCAACGGGTGTGAAGGGTAACAAGAAAGGTTTCTACAGGCATGTTAGCAAGAAGAGGGTGTGGGACCATTACTGGATGAGGGAGGTAACGAAGGGTACGTCTAAACTACATGCCTCCGTCGACGGAGGCATGTAGATTAGACAGATCGGCAGAGGGAAATGAAGCCGCGATTAAAATAATCGCGGCTTCATTTACATTTAAATGGCTGCCCCGCTCTGCCAATCAGCTGTTTGTCGGCAGATCGGGGCAGTCTGGACACGCTGCGTCGACAAAGAAGCCTTTCTTGATCGGCACAGGTAAACCTGGTTTCACGAGGCATACCTGTGCCGATCAAGAAAGGCTTCTTTGTTGACGCGGCGTGTCCAGACTGCTCCGATCTGCCGACAAACAGCTGATTGGCAGAGCGGGGCAGCCATTTAAATTTAAATGAAGCCGCGATTATTTTAATCGCGGCTTCATTTCCCTCTGCCGATCTGTCTAATCTACATGTCTCCGTCGACGGAGGCATGTAGTCTAGACACACCCCTAGTGACAGATGATGTGGGAAAAGCTGAAGTACTCAATGCTTTCTTTGCCTCTGTTTTTACAGACAAGGTCAGCTTACGGCACCATGCAACACAGTATGGAGAGCTGGGCAGCCCTCAGTGGAGAAAGAACGGGTTAAGAACTATTTAGAAAAGCTGGACATACACAAATCCCCGGGGCTGTATTTAAGGCATCCAAGAGTGCTGAGGGAGTTGGCAGATGTCATTGCAGAGTCCTTGGCTTTTATCTTTGGAAACTCGTAGAGACTGGGGGAGGTCCCGGATGATTGGAAAAGGGCAAATGTAGTGCCTCTCTTTAAAAAGGAAAAGACAATCCAGGGAATTACAGACCTGTCAGCCTTATCTCAGTCCTGAGAAAAATCATGGAAGGGGCCCTCAAAGAATCCATTTTGAAGCACTTGAAAGAGAGGAAAGTAATCAAGAACAGTCAACATGGATTCATCAAGGGCGAGTCACGCCTGACAAACCTTCTATGATGAGGTAACTGGCTCTGCGGACATGGGAAAGTCAGTGGATGTAATATACCTTGACTTTAGCAAAGCTGTTGATACAGTCTCCCATATAATTCTTGCCAGCAAGTTAAGGAAATCTGAAATGGATAAATGAACTGTAAGATAGATGGAAAGCTGGCTAGACTGTCAGGCCCAATAGGTAGTGATCAATGGTTCAATGTCAGCTGGTGGTGAGTTTCAAGCAGAGTGCCCCAAGGATGGTTTTGTTCAACATCTTTATTAATGATCTGGATGAGGGGATGGATTGCACCCTCAGCAAGTTTGCAGATGACACTAAGCTAGAGGAAGAGGTAGATATGTTGGAGGGCAGGAATAGTTTCCAGAGAGACCCAGAGAAATTAAAAGATTGGGCCAACAGAAATCTAATGAGGTTCAACAAGGATAAGTTCAGAATCCTGCAATTTGGATGGAAGAATCCCAGGCATTGTTACAGGCTGGGGACCAACTGGCTAAGTAGCAGTTCGGCAGAAAAGGACCTGGGGATTACAGTGGGTGAGAAGCTGGATATGAGTCACCAGTGTGCCCTTGTAGCCAAGAGGGCTAATGGCATATTAGGTTGCATTAAGAGGAGCATTTCCAGCAGATTTAGGGAAGTGATTATTCCCCTTTATTCGGCACATGTGAGGCCACATCTGGAGTATTACATCCAATTCTGGGCCCCTCATTCCAGAAAGGATGTGGATCCAAAATTGGAGAAGATCCAGCAGAGGACAACTAAAATGATGAGGGGGCTGGAGCACATGGCCTATGAGGAGAGGCTAAGGGATTTGGGCTGGCTTAGTCTGCAGAAGAGAAGAGGGAGGAGGGATTTGATAGTAGCCTTCAACTACCTGAAGGGAAGTTCCAAAGAAGATGGAGAGAGGCTGTTCCCAGTGGTGGCAGATGGCGGAACAATGACAATGGTCTCAAGCTGCAGTGGGGGATTGGATATTAGGAAGCACTGGAATGGGTTTCCCTAGTGAGGTTGTAGAATCTCCATCTTTAGAGGTTTTTAAGGTCCAGCTTGACAAAGCCCTGGCTGGGATGAGTGAGTTGGGGTTGGTCCTGCTTTGAGGAGGGGGTTGGACTCGATGACCTCCTGAGGTCTCTGCCAACCCTGGGATTCTATGATTCTATGACTGTATATTCTCTCCAAACTCACCTAAGGCTTTGTTTAGGGGCCTGTTGAAGTCTGAATAGCTATTGAAGGAAATTATTCCTCATGTTCTGTCATAGAGACCTCGGGAGGTCATCAACTCCAACCTGGTGCTTAAAGCAGGACCAACCCCAACTCAATCATCCCAGCCAGGGCTTTGTCAAGCTGGGCCTTAAAAACCTCTAGAGATGGAGATTCCACTACTTCCCATGGGACCCATCCCAGTGCTTCACCACCCTCCTAGGGGAATAGTTTTTCCTAATATCCAATCTAGACCTCCCCCACTGTAACTTGAGACCATTGCTCCTCATTCTGTCATCTCCCACCAGTGAGAACAGCCTCTCTCCATCCTTTTTGGAATCCCCCTTCAGGTAGTCGAAGGCTGCTGTCAAATCCCCTTCCTCCCCCACTCTTCCCTTCTGTACACTAAATAAGCCTACATCCTTCATCCTCTCCTCATAAGTCGTATGCTCCAGCCCCCTCATATTTTTGTTGCCCTCCACTGGACTTTCTCCAATGTGTCCACATCCTTTCTGTCATGGGGGTCCCAAAATTGGGTACCATAACTGGAGACATTTTCACAACTTGCTAAGTGTGCAACCGAAGTGTTTGAAATCTGTGCGCCCTGTTTTTCAAGCTTTGTCATTCATCAGTAAGGTCTGGAAATACTCCAAACTCAGAGTTATAAAGTTTGTCCTCTTCTGAACACAGTAAAACCAGCCCCGCTCTCCCTCAAACAGGGGAAAGCAGGCAAACACCTTGACAAATGGATCCCATCTGCTGAAGTCCAAAATACAATTGTTATGCCATGTGACTGTCTTAATGTCCCTAATGAGCATTAGGTTGGATTTACAAATTAGATCACCTATTAGGAATTAGAGTCTTAGCACTCATTTTCTCAGACTGATGTCTTGGAAGCTTCCTGGTAATGGTTTCTGCCTGCTAAACACCAAAGCTCCCACATGCATTCAGGCCCCTGAAAAATGTATGACAAGTGGACGCAGGACTCGACAGCGACTGGATTGGCTCCCTTTCGCCGAAGATTTAGAATGACATGTTTTTATTATTTCATAAGCTGGAGTCGTCTTATGCAAAGGCATGACAGGTTTTTGGAGTGAGATCCATTATGCATGACATGGAAGTTTCCCCTCCTCCCCACAACTGTTGCAACCAAAATGCGGCGTAGAAATCAAGTAATCCCCGGGGAAGTGATTTGCCTCAAATGATCAGGTTCTTTAGGACAGCCAGTCGGATACGGTTTGCATGAGCATGGCCCGACAGTTTACCTGCTCCTCCAAGAACTGTTCCTGTTGTCTCCCTGGGGGGGAGGGCAGAGGGCTGTACCACATGGCGATGGATTAAAATGGAGTCCCCAGGAGCTCCGAGGAGCGAGGAGCGACTTATGTTTTGTTAATTTCACAGTAATAATTTTCCTTTCTTTTCTTTTGAAAACCTATCTTTGGGCTTTTCCAAGCTCTTGGCTGTTTGACACGGGCGCTTGGTCATTGGTAGAAAAAGCCACGTACGCAAAATGGTCCAAAACAACTAAACTGCACTGAGGTCGGGGAGGTTGACACTAGCCATTCATCTCTGGAGACATGAGGTAAAATCTTGGCCTAATGGGAGGTCAGAAGGAGAACAAGTTTAGGAATTGTAATGGGCCGTGACTCACCGGGGCAGCTCCTCCCCCTGGTCTCCTCAGGAATTAGCTATTCAGAGACTTCTGTGGTACTAATTGGGCCCTGAGGCATGGTACAGGTGTAACCAATCGCCGTTAGCAACGTTTGAGATCAGGTCCTATACGTGATGCTGCATTACATTGATTCAGACTCCACCCTTGCTGTTGCTCGAGTCCCTGTCCAAAACGACTGATTTCAGTAGCGCTTTCCATTTGCCGTTGCCTCAGAGAGGTCGTGGCTCTATGGTACTCTGAGTCATGGAAGCCGGGTCATTGTAGCTATGGTATTAGAGAGTCACTGGGACGGTGGTGCTGGCACCATTTTTAGGATGGAGGTGCTGAGTTGTACTCACCCTTACCCCTGTCCATGCCCCGCACTACCTCAGGCTGGGGCCACATGTGGGGGCATGTGTGGTGCCCCAGGCTGGGGCCAGGTATGGAGTCCCAGAGCCAGTGGCTGGGACCCCCAGCAGCGTCGGAGGCCCTGGGGGTGGGATTGGTATCTGGGATGCAGGGGCTGATGGCAGAGCCCCCAGTGCTAGCAATTGCACCCTGGGGGGCAGTGGGGCTGGCGGCTGGGACCCCAGGTGATAGACTGGCAGCCAGGACCCTGGGTCCATCAGTGGAGCCCCCAAGCACAGAGTTGGAGGCCAGGACTCCTGGTAGCACCAGAAACCTCAGACTAACGCTGGTGCCTGGGACCCTGAGGCCCTGGGCCAGCAGTGGAGATGCTGGGAGCAAAACCTGGGGGTGCTGTGGCATCCCTACTTCCCGCACCTAAGCGAGGTGGGGGAGGCAATCCCTCACAGAGTCTGGGTCAATACATGTGTAACTACAGGCACGGCCCAACGAGTGTGAGGGTAGCGAAGGTGAGAACTTAATGCATTCAGCTTGCATCCTCGCTGGGAAGTGGGTAAGAGGACGGAGACCATCAGAGGGGCTATAATCAGTCAACAATTGATTCACCAAGCACTGGCCTTCTCTGGTTATGCACACTCATCTGACCAATATTTCATGCAAAGCAGTGCCTACGAGCACAGACTCACTGCTTGCTGGGTGCATTCGCTGGGGCCCTGATCCAACACAGCACTACATCAAGGCCCGGAAGCCTCCAACCCGTGGGCCACACAGCTTCCCACAGCTCCTATTGGCCAAGGATGGTGAACCGTGGTCACTGGGAGCTGCACGATTCCAGGACTATGGACGCTCAAATAAACAAAGTGTTTGGTGGCCCGCCAGCGACTAAATCTTATGAACCCCAGGCAGCCAGCACGCTGGAAGTCCTCCACCTCTTACCTATGTATTAAATACAGAGTTGGATTGGAGCCTTAATTGCTGTGGCACACTTGTCAAATGAAACTGATTTTGTTCCCTGATTGGATGGATATAATTATAGTAGAGATCGTCTTCCCCACTTGAACTTTCCTCGTAGCTCTTTTTCTGATCACCATGGTCAACGGCCATGACCCTGTACACTGAGTGCTTGGGTGGCCACCCAGGAGAGATTTAGATGCCGCTCAGTGGATTAGAAGAGCACTCACTGTGCCCACCACCAGCAGCGTGTGTTTCTGTTGGTGGTGCATGTCCACACATGCCTTGGTGCACATAGCAAAATGTATTCTGCACATGGATGGAATAAATTAGAGGGAACACTCCATGCCACTCAAAACTAACTCCTTGTCCTCAGGCCTGCAACCTGGCCATCATCTTCCACCCAGGCTAGTCCAACTCTTGGAGATTTATTTTTCTGCACCACCTCTTGAAGAGCCAACCTTTGCAATCCAGCTACACAGCTAACGCTCTCATCCCAGTGCTCGTCGTCTGGCATCTCCGCTGCAACAGTACCCTTCTGCCTGGTCATGTCCCAGACAACCTCTCCCTGGTTATGTCCACTTACACCACTGCTGCAAAGATCATCTTCCGAGCCGGTCCCCTTGACCATGTCACCTCTCTCTTTGCATCCTTCTAGCGGCTCCCCATCTCCTCTCCCATCACACATAAGCCACCTGCCTTCATTTTGATGGCCTTCCATGCCTCTCCCCTCCCTACCAACATCTTGCATTCACTAGGGAGAGGGTGACTCCCATCTCTGATCAGCCATCATGGCAAATTCCACCACCCACTTCCTACATTTTCCAATAAGCACCTTCATGGCTCTTTTCTGTAACACTGCCCCTTCTGCTTGGGACGTGTAAACATCTGCAGACATCTCCAAAACCAGAGCTGTCCTTTGGATTTAAGGGGCCCTATGCAGTACTATTTAATTGGTGGCCCTATGCCCAATGGCGGAGGGGGGGATTTCTTAGAGCTGTGATTTTATCATCTTCAGCAACACCCTAATGAAACAGATTAATGCCCAATTTAAACTAAGGCCCTGTAGACTAACACCGTCAATTCAGAAACGGACGGCCTGGACCTCGGGTTGGCCCATGCTTGTTAAATGGCTTCTTTACCACTCGAATGACTCTTTCCCAGGTTCCATGTTCTGCAAATTGCTTTGCCAAGCTTTTTCACATTTCAGTTAACTCGATCCTCTCCAGAAGACGTAGAGCCAAAGAACAGAGAAAGAAAAAGGTGAGTGGGTGCACATTAAGACCCAGGGATGCCCCAAATTTTCAGGTGCCCTATGCAGCTGCATATTCTACATATGGGTAAGGACGGCCCTGCTTAAAATGCTCCTTTGCCATGGTGCCGACACAAAATTTGACACTGGTTTAGTCTACTAATCATGGTGCCCACAATCGTTTCATAATTTCTTTGTACTCCCCACTCTGTACGTACCCATCTGTTCTCTCTTGTCTTATTAAAATTGTAACACCCCCAGGGCAGATGCTGTCTTTTTGTTCTATATCTGTACAACGCCTAACACAACAAGGTGTCGGCCCATGCTGGGGGCGGGGGAGCTTCTCAGTACTATAATGATATAAACAATATGAGTCATCATCAAAGCACTTAGCCTTTTATTCTCTCAGCCCAAGGAGGTGGGAACAGTGAGAACTGACCAGGGCCTCTGTATAGGAATTTTGAAGGAATTGAAACCTTTTCCTTTCTGGTGTAAACACAATAGTGGGTCCTAAATGCATGATCCTAAATGCAAAGGGTGTGGTGGGTTTATTTCATTGGCTCTGTGCTGACCCGTGAGGAGGGCTTTTATGTGGTTTTAGATGCAAAGAAGGTAGCTATGTATTCTTTTTCAGGTAGTTAAAGTGTATTCCTGCTGGGGCCTGAGTCAGGGGCGGGCTTGCCTTTGAATTTTGAGGGGACACCCTGTCCCTCTGATGATGTGGTATGACACACTCTTTCTACATCCTTCCAGTGTGTGTGACAGACCTAAGCCAGCAGCCGGCCACACTCTGGTGGAAGGCAGGTATACAGGGCACTGGATATGTGGTTTTCTCTTTCCAGAATAAACTACTAGGCTATGTCTACACTGAGTTTTTTTTGGCGGAAGAGGATATGCAAATGGTGCACTCATTTGCCTAGCTTCTTCCAATTCTTTTTGCAGAAGAAGCCTTGTGGATAAGGGAGAAGCGGTGGATGTCATATACCTAGACTTTAGTAAGACATTTTATACGGTCTCGCATGATATTCTTATTGATAAACTAGGCAAATATAACTTAGATAGGGCCACGATAAGGTGGGTGCATAATTGGCTGGATAACCGTAGTCAGAGAGTTGTTGTTAACGGTGCTAAATCCTGCTGGAAAGGGATAACAAGTGGAGTTCCGCAAGGGTCTGTTTTGGGACCCGTACTGTTCAATATCTTCATCAATGATGTAGATATTGGGATAGAGAGTACACTTATTACGTTTGCAGATGATACCAAACTGGGTGGGGTTGCAACTTCTTTGGAGGATAGGGACATAATTCAAAATGACCTTAGCAAGTTAGAGAAATGGTCAAAGGTAAACAGGATGAACTTTAATAAAGAGAAATGCAAAGTGCTCCACTTAGGAAGGAACAATCAGTTCCATACATACAAGATGGGAAGTGACTGTCTAGGAAGGAGCATGGCGGAAAGGGATCTATGGGTCATAGTGGACCACAAGTTGAATATGAGTCAACAGTGTGATGCTGTTGCAAAAAAAGCAAATATGGTTCTAGGTTGTATCAACAGGTGTGTTGTAAGCAAAACTCGTGAAGTCATTCTGCCGCTCTACTCTGCACTAGTTAAGCCTCAGCTGGAGTACTGTGTCCAGTTCTGGGTGCCACATTTCAAGAAAGATGTGGAGAAATTGGAAAGGGTACAGAGAAGAGCGACAAGAATGATTAAAGTTCTAGAGAACATGACCTATGAACCCAGGCTTCGTGAACTGGGCTTGTTTAGTTTGGAAAAAAGAAGATTAAGGGGGGACATGATAGCGATTTTCAAATTTGTTCCTCTTGGTTTCTGAGGACAGGACAAGGAGTAATGGGCTTAAAGTGCAGCAGGGGAGGTTTAGATTGGACATTAGGAAAAAATTCCTAACTGACAGGGTGGTCAAATATTGGAATAAATTGCCAAGGGAGGTGGTGGAATCTCCCTCTCTGGAGATATTTAAGAACAGGTTAGATAGACATCTGTCAGGGATGGTGTAGACGGAGCTTGGTCCTGCCTTGAGGGCGGGGGGCTGGACTCGATGACCTCTCGAGGTCCCTTCCAGTCCTATGATTCTATGATTCTATGTTTTGCCACTCATAAGCCCCATGTAGATGTGGCCATTTGTTGGGGAAAAAAAAACCCTTTTTCGCAAGATCCCTTATTCCACAAAAATCAAGGTTTAAAGGATCTTGCAAAAAAGGGTGGGTTTTTTTCTGACAAATGGCCCCGTCTACACAGGGCTTTTTAGTGGCAAAACCTCTTCCGCAAAAAGAATCAGAAGAAGATATGCAAAAGAGCTCACCATTTGCATATCCTCTTCCACAAAAAAATCCTGCAGTGTAGACATAGCCTAGACTAGAGCCCGTTGCAATAAAATGAAGGCAAGGAAACACCTGGGGCTAATTAACTAGATTGCCACCTCAGACAAGTCACTCAACACCTGCAGCCAATTACAGCTAGTGGGGTTGCTTTAAAAGGCCTCCCCCAGGTAAGGAGAGGGGGAAGACAAAAGGTGACGGACCGGAAGGAGAAAGGGAGGAACAAGAAGAAGCTGTGTATGAGCTGAGCGCTGGTTAATAGGTGCTAGAGGGAGTCATTTTGGAGGGGTTGTTTGGGGAAGTGGCCCAGGGGAAAAGTTGCCAAGACAGAAGGAAAAGTTTTTCCGTTAAAAGCATTTGCGGAAAAGAGTGTCTAGATTGGCATGGACGCTTTTCCGCAAAAGCACTTTCTGCGGAAAAGTGTCCGTGCCAATCTAGACGCGGTTTTGCGCAAGGAAGCCCCGATCACCATTTTTGCGATTGGGACTTCCTTGAGCAAAACAATACCACGTTGTCTACACTGGCCCTCTTGTGCAAATGCTTCATTTGCAACTGAACGGGAGCAGCATAGCATTTCTGCAAGAACACTCACAATCTTACATGAGATTGCAGCTGCTTTTGCGGAAAAACTTGCCAGTCTAGACACAGCCGGTATGTTTCTGTTCCCTGATGGGATGAATTGCTCTGACAGAAATTCTGCTGATACAAAGTGAGACTTCTCTTTCCATGAATACTGTACAATTGCAGCTTGACATGTGGCACTTTGTTGAACATTCCTGCCGGTGAGTTCGTTTGCTAGAATACTGCAGAAAAGTGAACTCGGGCAGCATCATTAAGGCAGCGGTGGACACTAAAATGGCAGCGGTTCACCAAAGTTAGTCCCTGGTAGTCCAATGTCGCTATGTTTAACTGTACTTCCACAGGTACGGACAATCACGACTCCCATTGGTCAGGAATGGTGATCTGTGGCCACTAGGTGCTGCGATCCCCCATATGTACGGAGGCGCAGGTAAATATGGCAGTGTGGGGGCCCGCCAGGGGCTAACCCTGGCAGACTAGATCCCACCCATGGGCCAATAAGTGCCCACCCCTGCATTAAATGAATTGATGAAGGCCTCAAACCAGAAAGGCACTTTAAGCATGTGCTTAATTTAAGCAAATCCCTTTGACGACGAAGTGCTATCCTGAATTGCGGTTTTGAAAGACTATTCTTGGAATGGCTTTGGGTAGGATTTGCCCAGTTCTGGTCCCTGATCACCACCAGAGCAAAGGGAAAGAGAGGGAAAGGAGGTACATTGGAATGTGAGGGGGAATTGTTCTAGAGAAAATATGAATAAATAATATGGCCCTGTACAATTACAAACTAAATAATAAATAAACACTAAATAATAGATATATTTATAAAAAGGTTAACAGCTGATTTCAGTAGGGGGGCCATGAATAAAATATTGTACAAAACAATTAAAAACTCTAGGAAACGGAATTTCTCAGAGTGGTCGATAAAATTAAAAATAAATGCCTGGGCCCACTGGGGCGAGTGGAGAGAAGCAGTGTGTTACCATACTCTCTGTGCCATCAAGCTGACTGTCCATTGGGCAGCCAAACTGCAGAGCTACATGAATGCAAAGCAGGCTTGTGATGTCTGGCAGGGAGAGCTAATCCGAGACTTTTCTGCACAGAGGCAGAGAGCGTAGGCACTAATTGTATACACAATGAGAGTCTGTAACCCGCTCCGATCAGCAGCAGCCTTTTGTTGAAGTTGTGCTTCCCACTTGTCCTTCTTTGCGAGGGGCAGCTCCCAACTGCGTATATGTCTTTGCTGGCAACGATGGCCAGACCTTGACATGGGGCTCCTGGCGGTGGGAAGTCCACACAGAAGAGAGTTACCGTAGCAGGAGACAGACACCATCTTCCTTTCCAGTGCCAATATATCCCCAAAAGAACACAGTGGTCACCAATGAGAAAAAAAATGAGCGACGTTAACCTAGTTCAGTCCATTTCTTTGCTACTGATACTAGCAGGATCCTTACAGAGCTGCCCAAAACCTTAGCATCCCCTATGAAGCCTTCATTAACATCACAACATGCTGCGGATGTGCACAGAACCATAGAACTGGAAGGGACCTCAAGAGGTCATCAAGTCCAGTCCCCTGCCCTCACAATAGGCAATCGCCCTGGGACAGATTATATTTTGCTAAAGGAAATTAATTGGGCCCATTGTGTGGGTGGGGAAATGCAATTTTGGTCAAAGCAAACTATCATTTCTCTTGACCGTTAGCACCTGCCTGGCTTGTCCTTTGTTCTATGTGCCTGAGGCGTTTTTCCCTCCAGCGTCAGCTAGCCCCGCCAACATGTGTGTCCATGTTGTGTTTGGTGCTCAGAATTCTGTGCTGTAGGCAGGCAGACCCTTTTATGTGCTCTGTGTCTTATTTGTTGCCTCTTCATGTCCATTGCTTGGGGAATAGCGCGGATTGTTTACCACGGCCAATGCGCATTTGAACAGATGGTAAATACCCGGATGCCTGCCAAAAAGTCAAGAGATGTAACTAGAATCCATTTAGTACAGGCAAGAAATTCCGAGAGGAGGATTTTCCTGGGACTGTGGCAGGCGAAGTGTGTCAGCTAAAGGGCTTTACCAAGTAACGTCTTCTGTAGTGTTCCTGAGAGAACATTTTTGTCAGCACTGATAGTTAGCAGGAAATCCAGTACCAGCACGTCTCTTCGGTGATAAAGAGATTCTAGTTATAGCCCTGCACTGAGTTTGCTGAATGCACGAGTAGATTTAGGAGGCCTGGTGCGCCTTCTCGCTCTTTTCTGCATCTGCAGGGTGGCTCTCCATTTATGGAAATGATGATAGACCTGGTCTAGTTGACTGGTCAGCAGTGTGGAAAATAAAATGCCTGCGTCTGGTTTGCACGGAGCATTTCTGCCAGCTCATGTGCTCTCTCATTTTTCTCTCTGCTCTGCCTTGCCTTGATTGGTAGTTATATTGCCTAGGCCAGTGAGGGAAAATGGGTTATTTCTTTGCATCATAAATTTAACTCACGTGCCAACCAAGTTTCCCAATTGACTGTCTTTGCACGGGAGTACATGGTGCCAAACATCCACGTGAGGAAAGGAGCGTGGAAGTGAGAGGTGTGGTATGTTTTGACAAACGTGGTCTCTGTGGCTAAGCTGGAACTCAATAGCCTCCGCATGCCCTTAGCTATCAGTGCTGAACTGGGCCTAGCTGGCTTGTGGTTGACACAAGGCTGGTGCTGTTTCACTATGGTGGCACCAGTTATGGTCCTTTTTTGTCCTTTTACACTGCTCCAGTGGTTTACAGAAGCCGTGCAGGGGCAGAAGAGTGTCTAAGGGAATTCCCACATGGCTGGCAGCAATGTAGGTGTTGGTGTCTGTGATCCTGCACTCCCTTCCCCCACCCATCCTCCACAGCCTGGTGTAGGATCATGCCTGAGGCAGAGAGGAACGTGTAAGGACTGAGAGGGACAAATGTGGGAAATACACTATTCTTTGGTGGCTTTGGTCCACAGGGTAAGCTGGATCAGGCTGCCATGAACTAAAGCTGCCCATATCATCCCCTTTAGCTCCCCCACCTCTGCTGTGTCTCTCAAGAAACATGTAAGGACTCTCTCCTCATGTGCACCACGGTTCCTTGCACCTTGGGCAATAGTGAGCACCAGTCCTGTAATTCAGGAGAGCTTTAACAGAAGATGACAGAGATTTTTTTTCTGGTCTCCGTTGGACCAGGCTGGAATTGAACCAGGATCCTTGACTGTAGGATGAAAGATGAATGAACTATTCAGGCCTGAAAGTTCCAGGCCACTGAATCCGAACCTTGTCAGAGTCACAGAAGAACTACTTTGCTGGAAGAAAACTAATCAACAAGTGAACCTTCCTTTTATTTTGTCCATCAGGATATTATGCCCTAGTTAGTCTAAATAGAGTGCGATTTTAATCCATTCTTCAACTGGGCCTAGGTAAGGGCTGCTGCCCTCTGCCACAGTAATGTCGGTCTCCTCTCAAAATGTAACATTTTCTTTCTGGGTTTCGAATAAATAAAAACCTGCTTCCTATTATGTGATTGAAGCATTCAGGTGTAGAGGGTTCTGCAGGGTAGGTCTGTGGGGCAGTCACAGAACAGACATGGGTTCAGAAGAATGTAACCCACACGCACTGGAGTTCCTGGCTTAGAACTAAGGCCTTTTCCACACTACCATGGGTGGTCGATCTAAGTTATACAACTTCAGCTATGTTGGTAACATAACTGAAGTAGAGGTCCTTAGACCTATTTACTTCAGTGTCTTCACTATAGTAAGCCAATAGCCAACACTTTCCCTTCAACTCCACCTACACTTCTCATTCGGGTGAGTACGGGAGTCGATAGGAGAGTGATCTGCAGTCAATTTATCATGTCTACATGTGATAAATCGAGCCCCACTGGATAGATTGCTGCCAGTCGATCTGGTGGGAAGTGAGGAAATTGAGCCAATGCATTTACATGGCTGCCAGTTTACAATGAGGGAGCATATGTCAGATAAGTGTAAACTGAAACAGTAGGGGTTGCCATGTCTCCTTTCACCATGTCACCATCTTTGATTTTACTCTAATATGCTGACAGAAGCCAGCACTAGGATACACAAGTAAAAAACAAAGTGCAAAAATGTGCCAAATACAATTTTTTGACTGACACAAATTGATCTGGCTTATTCTAGCCTTACACAATTCTATTTAACCTCGCTTGATGAGGAAGTAAAATATTCATTATATTATTATCACTAGCATCATGATCTTGTCACCTTATTTTAACAGAGACTGGATTTTATGCCTGGACTGGTGGATTATCATGCCAGTTTTCAAGGCTGAATTATTCTTCTGACAGAGAGGTAGGTGTAACATTTGTGTCTAGTCTATCCAGTATCCTGGTTTTCCGATGGAGTGAATCTGGCATCCTATGGTCTGATTTTGTGATCAATAACAAGGAAGCATTTACTTAGCTGCAGTTTGCCATTCATCATCTGATTCCCATTTCATGATGCTCTGTTCTCCCAAGGAAGTCTCCAGTTTCCTCTCAGTGTAGCAGAAGCAGCATTAAAAGCAAAAGGCATCAGGCAATTGATGGTGCATTGTGATGTGCAGATCTTCCTACGTGTGCTCAGACTGGCAGGATCTGACAGCAAAGGAACAAATAATGCCATCTAGATTGGGGTGGGGGTGGAGAAGACCTCATCAAAGCAGGTGGAAATCCTGCAGATGAACATCACAAGCAGAGGTTGGGGAATGAAAGCCATGGGCCACACGTTGAGTTCTCTCCCACAACAAAGACACCTGGAAATAAAGCAAAGTGAGTTCCTCTCACCAAACAGTTATAGGCAACTGCACTCCTTGGTGCTCTTTGGGAAACACTGGCTTTCCCCCTCCGGCACTTATGAACACATTCCAAAGCTCTCTTCCAAGCCATTTCTAAATACATTCAGTTTACCTTTCCCTACATACAATAGACAGGATGGAACGAAAGCTGACCTAAACATTTCTTTGCAGCTAAACAGATTCTCAGAGGAGCATGAAATTATCATAATGTTTAACTCCTGCAGCAAAAAAACAACCAAAAAAAAAAAATTCTCAGAAGCCCTGTCAGCAACTTTTATCCTATTCTATGCAGAGGGGAGCCCAAGGTTGCAAAACTCCTGCTACACAGCTGTGAAAAATAATTCTGTTTCTCCTGGACAACTGGTTCTCTTACTAAATGGTCCACAAATGTTTCTGCTTCCACTGTCCCGTCGCCAAATCCAGTCGCTGTCCGACGTGCAGAATATGGGGCAAGAAAAAAACCAGCCAACCAAAGCACGTCTCAGCTATCCTGTCGGATAAAGTTCTGAGGAGACCATGTGAGGGAAATTATCTTTGTTTCATTCATGAAGGTCATGATATTTTTACCCCCCTTGTCACCTCAGGAGATACTCTGAAATTTGGAGACTTGTAGCTTGTTCCAGTTAGATTTACATCGAAGGAATTCCTGACTCTACCATTTGAAGGAAATTGTCTTTGTTTCATTCATGAAGGTCATGGTATTTTTACCCCCCTTGTCACCTCAGCAGATACTCTCAAATTTGGGGACTTGTAGCTTGTTCCAGTTAGATTTGCATCGAAGGAATTCCTGACTCTGAACAATTTTTCCCCTCGTTTATTTATAGAAAGCAGAAAGGCCTAAGGTTTCCCACTACACAATAGGAAACAATGAACATGAGACAGTTCCTAGATTCACTGTACCAACCCTGCCTTTCTAGCCGTCTCCCTGTACCTAAAAAGCATTTTCTCCAAGCTTTCTCCATAATGAGGCCTTTTGTTACTATCTGTCTGGCTTGGTTTCACTACATCAGTGTCTCTTGTGTGTCTCTCTAAAACACACCTCGCCAAAACCAGGTCCATCAATCCAAACACTATCCCCTGAATTTGAAACCTGTTGGCCCACGTGGTTCAACTTCTCTTCAAGCTCTAACGTACGCTTGTGTTTTGAGTACTAGGACGAGGTTTCCAGGCATTTCTTTACAGTGACGTCTCTGCATTTATCCTGAACCTAAGATGGCAGCTAAGCCTGACTCTTAAGAGCAATTAACCCAACCCATAACAATATTTTAGAAAACCCGACGTTGTTCACTGCGACTGAAATTCTCTCCTTTCCAGAGAACCTTTACAAGAGGTATGCCTCATTTCAGCCCTGTCCTCTGAGAGGAGAATTCTACCCCAGAGCGTCAAGAAGAGCAGTGCAAAAAGTGCCAGGTAGAATAGAAAATGGACTCAGCCCTTTGAAATCTCTGCAATATTAGCAAAGAAACAGATTATTTTTTAAACCAAAGAAATAATTTGGCTGTTTGCCAGAAGCTAGATGTTTGTGAAATTTCTCAAGAAATAGTCATGGAAACAAGAACCACTTCTCACAGAGGCTGTCTCACACAGGAACAGCAACACTCCACAGCAACAGCAGTACTACATAGCCTAGGTGTGTGTGTTACACTAGTGACATGCATCTGATGAAGTGGGTCTTTGTCCATGAAAACTTCTGCTCCAATAAATCTGTTAGGGTATGTCTACACTAGAAAGTTAGTTCGAACTAACGGACGTTAGTTCGAACTAACTTTCCTATGCGCTACACTAGCGCTCCGCTAGTTCGAATTTGAATCGAACTAGCGGAGCGCTTAGTTCGAACTAGGTAAACCTCATTTTACGAGGACTAACGCCTAGTTCGAACTAGCTAGTTCGAACTAAGGGCTGTGTAGCCCTTTAGTTCGAACTAGTGGGAGGCTAGCCCTCCCCAGGTTTCCCTGGTGGCCACTCTGGCCAACACCAGGGAAACTCTATGCCCCCCTCCCGGCCCCGGACCCCTTAAAGGGGCACGGGCTGGCTACGGTGCCCGTGCCAGGTGCAAGCCTGCCAGCACCCAGCTAGCAGACCCTGCACCTGGCACGGCACAGAGCCACCCACCCGATGCCCCCCAGCCCACCCCCTCTTGCCGGGACCAGGCTGGCGGCTCCCGGGAGCTTGCCCTGGACCGCAAGAGGCGGGCACCTTCCTGGGCTAGTGCGGACATCGTGGACCTCGTCCACGATCTCCGCACTAGGCACAGGAAAGTGGCCGTCTAGGGCAGGAGAGCTGCCAGCCTGGCCACCCAGGACCAGGTGTGCATGAAAATCAAGGGGGTCCACTGAGACCCCCGACACTGAGCCCTGAGCTTACAATGGCCGTCCTGGGTCAGACCAAAGGTCCATCTAGCCCAGTAGCCTGTCTGCCAACAGCGGCCAACCCTAGGGACCCTGGAGGGGATGGACCGAAGACAATGACCAAGCCATTTGTCTCGTGCCATCCCTCTCCAGCCTTCCACAAACTTTGGGCAGGGATACCACTCCTACCCTCTGGCTAATAGGACTCCATGGACCCAACCTCCATCACTTTATCTCACTTCCCTTTCAACTCTGTTCTAGTTCTAGCCTTCACAGCCTCCTGCAGCAAGGAGTTCCACAGGTTAACTATTTGCTTTGTCAAGAACAACAACTTTCTCTTACTAGTTTCAAGCCTGCTACCCATTCCTTTCCTTTGGTGTCCTCTAGTCCTTCTTTATGGGAACTCAGGAAGAACTTTTCTGAATGCACCCTCTCCACCCAACCCCTGCTTTTAGAGACCTCTATCCTGTCCCCCCTCCGTCTCCTCTTTTCTAAGCTGAACAGTCCCAGTCTCTGTAGCCTCTCTTCATCTGGGACCTGTTCCCAACCCCTGATCATGTTAGTTGCCCTCCCCTCTCCCAGCCTTTCTCTTCCCCTCTCCCACCTCCTTTTCCCAGTCTCCCCCAGTTTTGTTCAATAAAGACAGAGTCAATGTTGGAAGAAACGTTATCTTTATTTTGTACATCAATAAGAAGGGGGGCTAGGGAAGGGCAAGTGGAAGGAGGTGAGGGAGGAATGGGGTACGAGCCCCCGATGGGGAGGACTGGGCTGGCTCTGCGGGCTTCTGGGGGTGGAAGCTCTCCTGCAGCCCCCCAATTACTCCCTCTCCCCAGATGGCAGCCTGCGGCAAGTGCAGCCGGGCTGATGGCCGAGTGGTGTGATGTGCCCAGTGTGGGCACTCAGGGCACTCCAAGCCAGAACTTCTTTGCAAGCGGGGCACCCCTTAGAACTGTGTGTCCGGGGTGGGGGTCGGGACCCTTTAAGCGCAGCCCTCGGCTAGCCTGAGACAGCATCTCCATGCTCTAAGTCCTCCTTTTATGCCCTGCCGGCACTGCTTCCGGCCATCATTAAGCCCTGTTCAGAGTCCACTCAATGTGGACTTACTAGTTCGAACTAGCAAAACGCTAGTTCGAACTAGTTTTTAGTTCTAGATGCGTTAGTTCGAACTAGCTTAGTTCGAATTAACTAATTCGAACTAAGTTAGTTCGAACTAGCGCTGTAGTGTAGACGTACCCAGAGTCTATAAGGTGCCACGGGAGAACAAAGGATAGAGGAGGGCATAGGCGGTGAAGAGAGGGGCCCAGGTGACCCTGTTTACCTGGATAGAAGACAATGGACAGGAGAGGGGCTGCTGTAGGGGGATATCGGAGGATGGGCTGGAAGAAGGAGGATTTTGAACTGGATGGGGAGAGAGCAGGCAGAGCCCATCTGGATGCAGGGGAGACTCAGACGTGCTGGGCTGAGGGAGGCCAAGGCCACAGATCTGAGGGATCCTTTGCTGTGTTCAAAGTTCATAAGAATGGCCAGACTGGGTCCGACCAAAGGTCCATCTAGCCCAGTGTCCTGTCTGCCGACAGTGGCCAATGCCAGGTGCCCCAGAGGGAGGGAACACAACAGGTAACCTTCACGTGATTCCTCTCCTGTCACCCATTTCCAGAGAAACAGAGGACAGGGACACTATTCCTATCCAACCTGGGTAATAGCCATTGATGGATCTAACCTCCATGAATCTATCTAGCTCTGTTCTGAATGCTGTTAAAGTCCTAGTCTTCACCACATCCTCTGGCAAGGAGTTCCACAGGTTGACTGTGCGCCGAGTGAAGAAAAACTTCCTTTAGTTTGTTTGAAACCTGCTGCCTATTCATTTCATTTGGTGACACCTAGTTCTTATATTGTGGGAAGAAGTAAATAACTTTTTCTTATTCACTTTTGCCACACCAGTCAGGATTTGATAGACCTCTACTATTTCCCCTCTAAGGGTGTGTCTAGACTACATGCCTCCTTCGACGGAGGCATGTAGATTAGCCAGATCGGAAGAGGGAAATGAGGCCGCGATTAAAATAATCGCGGCTTCATTTAAATTTAAATGGCTGCCCCGATCTGCCGATCAGCTGTTTGTCGGCAGATCGGGGGAGTCTGGACGCGATGCCCCGACAAAGAAGCCTTTCTTCATCGACACAGGTAAGCCTGGTTTCACGAGGCTTACCTGTGTCGATGAAGAAAGGCTTCTTTGTCGGGGCATCGCGTCCAGACTCCCCCGATCTGCCGACAAACAGCTGATCGGCAGATCGGGGCAGCCATTTAAATTTAAATGAAGCCGCGATTATTTTAATCGCGGCTTCATTTCCCTCTTCCGATCTGGCTAATCTACATGCCTCCGTCGAAGGAGGCATGTAGTCTAGACACACCCTAAGTCTCCTCTTTTCTAAGCTGAAAAGTCCAAGTCTTTTTCATCTCTTTTCATATGGGACCTGTTCCAAACCTCTCATCATTTTTGTGGCCCTTTTCTGAACCTTTTCCAATACCAATATATTGTTTTTGAGATGAGGCGACCACATCTGTACACCGTATTCAAATTGTGGGCATACCAGGGTTTTATAGAGAGCTCAGTAAAACCTCCTGTTTTGTGCTGGCTAAGAGTCACCCTGGTCTGGAGAACAGGGCTGCACTATTCCCTCTGAGAGTGGAGGTCCTGGGGGTCCAGAGTGAATGGACCTCCAAGGTGGCTTATGGCAGAAGCAGGTGTGCTGAAGGCTGCAGGAGTCGCCGGCCCTGGAAGAGAGTGGAAAAGGGGCTGTCTCACTGGTGCCGGATCCTTGAAGCAACCTTTTCCCCGGATCACTCATGGGTGTGACATGCAAATCTCTGGTCAAAAGAGAACTGACCCTTATGCTAGAATTTACTGCAAATAATTTCCAGTGCAATGTTCCCAGCTTAATTTAACTGTAGCCTTGTACAGCTTCTTGTCCAGATTCATGTGAATATAGAACCTGGAGTAATTCCACTGAGTGCCAGGTTTACCGGGGTGTAAGTGAGAGCAACATTTTACTCTCATTGTTCAGCTTCCAAAATCTGCTGATTCTGTTCTTTGTTTACAACTCAGGGTCTGATTCAG
Source organism: Pelodiscus sinensis (assembly GCF_052426305.1). Taxonomy (NCBI): domain Eukaryota; kingdom Metazoa; phylum Chordata; order Testudines; family Trionychidae; genus Pelodiscus; species Pelodiscus sinensis. The sequence goes on from NC_143067.1 coordinate 5,732,261, forward strand.
CCCCATCATAATTCTAGTTTTATGCCCTCCACGGTGCTCACTGGGGTAGGGACCATCTAAAAGTGGAGCAACACAATCATAAATCAAGCTTTTTGATCCTATTACCATTCCTGAGTTTGGCACCTAACATCGCCATGCTGTGCTGTCGCTATGCGGGTGCATTTGCCTTGGGGTATCCTGACACATGCAGCACCGTGGGCATCTCCGGGGTTGAATCTGCCGGGCAGTTCATGAGATTCCAATTAACACTAATGAGAGTCCTGAAAACACTGAACCTCCTCCCGTCATGATAGGGATTGGATGCCTGTGAATGAAAGAGCATCCTTTCCACGTCGCATAAATGCCCATGTGCCGATCTCATTTCTAAATGCCGGGACACAGTGAACATCCAAACTCTTTGCTTATCATTCATTATCACCACTCCGCCGCTTACTATATCACAACGAGGAGACCCACGGCTGGGTCCTTCCTTCCCAACAATTTAAGAGTCATGATGGTGTCCAACCGGTTGGATAGTCTTCACCCCTCTCTCCAGAACTCGGGCTCTTCTCTTCCTTCCTGCCTTGGGTTAACATGGTTTTTTTTCTTCCTGCTTTCACTTGGGGAAGAAAGTGAAAGTGCCTTTGGTGAGGCTGAAAGGGCTTGATTAATAGCACTAGCTAGAAAGAGACATTGGACAGGAAAGAACTGTGCAAGGTCTCTCAATTGCTCTGCCATCAGACATCAGTTCTGAAACCCAGAATGCCTTGCTTTTCTTGCCATAGGCCCCCACGTGCACTTACATCCCAGGAAGATTAAGCCTGGCATTCAAAGTGGCCATGTACTGTGCATCTATTCGAGAAAGATTTATTGCAGCCCGATAGCAAATGCAAAGAGCTTTATCCCTCTGCAACCCCACCAGAGGGACACATTGGGGCCAATCCTGCTGCTTTTTTTTTTACTCCAGCGGGGTTGCTTTTTTGACCCCATTGGCTTCCGCAGAATTCCTCCTGATTTACACCCGCAGATGTCGGTGCAAATCCAAGCTCGTTTGTGGGGTGTGCTGGTTGCTGAGAGGCAAGCCTGGCTAATGTCAGAATAATATCACAATCTATTTTCTGTTGCAACAAAATGAACAGAAATAATAGATTTTTAATAGCGTGTTTCTCTCTATGGTGCCAGGCGGAGGCTCTTGGGATCCTGCACAGCATACCCGTTACATTATAATAAAAATATAAATATTGAACCCCCGTCAGTTCCAACAGCAGGAAGGCAACGAGAATCAGACCGCTAACAAAATAGGGGTAAACACTCCATTGCTAAGGCCTAGAGAATCATTTCTCAGGAGCATGACAGAAATAACTGGGAAGGGACTCCCCCTCTTGTGAGCGCCCCTTTGTGGCCGAGGGTGTACGCGCAACCTCTCTCTCCGACAGGCTCTGGGAGTAGAGGTGTCCCAGGTGGCTTTTCTGGTCGTTTGCCTGGGACCAGGAGTCTTCTTGTCCCCCTTTTTGTAGCTGTTGGGAGTTGGGGAGGACGCAGCCCTGCCCACTCCACTGGGTCCTGGCCCAGCTATCTCACTTCTCGGACCATTTCCCAAGAAGCTGCTCCGCCCAGCCCTCTCTCTCGGGACTTGGAGGTCAAGTTCTCACTGCCCCCTGTCCAGGGTTCTGCAATGGTTGTCCTCTATGATGGCTGGTCTTCAGCCACTGGACCTGGGTTTCCACCAGCTCTGCAAGCCAGTGCTCACTCGGAGCTGTCCAAGGTGCCACTGTCCTCCCAGTCAGTCTGACTAGGTAGAGAGCTAGTGAGGAACTGCCAGGCCCTGGCCCAGCCACTACTTTTATATCAGCCCGCTGGGCCCTGATTGGCTACAGCAGAGGCAGCCACTCTAGTCTGCCTGGAAGACCTATTTTCTGCTCTTCTCTCTGGGGTGGGGTGCAGCAAGGCCTCCAGCCTCCAGCAGGGGGGCTTCAGGCCTAGTCCACCCCCTCACAGTAACCCACAAAGTGACTGAAAGGTGACCTCCCTCCGAGCTGCCTTCTGGCAGCTACATCCTAAACCTTTCCCCCCACCTGGACCTCAATCCTATCCATGCCCCCAAACCAACAGAGTCCGTTGTTTGGGGAGAATTCAGCAAATCCAGGAAAGTGCCTGAACCACTATTGCTTACTGCTTAAACTTTAGCAACCAAGCTAGCAGGCCCCAAATAAGACCTCGACAGCGACTTCAGCATGAGCACAGTCAGGGAGGAGGAAGAAAGGGAGTTTGAGTGCCACAGAGAGGGCAGTTTGACCCCGCGTCCTTCCTGAGGCCCAAATCTCTAGTGAAATCGCTGAGCTATACATTTAGAAAAACAGGAAGCTTGTCTAAATGCCCTAAGACATATATCTATCAGGGCTTCTGAGTATGGAGTCTCTGAAAAAGAAAAAAATGCATCTGGTGAAAGTGATGATCAGAAGAAAACCTCTTGCCTAACCTTCAGAAAGTGCTTGCCTAACAAGTTTTTGAGTGACATGTTGTTGTAATACTAATGGATAAATAGGGAAGGAAAGTTTGAGTTAGTGGGAGAATTTTAGGGCACACTTGGAGGGATGCTTTGAGGACTCTTCACATCTGGATGCATCTCCGTCCCCACCGGCAGACAGAAGACTGACCATCAGCAGCCGGCCCCGCGTCACTCGAAAGCCACACTCACCTTTGGTAACTATGAAGGCTAGGGGTGTTTTACTAACCTGTTGCGGATGTGTGTAAGTGCTTGAGACTAAGTAAAGTTTAGCTGTAAGTGAAAGTACTCTTGTGTTATCCTGTTTGTACCATCCATCTATTGGTCGGACGACTGTGACTCCCCTGAATTACACCACCTTGCAGAGAGTAAAAGTTACCAAGAGGTTTGGGTGGAAAGAACCCCAGGTAACACCATCTCCCAGCATAGGGGTCTGACTAGCAAAATGCTACCAGCGAGCGCACCATGTTGAGTGTACTCCTTTCCGTAGGCGATCAAAATGGAGAAAAGGCTTTTGAGGATTGGAGACTTTGATTAGACAGCTCAAGTTTTCTTTACATATTAAAAATAGTCCTACAGTTGACACCTCTTTTGTTGTCAGCCACCCCATTGCCTGATTGCCACCGATACAGAGCAGGCCATAACTGTGATTAATTGCTCATTCTGTCACTCTGTACTTGCAGTCAGGTCTCTGCCATGTACACATTGCTGCAAACACTGGGTCGGATCAATGCAGCTTTGATTAAATGCTTCAGAAGCCTTTTAATAAAATGGTTTTTTATGGCTGCCTCCCGTGCTCATCCAGACGGGGGTGTAAATAAGCAAACAGGGGAGAAAGCTGGAGTTATAATTCACAATGGCAGATTCCTCCTTACTTTCCTACTGGGTATTTGTTAGAGATTTGAGAGGTTATTGGGATTTGGAACAAATTGTTGTGTTCTGGAAAGAGGATCTAGCTAGGCAAAAAACAGATTTTGTTACCGCTGAAGTTTTGGGAGTTTCTTTTTTTCTTTATGCAGTACTAAAGTGTCTTGGCAGGTCATGTTGACCTTATGATTAAGATTTGTGTGACTGTCTGATTTGGAGTATTAGAGGGGTGAGGTGAGTAAGATGGGTAAGGTAATTGGACATTGATTTGGAGTACAGTGGATATAGGAAACATGGTCTCTAAAATCCAGCACTTGTGTGATGTATTTTAGCAGTGTTCTTATTTGGCCTCAAATGCAGTTCTTCACGTGTTTGTGATTTGCAAAGATTTATCTATCTATTTATGTTTGCAAAATATTTCAAAAGATTGCTAACAGTTCTTTCTTTGATCAATTTTTTGTTTTGCTTTGTGTCGTTTTGAACCAAAAATGTTTTTAACAAAAATTTTGCATTTTGTAGGAAGGGTATTTCCCTTCTCTCTCTCTCTCTCTCTCATTCCCCCCTTTCCCTCCCGTTTTACCACTGAATATAGGTGAAAAACTGGTTGCTTTTCATACTTTTCCACTGGGAAATAAGTGAATTAGAGGAAATGGCATTTTCCCCTCCAATTTTCTGACTTTTTAAAACTTTTCTTCCCCATTTTCCATTGTAGAGAACAGGATGGGTACGTCTAAACTACATGCCTCTGTCGGCAGAGGCATGTAGATTTGTTTGTTCAGCAAAGGCAAATGAAGCCGCGATTTAAATGATCGCGGCTTCATTTACATTTACATGGCTGCCGCGCTGAGCCGACAAACAGCTGATCAGCTGTTTGTCGGCTCGAGCGCTAGTCTGAACGTTCCCCCTGTCGACATCAAAGCCCTTTGTCGGCGCCTCGGTAAACCTCATTCCACGAGGAATAACGGGGCTGCCGACAAAGGGCTTTGATGTCGACAGGGGGAGCGTCCAGACTAGCGCGCGAGCCAACAAACAGCTGATCAGCTGTTTGTCGGCTCAGCGCGGCAGCCATGTAAATGTAAATGAAGCCGCGATCATTTAAATCGCGGCTTCATTTGCCTTTGCCTATGTGTCTAATCTACATGCCTCTGCCGACAGAGGCATGTAGTCTAGATACAGCCGATAAGTTAAACACTGAAAGAAAGTGGGCATTTGTCCACTATGTATTTTAATTTTGAGATTTTTTCATGTAATTGAAAAGATAAAAATGTCATAAAACAAACTGATTTTGAGCCTTCACATTTTTCTTAAACTCCATTTTTCAACGGACTCTCCCTATGTCAAAGGAGTTTTGACCAGTCCTATTTCTTTGATTTATGTTATTGGCCACCTGGAATAAACACATCAAAGTACATACATTTTTCCCAGTTTGCAACCTTATGCAAAATCTCTATGCAGAGTACAAGTGGAATGATCATTTCCTGTAGCTTTTTTGAAACACAATTTAATGATAATTTATATCCCGGCTGCAGAATTATAGTCAAGGGTTCAAACGCCCTTATAGAATGGATATAATTATCCCTCACATTCTATTGGGTTTTGGACTAATTTTTACAGAACCTTACTATTTTCATCTGTTCATTTTATAGGGTGTTGCTCTGTCAGAACTGTTTCTGTGGGCTCTGACAGGGTTACTCTCTCTGCAGGATACGTAAACCGTTCACCACTGAGCCCTGATCTATGCTAGGGAGTTATTTTGAAATACCCCCCTTATTTAAAAATAAGTGGAGCGTCCACACTACCAAGCTCGTTATTTTGAAATAACGGGCCGCTTATTCTGAAATCTGTACTCCTGCTTTCCTCAGGAAATATCGCTTATTTCGAAATAACAATCATGTGGACGCTCCGCTCCTGCTATTTGAAAATAACGACTCCTCAGAGTCATTCGAACTAATTACGCCCCAGTTCTTCCTGGGGTGCTAAGTCGCTTAATGGAGCCTGCCTTGGGCTAATTTCGAGGCTCCCCCATAGTGAAGACACACTATTTCGATTTTATTTTGGGAGTTATTTCAAATTGAGTTGTTGTGAAAAAATTTCCTAGTGGAGACGTGCTCTCAGAGAGAGAATTACAAGGCTAGGCAGTGGTTCTGGTGTGGACACGTGATTAGCTTTTCTTCATTCCAAGACCTAGACCCAATATGCTGCTTTAGTACCTAATCATAGCGAAACAAACCCAAACCTTTTGTACCTCACTGTGTGGGCAGCCGGCCTGCCACTGCTCAGCAGGTGGAATTGTGCTCTTCAGTCACTGAAAGCTCTGCCCACTGGCAGCTCTAATTTTACTCTATTTGCGGGGTGTTTTTTCCCTCACCTCTGCTCTCTCTCTCTCTCTTTCTCTGGGCCTACTTCTGCCATCTGGATCTATTTCTCGACACTTCCCCTTCACGCACGTATTTTGTCTCTGAAAGGGAGTTCAACTAAGTCCGGTTCTAGCTGGGGTGCCAGCTCTGAGTCACTGCATTTGGGGTTACATTTTGGATTGTCGTGAGCAAAAAAGTGGAAGACGCCATTCTGAACCCTTTGATTTCTCTCTTAATCACGTAAGCTATGGGTATGTCTACACTACCACCCTAGTTCGAACTAGGGTGGCTAATGTAGTCATTCGAAGTTGCAAATGAAGCCCGTGATTTAAATATCCCGGGCTTCATTTGCATCTTGCCGGGTGCTGCCATTTTTAAATCCCTGTTAGTGCGGACTTCGTGCCCGCGGCTACACGCGGCATGGACTAGGTAGTTCGAATTAGGCTTTCCAGTACGCCTCGTTCCACAAGGAGTACCGGTAGTTCAGAATAGGAAGCCTAATCTGAACTACCTAGTCCGTGCCGCGTGTAGCCGCGGGCACGGAGTCCAAACTAGCGGGGATTTAAAAATGGCGGCGCCCGGCAAGATGCAAATGAAGCCCGGGAAATTCAAATCCCGGGCTTCATTTGCAACTCCAGTTGCCTACATTAACCACCCTAGTTTGAACTAGCGTGGTAGTGTAGACATACCCTATGTGAGCATGGGGGGGCTTGGGTGCATTGGTGCCGGAACTAGGCTCTATTATATCCAGGGTTTACAGTATGGTTTCTTGGCTCTCAGCACCCCCACCCTAAAAATTATTTCAGCACCCTGCAGGGGGGAGGCGGTGAGAAGTGGGAGTTGGTGTATGAGCCAGGAGTGGGTGGTCAAAGGTGTGTGTGGCTAACCACGCCTGTCTCAATCTGTTTTTCCAGACAGCATGTCTCTTCCTAATGCTTGTGCTGTCCAGGGAAGGGACTGATAGATGATCTTTATTTGCCTGGCCGTCGGCGTGTCGCAGAGAGTAGTCACGGTGGGCGCCTTTGGTCCGTTATGCTCCAGCTGACAGGAAACAAACGGTCGTCACATGGCACAAAAAGAAAATCGCTTCCTCAGACGTGTTAACCTGCCCTGTCAGTTCACCAGCACCATGATTGCTGGCTCTTTTTCTTTTAAAATCTTACCTAGGGATGGGTTACAGTAACATGACAACCCAAGAGAGGACCCACCACTGAAAAAAGGAACATCAGTTCTTGGTAATGCTGAGTGAGGCAAGTTGTGTTACATCATATTAGGGCAGTGGTCACCAACCAGTCGATCAGGATCTACCAGGAGATTTTGGAGCCTCTGACAGGTGATCCTGACAGGTTTGGCTGGAAGGGTATCAAGAGCCAGCACTTCATCTGCCCCCTCAGCACTGCCCTGCTGCTCCTGCCCTCTGCCTTGGAGCTGCCCCCCATCCTTGGGAGCCTCCTGCTTGCTGTGCAGGGCATGGAAAGAAGAAGGGGGGGTGCTGATTTCAGGGTGCCCCTCTCCTCCACCCTGGACCCAACTCCACAGAGCAGAGGGGGGCGGGGATGGAGAGAGTTAGCTGGCTGCTTTTGGGAGTAGTGCAAGGCCAGGACAGGGGTGAGCCTGCCTTAGCCCCCTGCACCACCACCCAGAAGCCACCTGTGGTAAGTGGTACCCAGCTGGAGCCTGCATTCCAAACCCTGGCCCCAGTCCTGAACCCCTCCTGTTCCCCAAGCCCCTGCCTCCAGCCTGATGAAAGTGAGTGAGGATGGGGGAAGGAGGATGGAGTGAGAAGGGGTAGGGTCTTGGAGAAGGGGCAGAAGGAGGAGGGGCCAGGGTGTTTGGGTTTGAGCTAGATTCTGGATTGCACTCGCACTCGAAACATGATGGCTGTGTCTAGACTGGCAAGTTTTTCCGCAAAAGCAGCTGCTTTTCCGGAAAAACTTGCCAGCTGTCTACACTGGCCGCTTGAATTTCTGCAAGAACACTGACTTCCTACTGTCTGAAATCAGTGCTTCTCGCGGAAATACTATGCTGCTCCTGTTCGGGCAAAAGTTTTTGCGCAAAAGGGCCAGTGTAAACAGCTCAGATTTGTTTTGCACAAAAAAGCCCCAATAGCGAAAATCCGTGCCAATCTAGACACTCTTTTCCACAAATGCTTTTAATGGAAAACTTTTCCCTTAAAAGCATTTGCGGAAAATCATGCCAGTCTAGACGCAGCCGATCTCATGCTTCAAAAGGTTGGAGAGACCGCTGCATTAGGGTGTGGGGTTTCAGTCTGAGAGAAGTAACATCTGCCTCCCAATGAGTTTTCCCAGGACTCAGCACCTCTCAGAACCACACTGGTGGTCTGTAAATTACTGAACGGTGGATAATATGGGTCGTATGGGACCAGGAGGGATTCCCATGGTCATGGGTCCCCAACAACCTATCTTCCCCAAGCAAAGGGGACAACAGAGTGTAGGAAGCTAGGATTCTTGGGAATTCCTTTGGTTGCTCAGAGAAGATGTCAGGAAGCTATGCTCAGTTTCTGACAGCACCTATGCATGTCAGTCTGGGAAAAACGGCTGGCATTGTCCACTGATCCGACTTATATGGCTCCTCATCACTTCAGTGTCAGCGCAACCCCATCACATTTAATGAATTTAGCCTCACAACACCCCACTTTGCAGATGGGGAATGGAGGGACAAAGAAACCAAGTGACTTGCCTGAGTGGAGACAGAAACTTGGTGGTGGTGCAAGTCTTCGGCTAGCACCTAGCCAGATGATCCTTCCCTCACTTGCTTTGCCCAAAAGTTGGGCCTGCTTCCCTACAGGGGAAGGATAAATATGTTAGCAGGAGCCGGGCGAGGATAAATATGTTAAAGTGAGTGAGGTGCTCAGATGCAACACTAATGAGGGCCTAAAGCAAGCAGAGAAATAACAAACCATAAGCATTTCTGTAAGCTTTTCCTTAACATTTGACTGTCGCTCGAGGGTTTCCCTGGAGGACTTCTCTGTGCCAGCTCCTATTTGACAATGCAACAGAGAGATCTCAAGCCTCTTCTTTCCTTGCTGGCGTTAAGAAGATTAGATGCACCACAGTGAACCATGCCAACTGCTCCTCTGAGCACTCCTGGTCTCTTCAGGCATGCCCTACTCGGGTCAGAGGCCTCAGGTAGGTCACCTGTCTCAAGATGGAGTCTCACGATGTTCCATGCTCATCGGGGCCTGCCTTGGGATTCAATCCCAAATCCACCAGTTGTGGTTACCACAGCAGGTCTGCATTACGGCCAGGCCCTGCAGTTCGTTTAGCCCTCGCTCAGAAGCCAGGAGAGTGGTAACCACTGGCCGGATAGCTCCCTTGTGACCGCCAAAGCATTTCATTAGCAAACGTCTCATCTCAAAGGCAATACAACTGTCCATATGCACTCCTGCTTTCCCCTAAAATTTCCCATTCCCTGGATCTGGGAAGACTCAGCACTTTTAGGCTCCCTCCAAAGAGTCTGTGTCAATCCCTGTCAATGGAAACCCCTTCTTCTGAGTTGGGCTTTTTAATGGGTAAATGTTCTTTTCATTTCTATGCTCCCAGCACTGGCCAAACAAGATTCACAGTATCTTTGAGGCAGGATCCATGAAGCTAACTATTTGCCCCATTCTCTTTCAAATACGTGTGTGGCTGTTTTATCTGGAAAGCCACCGTGTTGCCTTTTTGTGTAAGCCTCAATAGATTCAAGCACTGTAACTGGATAAGCGACGAGGAGTCCTGTGGTACCTTATAGACTATGGGTGTGTCTACACTAGCCCCCTACTTTGAACTAGGGAGGCTAATGAGGTCAACTGAAATTGCAAACGAAGCACGGGATTTAAATATCCCGCGCTTCATTAGCATGTTCCCAGCCAGTCGCCATTTGGAAATTATCGCTCTTCTCTGCCGCGTGTAGGCAGTTATTCAGGCTAGTCAATTTCCAAAATGGCGACCGCCTGGGAACATGCTAATGAAGCACGGGATATTTAAAACCCTCGCTTCATTTGCAATTTCGGTCACCCTGATTAGCCTCCCTAGTTCAAACTAGGGTGCTAGTGTAGACATACCCTAACAGATTTATTGGAGCATAAGCTTTCGTGGGCAAAGACCCACCTCATCAGATGCATGTTGTGGAAATTCCAGAGGCAGGTATAAATATACAGGCATAAGAAAAGTTCTAATCTAGAGCAAGGCTAGAGATAACAAGGTCAATTCAGTCAGGGAGGATGAGGTCTACTTCTAGCAGCTGATGTGGAGATGTGAACACCAAGAGAGGAGAAACTGCTTTTGTAGTTGGCTAGCCACATGACTCCTCGTCGCTTTTCCAGATTCAGACTAACATGGTTTCCCCTCTGATACTGTAATTGGATAAAACATTCCACTATCCCCAATATAAGTCATATAATCATCCTCAATAATTGGATTTCGTGTCAGTCTTCTGAGGTGATTGCCTAGCAGCCTGTGTTTCCTCTAACCTTTTCCATGCATGTGTGGATTTTTACCCCATACGTGTGCAGAATAAATTGTATGCACACCAAGGCATGTGCAAATGTGCACCACCACTGGAAACAAAAAAAAACGAGCTGTGGATGCTCTGCTGATCAGCAGGGCAGCACCAGAATTTCTCCCGAGTGGCCGTACAAGTGTACAGCTTAGAGGGAACACTGCCTAGCAGCCTCGCGTTTGTCACAAATGACATACATGAGTCAGAATTAGAGATTTTTCATCTTTAGGCAGGGAGTTAGAATCAGAGTTCAGGGTGAGCCAATGAGGAATTCATCTATGTGCTGGGTCTGACATGTTACAAATGGCTCTTCAATTTTCCCTTAAAAACCTTGAAGGGATTCAACCTTTCTTGTGTCATGAGAGAGAGCTAATTCTATATGCATGTGATGTCAGGAGGAAAAGCCATAAAACCGCAGGTCTTCAGAGGGGAATGTGTGGATGATTGAGTGGGTAAAGAGTATGATGGAGAACCTGACAGAGGAGGAGAGACCCATTCAGTCCCTGGAGTGCTTTTACCAGGCTGGGCAGGATTTAAAAACATGCCTCAATGTAAAGCTTCCGGAGCAGTACCAATAAACCGGACTTCCTAACCTCTAGCAAGTTACCAGAGAGCTGAAATTTCATAGTCATAGAATACTAGGACTGGAAGGGACCTCGAGAGGTCATCAAGTCCAGACCCCTGCCCTCACGGCAGGATCAAGCACCCTCTAGATCAGGGGTGGCCAACCAATATCAGTGGATCTAGCGTGAAGAGCAAAAAAAAAAAAAAAAAAAAAAAAGCTCTGCCCCTTTAAGAAAATGCATTTGGAGGCTTTTTGGCCACATCAAGCTCCCACTTTAATTCTCCATCTTTAATGGCCATGACGGATGGCTCCCCTGCCCAGGTCAGCACAGGGAGCCGGGAGGAGAGGGCCATTTTGAGGGGCTCAGAAGCGGCTTTATGAGCCACAGAGGGGGCTTCACCCTGGGGGGGGGGGGAGGAGCTGCATGCAGCTCACAAGCCATGGGTTGTCCCTGGCTGGTCTAGATCATGATAGATATTTGTCTAAAATTTAGGAGCAGATTTATCTATCTTCTCCTAAAAATCTTCAGTGTTGGAGATTCCACAACCTCCCTGGGCAATTTATTCCAGTGTTTAACCACCCTGACAGTTAGGAACTTTTTCCTAATGTCCAGCCTAAACCTTCCTTGCTGCTTGTCCAATCATCACAGATGAAGGAGAACAATTTTTCTCCCTCCTCCTTGTGACACTCTTTTATGTACTTGAAAGCTGCTATCCTGTCCCCTCAGTCTTCTCTTTTCTAAACTAAACAAGCCCAGTTCTTTCAGCCTTCCCTTCTGGGCCATGTTTTGCTGGAGACTATGGATGGACTTAGCAGTCAGCCCAGCAAGCAAAGAATAGCAGTATGCAAGCGGATGCTATGAGTCTCCAAGTCAGCTCCAGAGAGCAAAGACCTCCTCTGACAAGGTGCAGGTGATGACTGTCAAACCGCAGTGAGCCTTTTCCACTGCAGCTATCACAACTGAGGCATGGCCGAGAAGACGGCCCTGATATGGCAGCCAATGAGACAAAAAGGACTCAGTCCTCAACTGTGTCCTGTCTCTGTTGGTTGCAGCTGCAACTAAGCTGTTTCAGGCTGTCCAGTCCAAGGGGAAGTCAAGGGCTTCTTCCACTTCCCAATCTTTTCCTTCCCTCCCACTATTCATCACAGAGGGATTGACACAGCTCAAGACAAGTACCAGACAGCAGGCTCCAACAATCTATCTTTGCCTTCCAAGCAGAATTTCATCCCTGCACTCTAGAAGTAGTTTTTTCAGCACCCACTCCTCTCCCACAGCTTCCTGCAAGAAGGACCCTATGTCTGCAAAGTCTCAGGGGGTGGCCATATTAGTCTGTATCTGCAAAAACAATGAGCAGCTCTGTGGCACCTTAGCCCTCGTTTACATTAGGGAGTTATTTCGAAATAACCCCCCTCATTACGAAATAATAAGCAGAACGTTCACACTACCAAGCCCGACATTTTGAAATAACGGGCTGGTTATTTTGAAATCTGTACTCTTGCTTTCCTTGGGGAACAAGATTATTTTGAAATAGTTATTTCGGGGGGTATTATTTCAAATGTAGTTATTTTGAAATAATTTCCTCATGTCGATATGCCCTTAGAGCAGGGGTGGGGAACCTACGGCCCCGGAGCCAGATGTAGTTCCTGGCTTGCTGGCACTCCAGCCCCCGCTATCTCCCACCGACTGATTTTTCTGTGGGTCCACAGCTCCCAACCCAGAAAAGATTCCTCCTGCAAGGAGGTTTAACAGGTAGTTCGATTTAGGGGCTCTAATTCGAAATACCGGGTCCCTGCCACGCGTAGATGCGGGCAGTTAGTCCGGACTTGTAAATTTCAAAAAATGGTGACCAGCTGGGAAGATGCAAATCAAGCATAGGATATTTAAATCCCAGGCTTGATTTGCAACTTTGAATGCCTACTTAGCCTCCCTAGTTCAAACTAGGGGGCTAGTGTAGACATACCCTTAGAGATTAATAGATTTATTAGGGCATCAGTTTTTGTGGGTAAAACCCACTTCATCAGCTCATGCCCTAATAAAACTGATGGTCTCTATGCCCTGGTCTATACTAGGGAGTTATTTCAAAATAGCAAGTGGACAGTCCACACTACAAAGCCCTTTCTTTCAAAATAAAGGGCTGGTTATTTCAAAATAATAACTCCCACTTCCCTTGGGGAACAACGCTAATTTCAAAATAGTTATTTCGAAATAGGGGTAGTGTGGACACGCTGGTGCCGCTGTTTCAAACTAACGACTCCCCAGACTAATTCAAACTAATTACTCCCCAGTGCTTCCTGGGGCTTGAAGTCAAGAAAGCGCATCCATATTCATGGAGACTGGCTTGGACTAATTTCCAGGCTTTCCCGTACTGTGGATGTGCTATTTTGAAATTATTATTTCGGGAGTTATTATTTTGAAATAATTTCCTAGTGTAGACATGCCCTAAGGTGCCACCAGGTGCCTATTTCTGCCGGGAGCGTATTGTATCCATTAACAGACTAGTCATTGGTGAGTAGCATCAAATGCATTTCCTAGCCCTGCTAGCGTTGCAGATAGACACTGTGCATTAGCTTCCTCCACCCCACCCCCATCATCATCGTCTGCTGCTGGCAATGTCAAGCAAGCCCTTTGATGTCATTTACAAACTTTCCTTTCCTCACTTCTATGGGGATAAAATGACATTTCTGACAAGCTAAGGCTCCCCCCGCCCCTCCAGTGTGGCTGTTTTCTTAGCCAATTAATCTAACATCATGCGCCATTTATGTTCTCAGATAGTGGCATGACTTCTGTGGGAGACAAAACATGCTACCGGAGGGGGGGAAAACAAGCCAGAAGGCTCTGAACTGCCTTAAGTAACCCAGCAGGAGGATGTCAGGCGGGGAGTTTTGAACGCTTTAGTCCTTTGTCTCTGCGAGTGCTCATTTTCAGCAGACAGCTTTGTCACTCGCTGCCAGCAGAGCACGGAGTCGTACTGAGACCTTTTTTTTTGTTTTTTGTAATGATAGGAGGGAGATGGCTGTGTTGCAATTAGCTGCATGTCACAGATCTGTCCCTAAATATCTCTTGAACAAAGCCTTCCCATGATTCACTGGCAGTAGGAATGCCCACTACAAGAGGGAAGGGGAGAAGTTGTGTCGTCCATCCCAAAGGTCTCTTCAAACAGAACAGCCAACTTTTCAGGGTCACAATTAATAAGTGTTGAGTGAATTTTCCCTGCCCGCCTGTCTATGGGATTGTCCTTTTTAATATTTCTAACTTCTAGCCATTTCAATGCTAGAATAACATGTGAAACCAACAAGAACATTCATGCAAATGTTAAATCCAACTTTTTTGGAGATCAGAAGAAGGGGTGTGTGTGTGTGTGTGTGTGTGTGTGTGTGTGTGTGTGTGTGTTTTCTCGTGCTTCTGTACTGCCTGCCTTTGACTTAGCCTGGAAGCACCAATCTGTCAGAATTCCTCAAAAAGCTTGTGCTCATGTTTTTTCTGGCCCAGCTTCTAAACTGGGGTTGGGGAACCTCAGGCCTGTGGGCCAGATGTGGCCCTCAGCTTGTGTGGATCTGCCCCCCTCCCCGAAGGCTCAGAGCTCCTCCTTAGCATTGGGGAGCCTGCGCTGGTGTTCTAGCCCCCGTGCTGTCCCCCTCGGGGCTGGAGCACACAAAATCCTGCAGGCTGGGCCTCCTTAGGCTCTGGTGTGCGAGGGAAACGTGGGGAGTGTCTTTCTCCTCAATGAGTGTCTTTCTCCTCCTTTTGTGCCGCCGCCGACTGATTGTTCTGCGGGTCAGTGACCCCTGGCCCATAAAAGGTTCCACACCCCTGTTCTAGACTCACAGAGATTGGGATAAGTTTGGGTAAACGCTGGGTGTGTATCCCCTTCTTAGAGGTGCGGAACAAAAACTCAGGCCTCATGGATGAGTCTGTGCTACTGTACTGCCCCTCCAGGTATTACCCCATGCCCATTACCACAGCGCTGGAGCGTGCAGAGATTTTCCCCCTTTGTGAAGAGGAAACTAAAATTCAAACCCCAAAACAAGACGTGCTGCCCTAGCCTAATAAGCCCCGCTGGACCTTCTATGGTCCTCAATTTGGAGCTGAAAACAGGTGCTTCTCCTTTTCATTTCAAAGCCAGAGAAAACTGCATATGGTATTGACTCATAGGAATTTCACCAGCCACTGACAGAGAGAGAGGGTGGAATTGGTTTTCATCTACAAATTTGAAACTGTTTCTCTGGGCTTGAACAAAGGCATGAACTGGATGTCGCATTATAAAGCCAGTCCTCCCTGCCTCTAGCAACTGCATTTTTACATCAAAACTAAGAATGGGACATTCCCAGCCCTCTAAATTAGCCTCATTAGCACAGGTCCTACAATTGACAGTACCCCTCCTTGACACCCGTTATAAATATCTTGCTTCTGTTTTTTCCAGTCCAGCACATCTGATGAAAAGGGTTTTACCCACAAAATCTTATGATACTATTTATACTTGGTTAGTCTCCGAGGTGCTACAGGACTAATTGTTGTATTTAAAGTTACGGACTAACATAGCGACACCTCGGAGACCTGTAATCCAATAGGGCAGTGTTTCTCAAACTGTGCTCTGTAGAGCCCCAGGCCTCCCTGAGACATCTCCAGGGCTCCATGAGGTTGACAAACTGGAAAGCCTTCACAAGCATAATTGAGAATCGCCTCAAACTGACGCAATTAACACACAATAATATTTTATTTATGTTAAGAATGGATCCGTGGCTTAAAAAAGGGATACTAGAAGGCACGGTTTCTCAACCAAGTAAATGACTTGATTGTTATTATTTATGAATAAAACACACATGAGTTGATAA
This sequence comes from Pelodiscus sinensis, assembly GCF_052426305.1. Lineage (NCBI taxonomy): Eukaryota > Metazoa > Chordata > Testudines > Trionychidae > Pelodiscus > Pelodiscus sinensis. The sequence goes on from NC_143067.1 coordinate 5,747,871, forward strand.
ATATATGTACAAAATTTGGAAGTCTAATGCAGCCAACATCGATAGGTACAACACATACAATCAGTGGACCGCTGGGGCTCCTCATAAATTTTTACGCATGTAAAGGGCTCCGGAGCCCAAAAAGTTTGAGAACCACTGCAATAGGGCATTCAACAGAACTGTCCCATAGCATTCAAAGCAGGAATCCTTGGCTATTCAACATCCGGACCGATGAAAGGACATGCCACAAATTGATCCCTCACCGGTGCGTAGCAGTGGCAAGGAAGAAGAGCCCAATACGCAAGCAGCAATCCCACAAAGGCTACATGTTCAATCGGCAGAGGGAAATTGAAACACTCTCTGCTTCTTGGCTTACCTGAAGGCTGCATTGCATATGATGGTATAGCATCACACCTTGATAGTATGAAGCATAGTCAAAGTACTCAGTTTTGAGGTGTATGAATACAGATAGATAAGATGTTGCTTTGGAACTGAGGCAAATTTGCAAGTTTCCTCACCTGCTCCCCAGCTTTTGGGTACAACGAGAGTCTAAAATTCATCTGTCATGTTTATTCCAGCATTCTCCAGACAGGTCCTTTCCTAACCTGTGTGTTTTTGTGACATGTAGCAGAGACTTCACTGCTGCCAATCCATCCCTTTGATTCAGGGGACACACACACGTCCCACCCCAAAGAATCAGAAATACTGGGTTTTCCCCACACACTGCATACTGAACGGGCCTGTTGAAATGCATTTACTTTTTGCCACCTCAGGTTGCAGCATTAATGGTCTCACTGCCCAATTTTTATTAGAGTCTCTTTTCCCCTTGGTGAATAAGCAACCCCCACCATTTTGTTTATTTTAAAAACTTTGATTTCCTCTGAAGCCTGCCTCCTCCAACTCTTCCAAGCCGGAGTGCTAGAAAATGGGTTGCACCGAGTCCTTCTGCTTTGTGGCAGGCAGATTCCCCAGGCACATCGCCAATTAATTTGGGGGAAAGTTACATTCGTTATTGGGCAGAATCAAAAGCAACCAGCCCTGGAACACATACACACGTCACTAGATGGCTCAGGAGAGATTTTTAAACCTTAGAATAATTGGAAAGGAGAAAGACCCTAGATGAAGCCTGCCTTAAAATGATGATAAATGTGGGCCATGAAACTGCTTTATTAACCTATAAAAGCAGCATAGGAAGTAAATCAAAATAGGGAGCCCACTCTAGCTGCTGTCACTGCAATGTTTATTGGGGCAAGCGGGTGGAATCGGATACTCTTACATTACCATAATACCCAGAACCCCTAGTCATAGAACAGAATCCCATTGTCCCAGGAGCTGTATTGTTGTGTTGTCACCTGATCATGTGTCACTGAAAGTTGGGTCTCTTTCGCTCTCTGCCCATTCTTCCCAATTATTAAGTTTGCAAGTGCACCTTCCTTTCCCACTGGTGTAGATCTGTCACCGACATCAATGGATTGAGTCTACATTTATGCCAGTGTGAGTGAAACAGAATCTGGCCCATGATCTTTAGCAGAATCTCTATGCTGGTGGAGTTTAGCTAAAGTTAGGCTGACGGGCAATCCTAAAAGGCAAAGTTAAGCATGGGAATAATTTGCTAGACAACTGCAAGCAACGGGGATTTCACCCTGACCCTAAATGTGTTGCTGAAAAGAAAAGAAAAGAAAAGAAAAGAAAAGAAAAGAAAAGAAAAGAAAAGAAAAGATAGTGGGTGTCCACCTTGGTAGGGGAAGGTTTCGTAACAGATTTACTCTTGTTTTGGTTGTAAAAGAAAGATATCAGACATAAGGCTTGGGTTCTCGTTGTGCCATACTAAACAACCACTGGCCCGTAGCTGTGAATACTCATTGGGATTTCTCATGGATTCTAATTCAAAGAGTTGTAAAAGTACCATCTTTCCTGAGCCATCCACACCCACCCCCCATCAATTTCTACAGTCACCCCCAAACAACAGAGAGAGGAGAGATGGGAGAGAGAGAAACAAGAAGAAAGCGAGAAAGAAAAAAATATTTCAGTGCTTGGTACTTGCCTTGATGGATGGATGTTGTTATTTTATTTTATTTTTTACAAAGCAGGACTTTGTGCCCAGATCCCCCCAGTTTCTGCGTACGATTCAGGCAAATGGAAAATGTCAGATGTGTTCTGACGTGGAGGGATCATCTGGGCAGGGATTGGCACCGTGCAGGCAGTGAGAGGGGAAAGGAAGTCAGATCTAACATAGTGATAGAAATGTAGCCGTGTTAGTCTGGTGTAGATGAAACAAAAAAAAAAACAGCATTATGTAGCACTTTAAAGACTAACAAGATGGTTTTGTCTTTAAAGTGCTACATAGTCCTGTTTTTTGTTTCAGATCTAACACAGGCATTCTCATGGCTCATGCGAAAGGCAGGGATGTTTCCAGGGAAGGATGCTTACTCAGTGGATTTTAGGAGGAAGATGGTCTTGTGTCAAAAGGCACTGGGGCTGGGACTCAGGGGAGAGCCAATGCAATTCCGCAAAAGCGTTGTCTAGATTGGCACGGATGCTTTTGCACAAAAAGTGCTTTTGTGCAAAAGCATCCGTGGTCAGTCTAGACGCGATTTTGTGCAAGAAAGCCCCGATTGCCATTTTAGCCATCGGGGCTTTTTTGCGCAAAACGATTCTTCCCTGTCTACACTGGCCCTCTTGCACAAGTATTCTTGTGCAAGAGGGCTTTTTCCCGAGCGGGAGCATGAAAGTATTTGTGCAAGAAGCACTGATTTTGTACATTACAAAGTCAGTGCTCTTGCGCAAATTCAAGTGGCCAGTGTAGACAGCTGGCAAGTTTTTGCACAAAAGCAACTGCTTTTGCGCAAAATCTTGCCTGTCTAGATGCACCCTTAGAGTTATTCATTATAATGTGCCCCGTTGTGCTAGATGCTGTACAAATAAGTAACAACCCCCCACCCCCTGCTTCAATGAGCTTAGGACCTTATCCCTAACCTTGAAGTCTCTTTACCTTCAATATCTATACAGACTCCATCACCGAGGGTACATCTAGACTACGGGCTTTTGTTGACAAAGAGAGTCTAGACTACGTCCATTTCTGTTGACAAAGCAAGCCACTTTGTCGACATGAGAGTGTAGACGCAAAGGACAGTGTAGATCCAATAACAAAAGGCGTTATTCCTCATAGAATGAGGTTTACAGCCGTCGACAAAACTGCTGAGTTCTGTCAACGTTATGTCGACAGAACTCAGTGGCAGTGTAGACGCAGGTATAGTTTTGTCGACAAAACCCTGTAGTCTAGACACACCCCATGGTGTCTGAGCACCTCAATGCCCGGGGTGTGAGGCCGTGCTGTTCTTCCCATGGGGTAGATGGGGAATGGAGAGGCTCTCTCAAGTTCCAGACTTGCACCCTAACCCCTCCCTCAACAATGACCACTCCCTTGACAATAAGACTCCCACTGATGGTGACAGATGTCAGTTCAGACCCTTAATTCCCCTCCTCACCCCCCGCATCTCATTTCTGCATCTCTAAAAGGGGGGAGAGACGCTAACACTTCTTTTCTTTACCATTTGTCTCATCCAATCGGATTGCACATGGGTGGTACCTAGGAGGTGTGAGGAGGCTATGCCTGCCCAAATAAAACAGGCGGGCCACACAGGGAGCAAATGCTGGACTCAGGCCACCTCTCTTCAAAGGTGCACCAGCCTGCTGCCTTTGCTCCCTGGGATAACACCCAGAAGGAAGTTAGCCAATACATCTGGGAAGGACTCTTCAACCTAAGAGGCTTATCAAGAGGCTTAGCAAGGCTTAACTCACAATGGACCATGGAGAACACCCAGCTCCACTGAATGGACTTCCTTGTGAACATTCCACTGTTGTGACTAAGCAAAATTATGCCTGGACAAGGTGACTTGGCCATGCAACTCTGTTTTATATACCTGTAATTTTCTACCATAAGAACAATGGGATTCCCTCCACAGGACAGAAGCTATAATTGGCCCCAGGAACATTTCCATTTTGCCTTTCCCCTGCTCAAACCTCTGGACTATGGGCTTATTCTAACCAATGGACTGAGGACCTTCCAACGATTTGGTAGCAACCAAAGACTTGATATAAGCCAACATTGTATTCCAGCATTGCTACTTTATTTAGTTTCTTGCTTGCTTGCTTTCTGGCTGGCTTTCAGTTTTCTAGTTTGCTCAAGCCCAGCAACACAATACAAACCTCAAACGGTGAGCTTCTGGCTTGATTGACCCAACGGGAGTTTTGCCATTGACTTAAATGAGTCCAGGATTCATCTGAGGTGTCTGAAAGCCCAGCACACCAGAAGCAAGGTTTGCACAAACCATGAAAACTCAAACTGCCAACATTTGCTCCACTCCAAGGGTACGTCTAGACTACAGGCTTCTGTCGACAGAAGTTTTGTCGACAGATACTGTCGACAAAACTTCTGTCAACAAAGAGCGTCTAGACTACATTGAGTTCTGTCGACAAAGCAAGCTGCTTTGTCGACATGGTAGTGTAGACGCAAAGGACAGTTTACATGCAATAACACCTTCTGTCGACAGAAACTCTGTCGACAGAAGGCGTTATGCCTCGTAAAATGAGGTTTACCAGCGTCGACAAAACTGCTGAGTTCTGTCGACGTTATGTCGACAGAACTCAGCGGTAGTGTGGACGCAGGTATAGTTTTGTCGACAAAAGTCCACAAAACCCTGTAGTCTAGACACACCCCAACACACACACACACACACACACACACACACACATAGGGAACTCCGAAAGACACACACACACACACACACACACACACACACACACACACACACACACATAGGGAACTCCAAAACACACACACACACACACACACACACACACACACACACACACACGGAACTCCAAAGAGAGTCTAGCGACCCTTAACCACAGCTCTGGAAGAACTGACTTTGCTACTCCCCCATCCCTAATGTTTACCAAGCTGGAATTATATTACTCTTAAAATGTATTCCTCTAACAAATACATGTACAGCAGCCATTCTGTGTATATATAAAGAGAGAGAGCGTGCAGAAGCGAACAAGAGCTAGAGCTAGAGAGATCTGTTGTGCATGTATTTGTTAGAGGAATACATTTTAAGAGTAATATAATTCCAGCTTGGTAAACATTAGGGATGGAGGAATAGACAAGACAATTATTCTGTGTATTACATGATATATATATAACAAATCTGCTGTGCATGTAGTAGAGGAATGAATTTTAAGAGTAATATATAATACATTACAATATCATATCATATCCTATATCCCCAAGCAATGGGGCCTTTTCTCTCCCCACAGCCTTCCTCCAGGCAGCAAGGGCATTTCCTTCCCCAGCCAGCAGGACTTTCTCCCTCCCTCCCCTCTGTCACTGCAGCCAAGGGACAGGGAGGAAAGGGTTTAGGTAAGGAGGCTACTTATCCGTGTGCTAGCAGGCAAGATGGTGAGTCCCAGTCCTGCTGGCCACTCGCTTTATGGAGCGGTGGCCCCCAGTGGTCACTCTGTAGGACGGCTCCCCCCCTGCACTCGCTGCCCCCGTGGCCACTGCATCAGTTTCCATAACCTGCGAAGGGAGGGGCTGCTGCTCAGAGTCACACGATAGCACAGTGGCCATGGGGAGCAACAAGTGCAAAGGGAGCTCTACCCTGCAGAATGACCACTGGGCTCCGCCATCTTGCCTGCCACCAGACCAGTATGTAGGCCCCGTGCACCAAACCCTTCCCCCACTCCCAGCCCTTGGGCATAACACCCAAAGTGGGGGAAGAGAATAGGCCCTGGGTAGATTAGAAGGGTGGCCTGAGGGAGAGAAAACAGGTCCCAGGGAGGTGGGGGGTGTTCTGGGAGGAAAAGAGAACCCCTCCTTCCCCAATACACACAAACATTTCCCCAAGGCCTTGCCCTAAAGGACCGGGGCAACAATGAGTAAATCTGTGTGTGTGTGTGTGTGTGTGTGTGTGTGTGTGTGTGTGTGTGTGTGTGTGTGTGTGTGTGAGAGAGAGAGAGAGAGAGAGAGAGAGGACAATGAGTAAATGTGTGTGTGTGAGAGAGAGAGAGAGAGAGAGAGAGAGAGGACAATGAGTAAATCTGTGTGTGTGTGTGAACAATGAGTAAATCTGTGTGTGTGTGTGAACAATGAGTAAATCCGTGTGTGTGTGTGTGTGTGTGTGTGTGTGTGAGTGTGTGAGAGAGAGAGAGAGAGAGAACAATGAGTAAATCTCTGTGGGTATGTCCACGAGGTGTACCGGTAGTTCGGAATAGGAAGCCTAGTCCGAACTACCTAGTTCGAGCCCCGTGTAGCCGCGCTGCACGGGGTTCGAACCAGCGGGGATTTAAAAATGGCAGCTCCCCGCTTATGCAAATGAAGCCCGGGAAATTCAAATCCCGGGCTTCATTTGCAAGTGCGGTATGCCTACATTACCCTCCTAGTTCGAACTAGGAGGGTAGTGTAGACATACCCTGAGTGTGTGTGAGAACAATGAGTAAATCTGAGTGTGTGTGTGTGTGTGTGTGTGTGTGTGTGTGTGTGTGTGTGTGTGTGTGAGAGAGAGAGAGAGAGAGAGAGAGAATGTGTATGTGTAAAACCCTGGGAAAGGCGGAACTGGGTATAACACGGATTAGATTAAATGTTTGCAAGAAAGAGTCTTATAAAGAGATCTAAGTGGAAATATTTATTCGCTAGTTGTGGATATACCTTGTTATTATAGATGGAAGAGATGTGCATGTATGGAAGGAAGAATAAATCATTTTGTTACAGAGTACTGGAGCTGAACAAATAACTCACAATGAATAATTTTCTGACTGATTTAGTCTCTTTTTCTGCTCCCTGCATGACTGTGAGCAGGCTGAGGTTTCCGTGAATGCATTTGTTATTTTAAAACATCAGACAACTTCTTTGGTGAGAGCTCTGTAACTATGAGTTGACGGCAAAGGGTTCTCTGGGAAGGCCTAATTTCACTGTATGGGGCTGATGCAGTTGGGTTGAAGTCAACGCTGGGAATCTTTCCGTTGAGTTCTGTAGGCCTGGACTGGGCCCTCGGTTAGTTGTGGTCCAGTGTTTCACACGACTTTGTTTGCATTCTGGATGGAGGAGTATTCAAAACACATTTGGCTTGCAAATTTCAACTACAGATTTGGGGAATGCCAGCCATGATGGCCTGGATTACTGTCGACAAAGAAACTTATCTGACTGGGCAACCATATGCTATTTGCTAGGGTTACTCCTCTGCATTTTGGTATCATGCCTTATAACTCATATTGCTCAGTGGGACAGAAAGATGTTATGTCGAGGATCATTATGTATGGAATCAAATCAGCTGAGCAAGTGATTAGTTTTAGAGCCGGTGTCCAGAAAATGGCAGAGGACACCAATTTCAAAGTGAGGCTTGTTTTATAACATGCAGGGTGAAGACCCAGAATGAGACACTGCACACCTCATTGCTGAGGCAGTCCATGAACAAGGGCTTGCACCATGCCAAGGGGACAGGGGGTGTGTCTAGACTACATGCCTCCTTCGACGGAGGCATGTAGATTAGCCAGATCGGAAGAGGGAAATGAAGCCGCGATTAAAATAATCGCGGCTTCATTTAAATTTAAATGGCTGCCCCGATCTGCCGATCAGCTGTTTGTCGGCAGATCGGGAGAGTCTGGACGCGGGGCCCCGACAAAGAAGCCTTTCTTCATCGACACAGGTAAGCCTCGTGAAACCAGGTTTACCTGTGTCGATGAAGAAAGGCTTCTTTGTCGGGGCATCGCGTCCAGACTCTCCCGATCTGCCGACAAACAGCTGATCGGCAGATCGGGGCAGCCATTTAAATTTAAATGAAGCCGCGATTATTTTAATCGCGGCTTCATTTCCCTCTTCCGATCTGGCTAATCTACATGCCTCCGTCGAAGGAGGCATGTAGTCTAGACACACCCAGGGTGTGAGAAAAGGGGGTCACAGCTGTGTGCACGTGGGCGATTTTGGGTTATAGTTGATCCAAGCTTGGGCTGGACCACGAGAAAGGGGCATAACTGATTTAGATCCAAATGTCCTCATCTGTAAAATGTCCTGAGGAAAACTGACTCCCTTCCTAAGGGCACCAGGAGGTGAAGTGAACAAGGACAATAATCTGAAGATGACTGTGCTTTCAGATGTGCTCATTATTATAATTTGCTATAAACTGCAGTATCTAGGGGGTTACAAACCTTGCCCATAAAAAAACAACATGCGGTGAGGAAGGCCAAGATTTTAGTTCATAAGATGTTTTCATTGGCACACTGGAACTATTATGAGCGCTGCCTAAACAATATACTGCCTTGACATATATATGGAATTATTATGGATTTACATCTTGAGATGGTAATGGCTTCAGAGGACACTCATTACGGATTCTCCTGTCAATAAGATTGGCCTGAAAAATTCCTCAGTTGCTTATTTAACCAGAATTAATGCACCTCTAAAAAAAAAAATCACTAAATAGTGTCCAAGCTCATCATTGCTTACAACTGGAGGAATGGTGCAATTGTTGGCACTGTCCCTACATATTAGAATTGAGCAAATACTTTACTCTGTGATTTAAAACCTCATTTTCTGCCCGTGGATCGCAATTTCCTCCAACAGAGTTGTTCAAATATACTCCAATATTGTTGGTGGGTTCCGTTTTTCACTGCACAGGGAGTTGTCAGCAAGAGATCACAAAACACTAGAACTGGAAGGAATCTTGAGAGATCATCAAGTCCAGTCTCCTACCGTCACGGCTGGACCAGGCACCATCTAGATCATCCCTGCAAGATGTCTGTCTAACCTGCTCTTACATATCTCCAAAAGCTCCCTTTTCTCCTGCCTTCCTGTTATGTCTCTTGTGCCCTCCTTCCTCCAACACAGCACTCCGCCATCTCTGTGCATCTCGAGCAGAGAGAATACACCTGCACCAGCAGCAGACACAATTTTCTACACTCTGGGTCCTAGTGGCACCCCTCCACAATCTGGCACCTGAGGCGGCCACCTCAGTTCGCCTCATGGTAAGGCCAGCCCTGGTCCAGCCTAAACCTCCCTTGCTGCAATTTAAGCCCATTGCTGCTTGTCCTATCTGCAAAGGCCAAGGAGAACAATTTTCCCACCTCTTTTCTGTGACACCCTTACAGGTAGTTAAAAACTGCTATCATGTCCCTCTCAGTCTTCTCTTTTTCCGACTAAATGAACCCAATTCTTCCCATCTTCCCTCCTAGGCCATGACTTCTAGACCTTTTATGATGACCGGTAATCAAATTCGCTCTCTGTTCAGGAGCAGGGGTTGGTGGCAGAGGACTTCTGAGGCGTACACTCCTGTGATGCCTCTAGCAATGGGAGAAGCCGGGTTGGGGATTTAGGCAAGGTCTTCACTGCTCTCAGGAGTGTGTCTCCCTCCCTGAGCCGCGACTAAAAACAGCAGCGCAGCCGTAACAGCCCAGGCAGGGGCCCACCTGACCTCCCCACCGCCCCAGAGCTTAGCGTGCTCAAGTGTTGTCTGAGCTGGATCAGCCACACCACTATTTTTAACAGACCCGATTAGCGCAAAGGTGGCCACCAGGAGGCTCACTCCAGAGTGCAGTTTCCATGTGCCCATTGCTAGAGTCCTGCACAGAGCTGCTTCATATTCATGGATAGTGGGGTGAATGCCCATGTGGGGCTCCCCCCCCACCACCACCCTGCTTAGTTACCATGGAGGGGGGGCACCAGGGCAGGCCCCTGCACTGCCAACAGGGAAAGGAAAAGACAAGCTCTATCCTAAATCTCCCTGCAGGAGGGGCTAAGTATCCGTCCTGTCTTCCCCCCCGTCCCTCACGCCTTGCGAGTGCAGACCTGAGGATCCTTGGCCCCAGGACCATGCTTCCCCTTACCCCAGTCCCTGCATTGGTGCTGCCTGCCTCTTCCCTGAATAACTGCCCCCTCCTCACCCATCTAGGCTCCCTCCCCTCTGGATGGTTTGCTGGGTGGACGCAAGTAAAATCCGGACCCCGGGCTGCAGCGTGGATGATGAGGGAAGCCTAGTAGATGCAGATCGGGCGTGGGTCCACACTGCAGAGGGCTCTCCCCAGGGTTCAGGGCAAGGGAGCAGAGAAGCAGGATTTCCGAGTGTTTTAACCCACATCGTGCGTCTCTTCCCTCGCTATCACCCAAAGGGGCAGAAGGAAATAAAGGACACCGATCCATCCATAACCTGTTGCCCCCTGATCCTGCTCGTGTGGGGGTCAATGGAAAAGTTGCCACTGACTTTGGGAGTTGGGCACCTCACTGCCTGATGGGCTTTCGCTACTTCCCCTTTCGCTGCTATTCTGAGCCTAACCCGTGAAAAAGTCCTGATCAGAGAGGTTTGCAAAAAAACTGCCCACATCACTTTGCAGCCTTGGCTTTGCCAGTCCAACCGGTGACTTGCTCAGTAGCTAGGATTGTATTTAACTGACTGATGTTTAGAGCCATTTCATGGTGCCCTCCTACATGAGCATCTAAAATGCTTTGAATATTTGCTCTCCTCCGGCATCTTCCCTTGGCACAGGGGGTGACAGGTGCCAGTTGCGTCTATCCAGCCTCCAGCTGGGCAGCATGGAAGCCACCTTTTGTCTCGAGTCGCTTGGCAATGCTCTGAGTTTGTCCTCTTTTTGCCAAATGGCTGGGGATGGCTACAGGCTTGGCCCTCGCACTGCTTGTCGTCAATCCACACTGGCAGATTTATTGGCACTCTCCAGCATTCAAACAGTGTGTTTCTGGTGCTAACACTGGGCCTGGGGCTTTTCCATTTGCAGGGGAGCATCCTTCAAGAGAGATGAATCTGTCGTGATACACAGCTTGGCTGCTCAATAATAGCTGTAAAACCGGCTGAGACAGGCAGACAGACAGACAGACTACCCTGATGGCGGATCATTTTTCTTCTAAGCTGTAATTCATTCATTTGACCATGTGACCCGCTGACGGCTCAACACCCCGATGGATCCTCTCCCTTTGTCACGGCCACCTCTTACAAAGCAATTAGGGTTGCTTTCTTTTCCCTATAGGACGAAAGGGAACCCTGGCAGCTGAATTGCCACGTGGGGCTCAAGAGCGATTTTGAAAAACAGATTGGACTTCATTTATTTTTTCATTGCTTCAGAGCGAGTCCTTTTGGCGGCTAAATGGAGCCCTAAACACATGAGGGCTGCACAGTTTAGAAAACTGGTCTTTACCTGCTTAAATGCCTCTCATCCTAATCCCCATTTATCATCACCAACCAGTCACTACACAGCTTAGCAGAATGGGCATTGCCCGGGCAGGATTAGAAAAGCAGGAGAGCTGCAGGTCAGGAACAAGATGCCCTGGCTGAGCTCTGTGGACATCCCAGGATAGGATGACATTGTGACAGGTCAGAAATGCCAAGCATTCAGGCTATGCAAAGACAAGGGCGCAGGTCAGGATCCAAGATGGTTCCCACTATTTTTTTCCATCTGCATGTGGAATAAATTTTGCTATGTGCACTGAGATGTGTCGGATGTGCACCACCAGTAGAAACACATGCTGCCAGCTCTGAGTGGCTGGGGTACACTGCTAATCAACTGGGAGGCACCTGGACCTCTCCTGCGTGGCTGCCCAAGCGCACAGCTTACAGGGAACGCTGCACTGCCAAGGACTTTAGCAAAGTTGCATAATTAACTTTTATTCTCTCTCTGGCTCTGGCCAGCACCTAAGTCCCACACAGCCCTAACTTCACTCACAAGGGTTATACCCTAACAAATGACCTTAAAGGTAGGAATTGCCAGACCGGTAGTCTGTTTAGTGCCGTATTTGGTCCACAACAGTGGGTAATACCAGCAACATTAGAGTCAGGTGCAGAAAATTGTGCAGCAGCAACTATGGAACCACCTGTCTAGTATCCTCCTAACCCCCATTAGATAGGGCTTGGTTTATGCCCCAAAGCACAAGCATTTGGGAACCCCTTTCTCAGCTTGTTAGTTGTTGGGGTTTATAATCCTTACTATAAAAATAGCACAAGGATGGAGATGTTTCAGGATTTTCTGGAGGTCAAGGTGGTATCCATATAAAGCGTTCCTCCTTTACAATAGCCTCAGCAAGGTCATTTTTCTAACCTGCTGTGGCTATCTACTCAAATTGAGTATGAAAGCCAAGGTGGGCTCTTGCTAACCTAGGTATCGCTCGGTGGCAGGAAAACCCCAAATGGTTGCTTGGCCTCATCAGTGATCGGAAACCGCAGAATAGGAGGAGAACAGCAGCTCTGCTTTTTCTTGTAGACTCTCACCCTAGAGTTTGGTACAGCGCCATTCCCCCATGCTTCTGGGATCTCTGTGTGCAGCATCTCTTGTGCAGGCTGGCTGGGTCCGGAGAATCTATGACCTTCTAGTCCACCACTGATGACAGAAGCTACCTGCCCCTACTTCATAGCCAGAAGGGAAGATTCCCCCCCCATTTGGTCCTACCAAGTTCCCCACCTCCTACACTATGATATTGGGGGTCAGGATGTGAGGTTTGGGAGCAAAATATGCTGCCATTCCTGCCCACAGGCCAGGTTATAATAATAATAATGGAGATTGCCTATCTCCTAGAACTGGAAGGGACCTTGAAAGGTCATTGAGTCCAGTCCCCTGCCTTCTCAGCAGGACCAAGTACCATCCCTGATAAATTTTTGCCCCAAATGGCCTCCACAAGGATTGAACTCACAACCCTGGGTTTAGCAGGCCAATGCTCAAACCACTGAGCTATCCCTCCCCCCAGTTTCTCAACTGGAGTTACACAGACCTTAGAGTCTGGTCCAGTGACTAGCAGCACAATATAGATCTGGTTGGAACAACTTAGATGAAATGAGATTTCCCTGAAGAATGTTGTTTCGTCAAAGCATTTTGTGAAGACGTTTCAGGGAAGACTTAACTGGACTTTTTGGGGTGTCTGGTGGAGGGGGGAGGGAGAGAAGAAGCAGCCATTTTTATGCACCCTTGTAGCCTGATGGCTAGCCGCGCTAGCTAGAGAGAGGGCAAGACAAAAGCTCACGTCCCCACTCTGCCTGATTCACAGTGACATGGGATGAAAAACTCAGTCCTGACTCCAGTGAAGCAAATGCTTGACCCTCCATTTTCTGCCTCTCAGCCAAACGCCGGGCCCTGACATTTGGACATGTTGACGCCACTTCCCAATTGAAAAGCCTCAGGGTTCGGCGTAGAAAATGGACTTTCTGACAACTCCATTTTCTCGAAGACATTTGAAAGGGTTTTGTTCCAGTGAGGAAAGAAAACAAATTTTGAAACCTCAACAGTTGCTGTGAAATGGAACTGTCATCTCCGGTCAGCTCTACCATATTATGTGAAAGCTGTGAGTGAAATCAGCGTGTTGCAAATGCAGCAAGGTACTAATGAATGTGAGCAAAGGTGACGCAACCACGCCATTCGTGAGTAGCTCCATTGACAGCGCTCACACCAGGAAAATCCAGCTTCCTTTCCCAGCACGACCTGTCTCCGCGGACTTCACAGGATCAACATATTTCTGTCAGTAATTTGGCACAGATGACTCAATAAACATGGGAAAATCTGCCATAACATCTCACTTTCAGAAGGGAAAATTAAATTTGTTCCGTTAAATTAACTCTGATCTGACGGAGATTTTTTTGGTTTGTTATTTTATAAGAAACCCAATGTTTTCCTCAAGTGGTAAAGGTAAAATAAAATTCCAGAAGTATCACATGCAGGGCAACAAATGAAACTGATACACAGCCTGGGAACAAATCAGTAGAAAAGAAATCTGAGCAGGGAACTAATCTAGGGAGAAAATGTACTTTTTATTTATGAAGAATGCCCTAGAGGAACAAGGGCATTGAGCAGCAGAGACATTTAAAATGAATCAGTTGATGATTCCCTGTTCCATTCATTCCCTCTGGGGCACTTGGCATTGGCCTTTGTCCACAGACAGGACACTGAGCTAGATGGACTTTTCTGAAAGCAGAAAACCAAAGTACTTAATACTGTTCAATTATGAGAACAGAAACCCCTTTAATTCTAAAGTCATGATAATGATTCACTTGCTGGTACATAAGAACGGCCGTACTGGGTCAGACCAAAGGTCCATCTAGCCCAGTAGCCTGTCTGCCGACAGTGGCCAGCACCAGGTGCCCCAGAGACGGTGGACCGAAGACAAGGATCAAGCAGTTTGTCTCGTGGCATCCATCTCCAGCCTCTGACAAACAGAGGCCAGGGACACCATTTCTATCCCCTGGCTAATAGTCTTTTATGGACCTAACCTCCATGAAATTATCTAGCTTCTCTTTAAACTCTGTGATAGTCCTAACCTTCACAGCCTCCTCTGGCAAGGAGTTCCACAGGTTGACTATGCGCTGTGTGAAGAAGAACTTTCTTTTATTAGTTTTAAACCTGCTACCCATTAATTTCATTTGGTGTCCTCTAGTTCTTCTATTATGGGAACTAATAAATAACTTTTCTTTATCAGCCCTCTCCACACCACTCATGATTTAATAGACCTCTGTCATATCCCCCCTCAGTCTCCTCTTTTCTAAACTGAAAAGTCCCAGTCGCTTTAATCTCTCTTCATATGGGACTCTCTTCATATGGGTCATTCATTACCACTTGTAAAATGACCAGTTAGGCTTATGCAGCCTTGACTTCAAGAAGTTTTGCTTTTTTCCTTTAGCCTTTCTCATTAACAGATGGCGTAAGATGTACGAATAGGTAGATTTTGCTTGATTAACCCTTGTGATGTCAGAAGACCCACTTTCAACTTAGCAGGCAAATTTTCTTTTGTTGTGCTTGCAGCTCAAAAAATGAAGATAAGAGTGGTTTGCCAAAGACATACAAGGTGAGATTTCTCCACTTGGAGTTGCAGGATACACAAAGTCACTACTACATAAGTGGTAGCCTTTAGAACCATGCCTCCAGTTCTGATCACGGCATGAAAAAAGGAGACAGCTTGTTTTTTTGGAGAGATGTCTCCCGCACTACCCCTCCAAATGCCTGCTTTGACTGAGATCATATAATGTGACTCCCTGCATCAAGAAAAGAATTACGGTCGGGTGAATTTTCCCAGGAAGAAAGCTCAGAAAGGTCATCACACCCTGACAGCAGGCAAATGCTGGGATACCATGGAGATAAGAGCGGTGTAAAAATTTAGACCAATGAGAGCGCTTGACATCACACCATGGAGTTGGGAACATTTGGGCTTCTCTTTTGGAGACTTCTGGCGAACTTTCACACCAGCTGTTGTCAAATAGGGCTGAGCAAAACATTTCCAGTGACTTCTGAACATTACAACGTTCAAAATATGCATCATTCATTTACGCAAGTCCTGCCTAGCTCCAAAAAGCTAAATTTCTGTCTCTTAGCTTGCAAGCTACTAACATCTTGCAAGAAAGTCAAGAATAAATGTTTTATATTTCTGTTGAAAACCAGCCATTTTGGGGAAGATTTAATCAAAATGGTGCATTGTTTTATACCTGTTTATGAACAAAGCACTTGTTTGCTATTAGTCCTATGTGCATGATGGTAACACTAAGAGGTCCCAGACCAAAACTGAGATTGTGCTGGATAAAGTTCATAGGCATAGAAAGAGAGCTTGTCCCACCCCTAAGAAGCTTATAAACTAAACAGACAGATGGGTCAAGAGGAAACTGAAGTACCGAGCAGTGAAATGTCGTACACCACCTCACTCTACCGGTTAGTGGCAGAATCAGGAATACAACGGAGGTCTCTCGAGTAGGGAAGTTAATGGTTAATTTGTTAACCAGGAAGCCTCACTATTCATGGGTGAGACTTACCAGTGATGGTTACCAGTGGGGCTGGAGCAGCCTCCCCCCCTCACCTGACCCGTTTGATTAGTTAATTAATTAAACGGGATTTTACATCCCTACTCAACTCCCAGGGACAGTGTGGATGGTCACACTCAGCTATTTTTAGGACTGGGCACTATAGATACCCAGTCTGATGGGGTGCACCAGGACCTCGGAGGCCGCTGGCTGGAGGCCTACCTCCTTACTCGTGACCACACGGCACAGAGCAGGAGCAGTGAAGGTGGGTCCTCCAGGCCTGCCAAGAAAGGCCATAGAGAAGCAGCCAATCAGGGCACAGCAGGCTTAGTTAAAAGGGGCTGCAGGGCAGAGTGGCTCAGTTGCTGGCTGGGACCAGAAGGGTGAGGAAAGAAGGGAAAGCTGTGAGACTCCCCAGGTAAAGAGACCTGGGAGCAGGACCCCTAACACGAGGAGTTAAAGGGGGCAGCAGCGGTGGCAGGCTTTTTGAATCGCTATCAGAACACCCCGTGGCACACTTGGGCTGCAGTCAGGCCTGGTTGGATGGTGCGGGGGCCAGCATGGCGCATTCCGGCCGGCGCTGAGGACTGGCTGTCCCAGCCCCTCTCTTTCCACCCGAGGCCCTATAGGGGGCCAACTCTTTGCTGAACTTTGTTACCCTGGAAAGAAGCCTGAGCTTTAAGGAGTCACCTAGCAGGAGAGCCGGGGTGAAAAGAACCGATAAGCAGAGTGTCCAGGAGCACAGCCCCATAGCAGGACACGGACTTAAAGCCAGCCCAGAAGGGGCGGAGAACCGAGCCCAGAGACAGGGCTGCAGATCCCAACCAGGGCACAGGGATAGGCCTTGGTGGACCTTTCACCCTCGGAGGCTTTGAGACTGCGTGTGCCTTCACCAGAGGGCTGAGCACATTGAGGACCCACTTACGGAAGGCGCCAATAAGGAACAGAAAAAGGAAAGCACGCAGGGTTCACCCCCGTGGGCAGGAGGTGCTCATAAGAGGTGACTGTCCCCCCATCACACCCCTCCTCAAGGTGTCTGTGTACAGGGAGAACTCTCTAGTCCGGCACTCTCTGCTCCAGCAACCTCCGTGGTCTGGCATGACTTTAATTAGCTGGATGTCCACTTATCATGGGTTTGGCCAAGTTTCCCATGGCCCCATAAAGCTGGTTTATAGTCTCTCAGTGTTCTGTGCTGTTATTTAGCTTGTTTTGGGCCCAGCAAGCAGTGGATGTGTTGGCGATGCTGCTAAGCATAAGCCTATTTTACATACTTTCTCTACATATTTCCTTGTGCCAATACAGTAAAATTGTGCAACACCACCAACACTAACATGCAACACTAACATGTTATGAAGAGAGCTGATCCGCCTTGGCTAGAAATAGGCTTATCTAGGGTGTATCAGTTCAGTCATACCTTATTAAGCAGCATTGCAGATGTCAATCCATTTATTTGCCTCAGTGAAATAAAAATAGAGAGACCCACTCACTTCCATATTGGCCTGCCGAGGTTCGGCAAATTCACTGGTTTGTCATAGGTCAGGTACCAAGGGTGCTGGACAAGAGAGGTTCAATGTAAAGTCCTGATTTAATACCAGTTTCCATGTGGAGAAAGAAAGGAAAATTACAGTAACTTAACCATAGTGTCTCCTTATTCTTGGCATAGAAATATCTGGTGTGAGTCACCTAACAGTACTGCTGCAAGGGGGAAAAAAAGATCACTATTGTATTTCAGCCAGAGATAAGGAAACAGGCGGCCATGAAATTAAAGCAACTGGACCTTAATCAAAGCACCACCACTTCCCATTTGAGTCCAATGAACCAGCAATAAACAGTGGAGCAAAGAAAGTTAATATCCCTCTGGAGAACATCATTAAATAAAAAAAATATAATTAAAAGTTAGCATCAAGCTTAAGTCAAAAGAATGTGTATCACTATACTGTCATCAACGCTGCTTTACTCGCAAGCCATTTTTAATCTTCATGTAATAAATGGGTTCTTAGCTGGCATATTTCTATGCAACCGTACTTGCTAAATTGCTGGGCTTTTTTCAACTCCACCACTTGTAAAAAAAATAGGATGAAGGTGTTTTGAAAAAAAAAAAAAAAGCTTATGGTGAAAAAAATACTGAAATGAGGGTTACAATAGACTTGTCATTTGAAATATTATTTTTTATCCTTATGGAAAAATTAATTGGGATAGCTCTGATAGGTTGCTATAGAAATTACTCAAGAGGACCTACAGAATGTAATAGATATAGGTTGAACCTCTTTAGTCCAGAAGTCTCTGGTTTTGAAACATCCATGGTCCAGCATGATTATAGTTAGTTGGATGCCCACTTTTCTTGGTGTGGCCAAGTTTCCCCCAGCCCCAGTAAGCAGTGGAAGTGTTGTTAATGCTGCTACACAAGATTGACTTTCTGTGGTCTGGAAAATTCTCTCATTCAGAACCAGTCAGATCCTGAAGGTGCCAGACTAGAGAGGTTCAACCTGTAATGAAAACCAGTCTATAGAAGTTTTATACTAATACATTGAACGTAACAGAGAATCCAATCCTTGCTATTGCATTACACAGGCTGGCTTTAAAAATCTTTCCTTAGACCTTATGCACAGAAACCACATGAGTAGAGACAACTGAAAACTGGAATTCCCATTGTTCAGCAAATTCTGACACATTGAAATTTGTTTTCATTCCAAATTGAAACAAAAAGTCAACATTTTAAAAATGTTTAGCTGAACACCAATGTAGAAAACTTGTTTGTGGAACTAGCCAGATATTTTGTTTCCCTAATGCCAGAATGTTATGATATAGAAAATATTAAACACAACCATAGATTAAAATAATAAAGTTAATATTTTGATGAGCTGCATTTGAAAGAAATTTAAACAATGCAGGTGAAACAAAAAATTTACCTAGCCAATGAGCAGGCTGCAGGCCAAATCCAGATTGTGAGAGACTTTTGAATAGACTCAAAAAATTTTTTATTTAACTACTTACTATCATTTTAAAATTATTTTCTTTAGAATCTGGATTTCTTAAGCAAGAAATCTGGACCTTGACAAAGAAAATTGTCTACCTCTGATATACCTGAACTGATTTCAATATTATCCAAATGAATTTTAACTTTTTGAAATGTGTGGGAATCGACACATCCCCCATTAAACATTTTGATTTTAATGAAGCTCCCTTTTTCAACAGAAAACTGCATGCTTGAAAGTTTGCCAGCCTGCTCTGTATGTAACCACCACCGGGTGGATTTGAACCTGGGACCTCTGAAGCTCTCTGAGTATAGGATCCTCTACTCTCTGAGCTAAAAACCAGCTGGCTCCCAGCCTCTGCTGTAGAGGTCTCTTGGTCTTAACTGTTGCTGTGGTCTAGGTACCGCTTGCATTGATCAGTAATCACACTAGGACTATGTCTAGACTGGCATGATCTTGCGCAAAAACTCTTTTGAGGAAGAGTTCTTCTGCAAAAACTCTTCCAGAAGAGAGCATCTACAGTGGCATGTGCTTTTGCACAAGAGCATCCATGCCAGTGTAAACGCTCTCTTGCGCAAGAAAGCTCCAATGGCCATTTTAACCATAGGACTTTCTTGCTCAAGAAATTCATGTTGCCTGTCTACACTGGCCTCTTGCACAAGAACAGCTGCACAAAAGGGCTTATTCCTGAGCAGGAGCATCATAGTTCTTGTGCAAGAAGCCCTGATTTCATACATTAGAACATCATGTTACTTGCGCAAGAACACGCGGCCAGTGTAGACAGGCAGCAAGTTTTTGCTCAAGAGCAGATGCTTTGGCGCAAGATCGCATCAGTGTAGACACAGCCCTTGGGTGTATGGGCTATATACTTCCCCTAGGTGAGGAAGCACATCCCAAGCTTCAGAGACCCAGCTGAGATTCCGGATGAGCCCCCAGTTGTAACTACCACTGGGCGGATTTGAATCTGGGACCTCTGAAGCTGAGTATAGGAGCCTCTACCCTCTGAGCTAAAAGCCAGCTTTCTCCCAGCCCATGCTGTAGCGGTCTCTTGATGGTAGCTGTTTCTGTGGTCTAGGTACCACTTGCATTGCTCAGTAACCACACTAGGACTACGTCTAGACTGGCATGATTTTCTGCAAATGCTTTTAACAGAAAAGTTTTGCCGTTAAAAGCATTTGCAGAAACGAGCGTCTAGATTGGCACGGACGCTTTCCCACAAAAGCACTTTTTTGCCATCGGGGCTTTTTTGCGCAAAACAGTTTTTAGCTGTCTACATTGGCCCTCTTGTGCAAAAACATTTCCGGAAAAGGGCTTTTGCCCAAACGGGAATGTCAAAGCATTTGCGCAAGAAGCACTGATTTCGGACAGTAGAACGTCAGTGCTTTTGCGCAAAATCAAGCTGCCAGTGTAGACAGCTGGTAAGTTTTTGCGCAAAAGCATCTGCTTTTGCGGAAAAACTTGCCAGTCTAGACACGGCCTAGGTGTATGGGTTACATGCACACCTGCATATTCTTTAGTAGCAATCTCTTTTTGTGCTGTCCTGCACAGTGAGCCCGATCCTGCTCCATCCACAACTGAATTGTTCAGCACATTGCAGGACTGGTCCCAGCTGGTGTTTGTGCAGTGACGTAAGGCCTACAAGCAGATTAGCCCATTTTATTCTGTACATCAGCTGTCATGGCAAAGTGTGGGTCAGATTGTATTGGTTTAAAATAGCGAACTGGAGGATAAAGGCTTTTTTCCCCTATTACTTTTACCAGTATTATCCTTTCTCGGCTCTGGCCCTGATTCAGCAAAGCACTTAGGTGTATAAGTAATTTTAAACATGCTTAAGTGCATCCTATGCAGCAAAGCACTGAAGCTCATGTTTAACTTACAGCATTTTATGGGCAATGAGTCTTAAACATGCATTTAAATGCTTTAATGAGCTGGAGCCTTTATGGATTGCCCGGGTCAGGAGACTAGAGCTATAACCAAAACTCCATTTTTGGCTCTGTCGCTAGACCTGAGGGCAACTCATTCTTTGTGCTTCAGTTTCTACATCTGTGAAAGATGGAATAACACGACTTTCCTTTCCTTTATAAAGCAATTAGGCTCCAATCCAGCATAGCACTTAAGCATGTTCCACAATGGGACAATTCATGACATAAGAATTACATAAGAATGGCCATTCTGGGTCAGACCAAAGGTCCATCTCGCCCAGTGTCCTGTCTGCCGACAGTGGCCAATGCCACATGCCACCAGAGGGAGTGAACAGAAAAAAGAACCATCAGGTGATCCCTCCCCTGTCACCCATTTCCAGCTTCTGGCAAATAGAGACTAGGGACACCATCCCTACCTGTCCTGGCTAACCATTGAGGGAATTATCCTTCATGAATCTAACTAGCTCTTTTTTGAACCCTGTTAAAGTCCTGGTCTTCACAACATCCTCTGGCAAGGAGTTCCACAGGTTGACTGTGCACTGCATGAAGAAATATTTACTTTTGTTTGCTTTAAACCTGCTACCTATTAATTTCATTTGGTGGCCCCTAGTTCTTACATTATGTTTCTTCCTTATTTACTTTCTTTATATCTGTCAAGATTTTATAGACCTTTATTATATTCCCCCAGGCTGTGTCTACATTGGCAAGATTTTGTTCCAAAGCAGGCGCTTTTGCGCAAAAACTTGCCACCTGTCTACACTGGCCGCGAGTTCTTGCGCAAGAACATTGATGTTCTAATGTAAGAAATCAGTGCTTCTCGCGCAAGAACTATGATGCTCCCACTCAGGAATAAGCCCTCTTGTGCAAGTGTTCTTGTGCAAAAGGCCAGTGTAGACAGGCAACATGAATTTTTTGCGGAAGAAAGCCTGATGGCTAAAATGGCCATTGGAGCTTTCTTGCGCAAGAGAGCGTCTACACTGGCACGGATGCTTTTGCGCAAAAGCATGCTAGTGTAGATGCTCTCTTGCGCAAATACTTTAACACAAAAACTCTTGCGTTAAAAATAATTGCACAGAATCTTGCCAATGTAGATGTAGCCCCATAGTGTACGTCTACACAGTGGCACTATTTTGAGATAACATCCATTATCCTGAAACAGCATTGTGAGCTTCTTAACAACACGTCCGTTATTTCGAAATAGATTTGAAATAACAGGTATCTTATTCTGGCTTCCTGTAAACCTTGTTGCATGAGGAAAAATGAGGATGCCGTA
Source organism: Pelodiscus sinensis (assembly GCF_052426305.1). Lineage (NCBI taxonomy): Eukaryota > Metazoa > Chordata > Testudines > Trionychidae > Pelodiscus > Pelodiscus sinensis. Next base: position 5,769,787 of record NC_143067.1, read on the forward strand.
CTAGCTGTGTAGACCACCAAATATCAAAATAAGCTCCCGAAATAAGCTACACAGCCTGTGCAGCTCAAATTGCATAGCTTCGGTCGACCTATGCGCGACTGTGTACACGTACCATAAGTGTCCTTTTTTTGTAAGTTGAAAAACCCAATCTTATCAATTTCTCCTCATATGGCCTACAGATTAAAGTCAGGAACATGCTAAAATCTTTCCTGAATCAGGGCCCCAACAACTTTTATGGCACTGCTTATGTGCTTAAAGTTGCACATATAATTAAGTCCTTTCTTCAATGCCTTGGAAAGACATAGATGAAAAGTTCGGTACAAAAGCTGAGCGCTATTATTGTTACTGTATTTGCTCCATTATTTTACTTATCCAGATGAAGGAAATTTAAATGGGTTCCTTTTACAATTCATGATATGAAGCATTTTTGCCTATGCAGCCAGTTGGATCTCTGAATGCGAATAGCAACTCTAACCTTATAATTTTGTCTGTAGTCAATGCCTACCGTAATTTCTCTGATATTGTTCCATCGCAGCTGTGTCATTGTTCCATTTTAACACCACCAGTGCACACTGATGGGGAGGAAAGGAGTCTTAATTTTAATCAAATCGACTTCAATTTGTTCCTGCACATTCTAGCGCTTTATTATAAACACGTACAATGCCCTCAGGAGTTAGTGCCATTTGCATGATATGGGATCTTATGCACCATTTATATTGGACAGTATTGGGACCCTTCAGCATCGCCTCACAACTCAAACCAGAACTATCACTGAAATGCAAATATATACAATACCTCAGGGGTCATAAAGAAGCTTCCCAACAATGGGCCTGCATCTTGACCAACACATTAAGTCAATTGTAGCATTGCCAGACAGGGAGAAAGTACAGCAGAATTTCACTGTGAAGTATGAAGACACTGTGGTTCATCATAAACAGGCATGATGCACAGAGATGCCTTGTATTTTGAATTTGGGAGATCTTACAAAGCTCTTAATGAGGTAACCTGTAATTCATAGGAAGGGAAGCATGGAGAGATGACAGCCGTCCTATATTGTGCATTATAAAACAGAATTGGGGAGGAATCACTGATCTTAGCTCCCAGGGAGGAAGACCTGCCAGCTTGCTTTTGCTCCCTGAATATATTGAGTCTACCTCAATGTAAAGGATTGATGAGTGAGAGTGGGTTGGTATGAGAGAACTCTGCATTCATATGGAGGGAAGGTGTATGCTTGCTCTACAGCTCAAGGGCCTCTCTCAGGCCAAGTCTACACTAAAAGGGAATTCAAATCAAGATAGGCAGCTTCAGCTACGTTAATTATGTAGCTGGAGTCGATGTACCTTGTTTCAAGTTTCCCGCCATCCCCACAAAGGGAGGCTGATGGGAGCAAATGCTCCAGTCGGCTTCCCTTACTCCTCACAGAATCAGAAGTACTAGCTGCCAATAGGGGCACCCTCTGAGTTTGATTTAGTGAGTCTGAACTAGACCTGCTAAATCGAACTCGGGATGATTTATCACAGCAGCATCGATCTTTCGTTTAGTAAAGACATGGTCTACATGCATTGGGGCACCCGTACCTGAAACCCACTCTCTGAGTGTGCGTCTAGACAGTGGTGCGTCTAGACAACGGTGCTATTTTGGGATACTTCTAGTATCCCAAAATAGCATTTTCTGTGTCTTGTCAGCATGCCTGTTATTTCAAAATAGCTTTCAAAATAGCAGGCACGCTATTCCAATATCCCTGTAAACCTCCTTCCACAAAGATTAAAGAAAGTTTCAGTATAGTGCTCTATTTAGAAATTTGGCGCTGTGTAGACAGTGCCAAATTTCGAAATAGGGTCTTTTGAAACACACTCAAAATAAGCTACATAATTTGCATAGCTCAAATTGTGTAGCTCATTTCAAGCTACGGGTGCAGTGCAGATGCACCCTCAGTGTGGGAGTCTGTCCTCAGATGAGCTGGCACAGCTGGGGGCGTGGGCTAGAGTTCTGGTGCCGCTTTCATTTGGGCTGTTAACCTGCCCACTTTGCAGTGAAGACTGGAGGGCAGCGCTTTCCTACATTTCCTCCAGTATGCCCCAAACATCAGGCAAGTTCTTCTGCAATTCTCTGGGGAAGAATCATAGCGCACCTCACTCACAGCAGCACAAAATCATGGGATGACCCCAGCAGTCTTAATGGTGCACAACACTATTTATGCTCACCCTCCACCTTTTCCTGTGCGTGAGACATCGTTGCTCGATCGGGTGCTAGGAAACAAGGCAGGATTCATCAATACAATCAGTGTGACTGGAACAACCGAACAGTTGTCACTGATCTCATTAGTAGTGTTGAGCAAATAATTTTTTAAAGCATACCTTACCAATCCCATCCGTCTCTTTCTGTTGATTAAGGGAACTGGCTGTAGCTTCCTGCACATAATTCTCGGTCATTAGCTCATTGAGAAGCAGGCAGGTGGCAGGTATTCTATACTCCAAATACAAGATGTTTGATTTGTCATGTAGGCCACACCTAGGTCATCGAGATATTTTTCTTCCTTCACTCATTAGAGTAACTCTGAGAATGGGTTTCCGATGGGAATACTCATGACTACAATGTGCATTCTTCCAAATAGACATCAATATATGCTGAACATGTCCCGTGTCCACAAATATTCCTGACAGTAAACCAGAGTGATAAAATATTCACAGAGAGTAGGCACCAGGAAATGAAAATTTTCAGATTAAGGTGGCAAATGGATCTGTTCTTCCCCTTGCCGTTCTGCTACAGGATGAACCTCTCATGTCCAGCACCCTGAGGACTAGGCTGGTTCCAAATGAGAGTGTTTTCCGGACCAGGGGAGGTCAGTGTTTTCTGCAGCATTACCTGTACTGCCACTGCTTACTGGGCTTTTAGAGGACATTTAGGGGTAAGTTAGAGCTAAATAACAGCACAGAACACTGAGCCAGGACTGGGGGCTGTAAACAAACTTTATGGGACCGTAGGAAACTTGACCACCCCCTGAAAAGTGGACATACGTCTAAATTAAATCGTGCCGGACCCTGGGTGTTTCTGGATAAGAGAGTTCTGGATGAGAGAGGTTCAACCTGTAGTGATAGAAGCCACCAGCTTTCAGGATCGGGTCACCTCTCAATAATGACATTTTCTTTTCTGCAAACCTCTTATGAACCAGCTTGAGGAAATGCAAGGCCTCTTCCAAGGATAGTTCATTTTTTATGATGAAATCAGGTGCCAATGGTGGCAGAGTGAACAGCTGTTTCCAGCCAAGTGTGTGGAGGAAAAAAACAATTAAGTGGAATTTGCAAATTTAGTAACTCTATTCCGAGAATTGAGAATGATGAATCATCCGTTCCATCTCCTCTCCTATTTCTAACTCCTCTCCAAAAATGTTCCTTCTTTTCCTGACTTATCCAGGCCTGTGTTTGTCTGTCAGCTGAAATATCCCCAAAGGGAAGAGCATGTACCACAGATGTAAGTTTAGATAACAAGTGGTGGCTTTTATCTTGCAGGGTACACTTGTTAACCAGCCTATTTCCCCCAGGCAGTAAGATTCTCAGCAGTATCATGCATTGCACTGTCCTTGGACGCCCGATTCTTCTCCTTGTCACCTCTTGGAGGATAAAGTGACTAAAAATACAAGTGCTGGAGTAGCTTTATCAGGGAAGGGCAGTGACAGAAATAAGTAGCACTAATCAGGCAGATGAATTATGATGAATGGCCGGTAGTGCCCAGGCAAAGGCAGGGAGGGGCATGGACAGCTGAACAGGCAGCGTCACCAAGAGAGAAGGAAGGGTTCCGATTTCACATTTGGGAAGAAGCTGTTCTCCTTCCAGGCCTGGCCTCACTCCAAGTTGGCCCATCTCTTCATAGCTGCCTCTTGTGCACCTGCTTCTGTCCCTTTCATTCTTCCTGTAGCTGCAACACCCATCATTGCTGCCCACCACACTTGTTTCAGCCTTATTTCCTGTAGGGTCCCTCTTCAGTCTCCCTCCCTTCTCCTCCGCTAATCCTTCTTCCTTCATCTCCCTCTTCTACAATTCCCAGGTGCTCTTCTTTACCTCCTCCTCCTGTGCTCCTAGTCACTTATCTCCTCTCCTTTCTCATGCTTTTCCTCTCCCTAGTAACCTTCCACTTTCTCGTCAACAGAGAAAAAAAATCAAACCTGAGAATCAGTAGCACCAGTTATGGCTATGCTGGCTTTTCCCTGTATTTAAACAGAATCCTTGAAATATTGAGGGGATATGAAACTTATGAGTCTTAAACTTTAAAAACAATGAATGGTCCTGTGGCACCTTAGGGCTTGTCTACACTGGGGAGTTATTTTGAAATAACTCCCCTTGTTTTGAAATAAGAAGGCAAGCATCCATACTACCACACCCGTTATTTCAAAATAAGGGGCTTGTTATTTTGAAATAACTCCTGCTCATGAAGAGGAATAGGCTTATTTCAAAATACGTATTGTGGGTATGCCTAGACTACACGCCTCTTTCGAAAGAGGCTTTTTCGAAAGAGCCTCTTTCAAAAGTGATCGTCTAGACATCCACAAGACTTTCAAAAAAGTGATCCGCTTTTTTGAAAGAGAGCACTCAGGCAATCTGGACACTCTCTTTCGAAAAAGCTCTGTTAGCGTTCAAGAATGCTTTTTTTCGGAAGAGCTCTTTCGAAAAAAGGCATTCTTCCCTCATAAAAAGAGCTTTACCACTGTTGAAAAAAACGCTGTGTTCATTCAATTTAGTTTAGAAAGAACACGATGGCGGTTTAGATGCAGGTGAAATTTTTTCGAAAATAGGCTACTTTTTTCAAAAAAACGGTGTCGTCTAGACATAGCCTTAGGGTGTGTCTAGACTACAGGGATTTTTCGAAAAAAGTGACTTTTTTTCAAAAAATCTTTACCTGCATCTAGACTGCTGCTGCATTCTTTCAAATGTAAATCGAAGAATGCAGTTTTTTTGACCACAGAAAACCTCGTTTTACGAGGAATAATGCCTTTTTTCAAAAGTACTCTTTCGAAAAAAGGCGCTATGTAATGCAAACTGTAATGCAAAGACTGCCTGGGTGCTCTCTTTTGAAAAACCAGCTTGCTTTTTCAAAAGTACTGGCTGTAGTCTAGATCTAGATGCTCTTTTTCGAAAGAGGCTTGCAGTCTAGATGTAGCCTTAGGGAGCTATTATTTTTAAATAACTTATTGCAAAAGAAGTGGAGAAATTGGAGACGGTCCAGAGAAGAGCAACAAGAACATGACCTATGAAGGAAGGATGAAAGAATTGGGTTTGTTTAGTTTAGAAAAGAGAAGACTGAGGGGGGACATGATAGCCGTTTTCAGGTATCTAAAAGGGTGTCATAAGGAGGAGGGAGAAAACTTGTTCATCTTGGCCTCTGGAGATAGAACAAGAAGCAATGGGCTTAAACTGCAGTAAGGGAGGTTTAGGTTGGACATTAGGAAAAAGTTCCTAATTGTCAGGGTGGTCAAACACTGGAATAAATTACCCAGGGAGGTTGTGGAATCCCCATCTCTGGAGACATTTAAAAATAGGTTAGATAAATGTCTATCAGAGATGGTCTAGACAGTATTTGGTCCTGCCATGAGGGTAGCAGACTGGACTTGATGACCTCTCGAGGTCCCTTCCAGTCCTAGTATTCTATGATTCTATGAAAATAACCTGGTAGTGTAAGCATAGCCTCAGAGACTAACCAGAATATATAAAACCATGAGCTTTCATGAGAAATACCTACTTCATCGGGGGAGTTGGAGTGGAAATAACAGAAACCAAGAGCTACATATCACAGCAAAAGATGTACCTGTTAATTGTAGGACCTGTGTTAATGAGGCTAATTAAGTGGGCTGGATGTGTCCCATACATAGCTTTTGATGTAGAAATGCACATGTTAAAGGTGGGATACTGGTTGTTAAAGGTGTCAACTAGTTGGCACATTACAAACCCAGTTTTTCTTACTTCTAACATCTGGATTATCACATCAAAAGCCACTTAATTAGCCTCATTAACACAGGTTCTACAATTAACAGGTACTTCTTCTGCTGTTATATATAGCTCTTGGTTTCTGTTATTTCCACTCCAACTCATCTGATGAAGTGGGTTTTGCCCACAAAAGCTCATGATTCTATGTATTTTGGTTAGTCTCTAAGGTGTCCCAGTATTATTCGTTGCTTATAACATTGAATTAGCAGTTCCACCGAGTAACTTACACAGTAACAATTTCTTCACAATCTTACCTACACACATGGCACATGCGAGCCACTACCTCAGAATGCAGTGTGGTTGAAAGAGTGAAAAAAAAAAATCAGCGGTTATAATAATCCTCTGTTGTTCAGTTTCAGCCTCCTTTCATTGTGGAGTGAGTGATGGGAAAGAAAAATGAGCTTTGATGTTTCTGCTTTGGATTCTGTATCCAGCACTGTGCGAGGAGGCAGTATTCCCTTGGAACGCTGTCAGATCATTGCCAGAAATTATGGGTTGTCATACAGATATATTGATTTTAAATAATCACACAACTCTCAAAAGGTTGGACGTGGAAGTCACAGAAACTATTACTCATCTCCCCATCAGAAGAGGTGGTTGCTTTTTTGTCCTCAGAGGCCCTCTAGCAAACCTACGAGGCTGCTACCTAGCAAGACAGTCAGCACCAATACAGAGTACTGCAAAAGGGAGACTGTTGTACGCCTGACGACAATTAAACCTCTGCAGTGCAGCGATTTGCAGGAATGCAGACTGCCTAATGGGGCTGGAGCTTGGTCCTGCTCCCACTCATCAGGCGATGGCATTCCCGCTCACCTCCCTAGTGCAGGATGAGGCTGTTAGTCAGATTAACACAGGCACTGCGGTGCTACAGGAAGTGCATTTTAATAGTGCAGAAGAGGCAGGTGAAGGAGGCTCGCTGATTGTACTTCTCAGGGAGAGTTAAAGCAAGGGGAGAAGGGTGCTCAGTATAGGAGGAATGGAAATCTTTCAAAAAGTCAGTGGGCTGGCTAGTGGGTAACATTTCTGCTGCATGTTGAGAAGATAAGAAATGTGACAGCTTGCAGGAATATGCTGTCTGGCCCATAGAATCCTAGATTCCTAGGGCCGGAAGGGACCTTGAGAGGTCATCGAGTCCAGTTCTCTGCCCTCATGACAGGACCAAGCACCATCTAGATCATCTCTGATGGATGCCTATCTAACCTGCTCTTAAATATACGTAGGCAATTTATTCCAGTTCTTAACCACCCTGACAGGAAGTTTTTCCTAACATCCAACCTAAACCTCCCTTTCTGCAATGTAACCCCATTGCTTCTTGGTTCTATCCCCAAATTCTAAGGAGAACAATTTTTCTCCCTCTTCCTTGTGACACCGTTTAGATACTTGAAAACTGCTATCATGTCCTTTCTCATTCTTCTCTTTTCCAAACTAAACAAACCCAATTCTTTCAGTCTTCCCTCAGAGGTCATGTTTTCTAGACCTTTCATCATTTTTTGCTCTTCTCTGGATCTTCTCCAATTTCTCCACATCTTTCTTGAAATGTGGTGCCCAGAACTGGACACAATTCTCCAACTTATCAGCACAGAGTAGAGCGGAAGAATGACTTCTCATGTCTTGCTCACAACACTCCTGTTAATGCATGCCTACTGATTTGTCTCAACACCATACTCCTGCTCTGGAAAGTCCACCCACACATAAGTCATAGCTTTGAAGACTAGAAGGGATCAGCAAGTCATCCAATCTGGCCTCCTGTATATTGCAGGCCATCAACACACTCCAACCCTCGCACCGCTAACTGAAATTAGACCAAAATACTACAGCTCACAGGAGAGACAGAATAGTGGTACTCAAGTGCTCTTCCTAGTCCCACAGAATTTGGGGCAGGGATCATGTCTTCATATGTGTGTTTGTGCCACCCCCCAGGTCTCACAATCCACACCTCCATTTTATAATCTGTCAGTGTTCTGATCAATGGAGGTGGCACACACGGCTAGAGACTGGCTAACCTCGCAGATTATTCCATACTTATTTGGTGTGATGCATGTCCTATCTGAATTTTCCCTATTTACTTCTGCTTTCCTAACATGTGGACGGCTTTCCCATAGGCTTTAACCCATCATGAACCTTTTCTCCCCATCAGGGGTACAGAAAAATCAACCAAACATCATCATCCCTAATGGAATCCTTCTTTTTCCTCCTCATGACTGATCTGAGTCAGACAAGCAAAACTCAAAACAACCTCCCCTCCTCCCCACACCCACAGCCTTTTATTTCTGATGTATGGTCTACTTAAAGGTCTTGGCTGTGCTTGCTAACTTTGTAATTGTAATGAACCATCTTTGAAAGTACAGTGGAAACTGTAATGCAAATAGGGTACAATTTATCACCTATCAAGGACCCCCCCCCCCACCCGTGAAAACAGGGTTAGATAACAGGCTGATGGAGCACCTAAGTTTTACACTAAATCTTCCACCACTGCTCACTTATGGCTTTGAAATTTGCCACCGCAGGTGCCTCCAACAATGACCTTATTGCATCAGAAAGGCGTATAAAACAGGCACCTCACCAGCTCTGGTACCCCAGGATTCCAGATGGGCACTGGAAGTTTAATCATTGTATCACTCCATACTACTCGATAGATGTATTTGGGGAGAGCCAACTGTAAGCATTGCAGTGGGAAGGAAGGGCAGAAAGAACCTCCAGGGTGTTGACTGCAGCTTTCTTCAAGTTAAAATGTATTTAATTTTGCTATCCATGTGATGCAACAAGAGCTTACAATTTATTGTTGCATTCCAGCGATGCTTAGAGCCACAACGAAGGTTAGGGACAGTCACAGGGGCTGGCTCTCCGAGGGGTGAGGCACCCTAGCTCCCTGTGACAGGCTCTGCTAAGGAGAAGGAGCCAACCCAGATCCATGGATAGCTAATTGGTGGAGTAGTGAGGTGGAAGTTAATTAGTTAAGGAATGCTTAGGCCTAATAAAGGATGATGAGAGCTCAGGCAGGTGCCCAGGACCCAGAGGGCTTGTCTACACTGCAACGAGCCACCCACGATGACTGATTTGGGTTTGTGTTAAGAGGCAGTTGAATTGTGGTGTAGACGTTCCGAGTCAGGTAGTAACGAGAGCTCTAGAACCTTTGCGAGGTCCCAGAGCTTGGGCAGTAATCTGATCCCCAATGTCTGAACCACAAGAACAGGCATTTAGGAGCCTCACTTTATATTCCTCTTCTTAAAAACTTGGCTGAGGCCAGTGTGAATGTTTTCTGGGGCCAGGCTGAGCAGGGTCTAGCCCTTCCTCAGGCCAGGTCTACACTGGACCTGGAAGGTCATCTTAACGTATGTAACTCCAGCTACTCATTTTGCTTAATTTAAAGCTGAGCCATGGAGGCATCCAAACTGTGGGAGGCCGACGGGAGCAAATGTTCCCATTGGCTTCCCTTACTCCTCACAAAAGGAGGTGTACTGGCTGCTAGTGGGAGCTGCCCTCAGCATTTGATTCATGGGTCTACACTAGACCCGCTAAATCAAACACCAGAACATCAATCTCTGGAGCATCTATCTTCTGGTAAGTATAGATATGCCCTCAAAAAATAAATAAGTGTGCTGTTGCTGGTGAAGAGGCAATGGGTTTAATATTCAGTTTTCCTTTGTTCTGACATGGATAAATATACTTACACTTTAAAAAAAACCTAATTAGACATATTTAACATGGATCAAGAATATCAAAGTATTGTACAGCGATAGTAGAAATCAACAAAGACAGCCAATTTACCCAAGGGTTTAGCAATTTAAATATTAGTTAAACAAGACAAAGAGAAGTAACTTTCTGGAAATCTCTAAGAAATCTTTGGCTGTGTCTAGACTGGCAAATTTTTCATCTGATTTTGTGGAAAAACTTGCCAGCTGTCTACACTGGCTGCTTGAATTTCCAGAAAAGCACTGACGATCTCATGTAAGATCGTCAGTGATTTTCCGGAAAATCTATGCTGCTCCCATTTGGGCAAAAGTCTTTTTCCGAAAGACTTTTGCCCAAAAGGGCCAGTGTAAACAGCACAGTAGTGTTTTCTGCAAAAAAGCCCCGATCGCGAAAATGGCGATCGGGGTTTTTTTGCGGAAAACCGCGTCTAGATTGGCCACGGACGCTTTTCCAGAAAAAGTGCTTTTGCGGAAAAGCATCCTGCCAATCTAGATGTGCTTTTCCGAAAATGCTTTTAACAGAAAACTTTTCTGTTAAAAGCATTTTCGGAAATTCTTGCCAGTCTAGACGTAGCCTTTGGGTGTGTTAAAACAAAGATCTAATGGGACATCTTGTTTTTGAATTTCACTATGTCCTTACAAATGGAGAGTCCTCAGTCACTTTGGTTTCCATAAAATATAATTAAATATAAAATCATATTTCGGAGAAGGTACCCTGTTGTGGCCATTGTCCTAAATATTATCCTTCCACCAATAAGGAAGACATAGAAGTAAGAGGCATTCTGCATTAGCATCCATAATAAATGGCAACGCGTTAAATGCTGCCAAAATGGCTACGTTTCAAATTTAATAATCCACCATGTTATCTGCTAATTAAATAGCAGGCGCTGGTTTCAAAGACTACATAATAAGGCTGAAAAAATGTTCTGGAGATAGTGCAAATCTGATACATATTTAATGCCCACTTGTTTAAGAGAGGCCTGCATAATTAGCAATGTATTGAATACATTAAGTGCCGGGGAAGAACTGAATGTTTCACAGATTGCGAAGGGGAGCCATGAGCTCTGGATGGACTGCACCCACCATGCCGCATTGCACATGGTTGTGAAAATGGGCTTCTGCTCTACAATATACTGTCTGCTAAGGCTGCTGTCAATTAACATAGTTAATAAATGTTCGCTTAAGATTTTCTTTTCTCAACTAATTGATATCTGATTAAGCCCGGAATAGGCTTTTAAAACTGTTCATTAAAGAGCTAAAATCTCCTCGCAAGTTGTGTGTGTTTTCTATAAGGACACAATCACAAAATGTGTAGCTCATGTAATTTCCAAATCATTATGGGGTAATTGAACTTATCACTTACATGCTCATTAAGCTTCCACTCAGTGCTCTTTTTTGCAATCAATTGACGTTGGATAAAGACGCTGTACCCATCTTGTTAAATCTAAATGAACTGGCTAAGCCAGTGAATATACAGCATTGCTGATTGAGAGTGAATGAATTGGGGGGCTTTAGGTATTTTAGAACATGGACCAGGTGTGATTTGGAAGCCTACAAGTAATATCTGTTCAAATCACATAGTCAACCTCGAAAAAAGAGGAAATCAAGATGATTTTCAACTGGAATATTCATAAGGACTTGCACAAATGAAGCCAAAGGGAGAAGAGCAACTTCCAAATTTGAGTTACCTTTCCCCACCTAAAAGTATATTTTAATGGCTGTCAGTACAACTTGTGGTGTTTCATAAGCAGAACACCTGGAAAAATCAGGGTGTGTTTTGCCTGCATATGAATTGCAGAATTAGACCTTAAATCTCTTGGAAGAAAGGGCTTATTTTTACCAAATAAAATATTGGTTGGTTGTATTCCAATTGCACAGCTGTGTGGAACACCATAACTTTCCTAACTTGAAAATCCCAGATCTATCAAAAACACTCAGAGAACATAAAGACTAGTACAGTCAATTCCTTCCATTCCACATCACTAGGTCTTTCAGCTATAAACTGGCACACAACTCCAGGAAAAGAAACCTATTCAGTTTTGCAGCCTTAGGACCTGAGCCAAGCTCATAGATTTGAATGGATCCGGCTCTAAAACAGAACAAAAATGAATCAATAAATGTTTTGTATAGCCTCGGTCTCTTGAGCTAATATTGCTGTATTGCTAATTTTAAATTATTTCCTCATTTTATAGTACAGCGTCTCAAACATCACTGATTTTTTTTTCCTAATGAAGGCTTGTGAATTAGTAGGAAGAGTCCGGGAAAGAATGTAACATTGATTAGTAATGTGACACTTATTAGATGCAATTAAATATGGAAATACAAGCATTCAGGCTCATTGCAAACAAACCAATAAAGCAGCTTAAATAGTTCTGCTATCTATCCAAGATAAAAGTTCATTTTGATGAATTACGAGAGTAAAACCCCTTTCAGAAACTTCCTTTCTTCTTTATTATAAAAGGCAGCTCTAAAGCATGCCTGCGGTTATTATCAACTTCCAGCAGAAGGAAGCTAATTGTTTGCCTACAAATTACCGCTATAGGCACTTATGAAATCCTTCCATGAAACCAAATGCAGATATCCTCCCAAAGCCAATGAAAGGTCATCAGTTTTGCTTGACAAATAAAACAAACCTTTTCCATGTGTTGCATAGGCTATCCACACATGTCCATGAAAAGGCAGCAGAATCTCAAACAGCCATTTCCCGGTGGGTCTTTGACTTGTGAACAGGACCGTGCTGAGCATACAGAGTCAATGGGGAAGATGTTGCTTGTTTCGGGATACTCACTCTTGTCTTGATGATTTGGCCTAGCCTAGGTCTGCATGACAGGTAACAAGTCAGCTTCCTGCCTATTTTATGTTGGCACTGCTCCACTGACTTCAAGTGGAAGTAGTTAGATGTTTGTTAAGGACCTTGGAGAAGGCCCGGGGAAGTGCATGTTGAAACAGGAGGGGGGCTACTTGAACTTTTGCATTCTTAGGCCTCCTTCCATTTTGCTGGAGTGTAAGTTAAACTTTCCACTTCTATACACATGGGTAGAGTGTGTAGGTCATGGAGCCTGTGGGCAAGGAGTTCTAACTTACACCACTTATACAACTTGCCTTGCCCCTCTGCTTCTCAAAAGCTTAGGGGGAACCCACAATGATCTCTTTTGTATGTTCTGGCTCCTTCCAAGTCTATGTCAAACCAAGTTCCATCCCCTTAGACCAATGATGGGCAACCTAGGCTAGTGAGTGAGCCGCATGGATGGCACTCCTGCATCTCAGTGGGCCGCAAGATGGTCGTCATCAAGCCGGTACTTTTGCTAACGGCACTTGTGTCCCGTGAATTTGTGGGATGAGCTGATTGAACTGTAGCACGCTTTGATTGGCAGCAGAGGGAGCACATGGCTCTCACAGTCAATACTGTGTGCAATCAGCACACACCACCCCTCATGTGTCCTTGCTTTACCTGTGTGTCACTTTAGTAATACCGCTAGGAAAAAAACCATCATGGACAAAAGTCAGCAGAATCTGGCAATCCTGCACATGGGCAACAGTAAACAAAATGTCTCCCATAGGACCCTGAGGGTATGTCTAGACTACATGGCTCCTTCGACGGAGCCATGTAGATTAGTTTACTAGACATAGGAAAATTAAGCAGCAATTTAAATAATCACCGCTCCAATTACATCAAAATGGCTGCCGGGCTATGCCAATCAGCTGTTTGGTGGCACAGCATGGTAGTCTGGACACTCCGTGGTTGACAAGGGAAGCCCTTGTCGACCGCCCCATTACGCCTTGTGGAATGAGGTTTACCGGGGAGGTCGACAAGGGCTTCGGTAGTATTTGGCGGCAATAGTCTGGACACTCTGCAATCGACAAGGGCTTCCCTTGTCGACCATGGAACGTTCAGACTATCGCGCTGTGCCGCCAAACAGCTGATCGGCACAGCACGGCAGCCATTTTGATGTAAATGAAGCGGCAATTATTTAAATTGCTGCTTCATTTTCCTATGTCTAGAAACCTAATCTACATGGCTCTGTCGACGGAGCCATGTAGCCTAGACATACCCTGAAGGGCCACATGAGTTGCTTTACTGCCTTAGACTTATTTTAGGGGTGGATTGTCCAATTCTTATCCACCCTCGAAGGCATGGGTTGTGAGTCAGTGCTCACAAATTTGTGTAAGGGTTTCATAATCTAGTTCTTAGACTCACATCCACTTAGCAGCTAACTTACATATCACATCTCAGGTTGACCCACTTACGGAGAGTACAACCAAGCTGCTGTCGGTCACGTGACACGGGGAAAAGGACCTAGGAAGGTGTAAATCTAAGTAACTGCAAACTCCATTCCCTACATTAAGTTTCAGCTCCTTAGCATGCACATTATAGCATCTTACACTTGGTTCCATTCATTTGCAAGTTAATTAAGTGGGATAAGTAGGACAAATGGATTCTAACACACACTAACTTGTACGTCGTGGATGATACTGGCTTTGAATCTTCAGCAAATGGGGAAAAATGTTCCTTACCTCCTTGTTATTATTATACTTCATATTTTTTATTTCTAGTGGCTCCATTAGCAGCACATTGATTTTATTTTTGTTTTGAACTAGTACTAATTGTCTCTGGTTTTACGCTCACATGAATTTTAGTCTTACATCTGCTTATTCCAACTGCCAGTGATGCTCCTAGCATGGCACAGATATATAGTCAATGCATAAAATAGGAAACACTGTTGCTATTATTAGGGGGCATATGTTATAGAGTAAGTTTGTTATTTAATGAGCCGCATGGGGAGAAAACCCACAAAATAAAATGGAATCCCTTGTTCTATGCTGCCCTGTCAGTCCCAACTTCTGTTGGTGAAAGAGACGCACTTTTGCCACACAGAACTGCTCTGTAGGTCTGGGAAAGTGACTGAAGAACAACTCCGTGCAACTTGGAAGCTTGCCTCATTCACCAACAGAAGCTGGTCCAATAAAAAATACAGGTTAGACTTCCCTGTAGTTTTTTTTGCTGCAGGATGGCTACCTTTAAATCTGCTATTGTGTGTCCAGGGAGATTGAAGTGTTCTCCTGCAGGTTTTTGTATATTGCTATTCCTAATATCTGATTTGTGTCCATTTATTCTTTTACGTAGGGACTGTCCGGTTTGGCCGATGTATATAGCAGAGGGGTATTGCTAGCACATGATGGCATATATTACATTGGTAGATGTGCAGGTGAATGAACCAGTGATGGTGTGGCTGATCTGGTTAGGTCCTGTGATGTATCAAATTTGCAAATGAATGTCAGTTCTGCGCTCGCTTTCTCTGTTGTTGGCTTGTGAACTTCCTTTGTAGAAGAATGGCTGCTTTTAAATCCATGACTGAGTGCCCAGGCAGGTTAAAATGTCCCCCTCCAGTTTTCTGTGTGTTACCATTTCTGATGTCTGATTTGCATCCATTTATCCTTTGTCATAGAGACGGTTCAGTTTGGTCAGTGTTCATGTCAGAGGGGCACTGTTGGCATGTATCACGTTAAAAGATGTGTGGTTAGTATGAGCTTCTGATGTTTTGGCTTTTGTGGTGAGGAGGCTGAGGATGCATTGGGATTGGGTTTGTCCCAGATGGAAGGGAGTCCTGCAGAGCAGGTATTGGTTTGGGAGATGGGCCTTGGTTGGATGTCTCCTAAGAGAGAGGAAGTAGAATTCCAGAATACTGTTGGCAGGAAGAGGCTGGGAGGGGGTTGGGTTTGGAGGGGAAGGGGTGGAGTTGTGGCAGGGTGGAGTAGAATCCAGCACCCTCAGTGAAATCACAAATTAGGTGCCTCAACTATAGTCTGAACCTTGAGTCCAAGTTAGCTGGTATGGACCAGCTTTGCCATGAGTGTCTAATCACAAATGTACCCAGCAAAGTCTGGGTGAAGAGGCAATAGAAGCAGGTTGTCCACAGAAGTAAATCTAGTCATGATTGAGCGCCTGGCAGAAAGTGGGCAGCCATGGTGCTTCAAAGTTATTTAAGTGTGCCACTGGTTTGGGCAATTTTGTTATACTTTTCTCTGTTCCTTTCATAATGCAACCTAATGTTTTATAGTAGTTCCCATGTTGGACACTACAGCCTGTTGTCCAGAAGTCTCCTGAGCTCACTATCTTAACGCCAAAATCTTTTCCTTGAGGTCACCAGTTGTGAACATCCATGAGAATTGTTGTTTTTAATAGTCCCTTCCAAGATGCACTGCTTTGCACCTACCTTAACAAGTTGGTAGATGAAACTTGTCAAGTTTTGTCAGAATATTCTAGAGTTACTCATGTATTCTTGGCTAACCTAACTAATCCTGAGTTATCCACACATTTTTATGTGCTTTTTTAGGTGCTTAATACATGGTGCTTGATTCAATAGCCCTGATCCTATTTCTGAGCCCTAGGGCATCCCTGGTTTTAACTTCTTCCCATGGTAAGGCTGTGTCTTCACTCTGGGGATGATCAATGCTGTCGTGATTGATCTTCTGGAGTTTGACTTTGCAGGTCTAGTAAAGACCCGCTAAATCAAACTCAGAGGGTACCCTTGTCAGTGGCCAGTACTCCTGCTCCTGTGAGGAGTAAGGAAAGCCAACAGGAGCATCTGCTCCCATTAGCTTGCCACTATCAGGATAGAGGGGATACTCAATCAAATAATATAGCTGGTGTTGTGTTTCTTGATTCGACCTTCCCCTGGCCTGAGAGAGACCATTAATTCCTATTCCTAAAGCTAACTGTGCTTCATGTGGCAATGACAAGTTGCTTCTTTCCACCCACGTCATATAACTTTTACTGCTATTCACTGTGCAGAACTGGCAGAATCCTCAGAATTCAAACTGAGAGTGAACTGATGGCAACAATCCTTCAAATAAGGCGGCTGTGTTGCAATTCTCTCTGGAACATCTTGAAGTGTTATGATATGCCCACAAAAATAATTAACGTTGTCAAGCCTTTAAATCAAAGCGCAGCATCTACAGCTAATGTGAATGCAGACTTGAGCAAATGGTTCAGGATAGACATTGTCAAAATTGATGCCTTCTCTCACCTCTGCTATTGATGCTACTGTTGGCTTTATTAGGTGAAAAATGTGTAGATAGATGCAAAGGCATTACATCGTTCAAAACAGAGCTGTAGAAAATCTTGAGGTTGTTGACAACATACCTCTTCTAGATGACAGCTCAGCTAATATGAAAGTAAAAGAACCTGATTGAATTACTGGAGGATAGATCCATCAGTGGCTATTAGCCATGATGGGCAAGGCTGGTGTTCCTAGCCTCTATTTGTCAGAAGTTGGGAATGGGCAACAGGACAGATCATTGGATGATTGTCTGTTCTGTTCATTCCCTCTGGGGCACCAAGCATTGGCCACTGTCGGAAGACAGAATACTTGATTAGAGGGGCCATTGGTCTGACCCAGGATGGTCGTTCTTATGTAAAGATCAAAAGACTGTCCAACATGGTAAAACAACCTTTTTAATCTCCTTTTCCTGAATGGCAGCTCGCCAGCTGCAGCCCAGGACATAATTCCGTATTTTCAGGACTTTTTAGAAAGAATTACACAATTAAATCACCTCAGGGTGACTGCCTATAAACTCCTGAGAGGTGTTAATAGTTCCCAGTCAGTGCTGAAGAAACAGCACCAAACAGTTAATAATCAAAATAGTTAATACACAGAAATCACTGCAAATAGAATTTGGAATACTATGAATATTCTTTAAATAAATGCTCTTCAATAGTAAATCTTCAGGTGTTCCCTAGGCAGGTCTTCCCCCATTTTCCTCTCCATTGCAACATCAGTGATCTACAACTCAGCCTGGACAATGATCCCTCACTTTCACAGGCCTTGGGAGGCAGGCCAGTCCTCGCCCACAGACAACCCGCCAACCTGAAACAAATTCTCACCAGCAACTATACACCACACCACAGTAACTCTAACTCAGGAACCAATCCATGCAACAAACCTTGGTGCCAACTCTGTCCTCATATCTACACCAGTGACACCATCACAGGACCTAACCAGATCAGTCACACCATCACTGGTTCATTCACCTGCACATTTACCAATATAATATACGCCATCATGTGCCAGCAATGTCCCTCTGCTATATACATCGGCCAAACCGGACAGTCCCTAGGTAAAAGAATAAATGGACACAAATCAGATATTAAGAATGGCAATATACAAAAATCTGTAGGAGAACACTTCAATCTCCCTGGACACACAATAGCAGATTTAAAGGTAGCCATCCTGCAGCAAAAAAACTTCAAGAGCAGACTTCAGAGAGAAACTGCTGAGCTTCAGTTCATCTGCAAATTTGACACCATCAGTTTAGGATTAAACAAAGACTGTGAATGGATAGCCAAGTACAAAAGCAGTTTCTCCTCTCTTGGTGTTCACATCTCCACGTCAGCTGCTAGAAGTGGTCCTCACCCTCCCTAACTGAATTAACCTCGTTATCTTTAGCCTTATTCTGGCCTGCATATTTATACCTGCCTCTGGAAATTTCCACTACATGTATCTGACGAAGTGGGCCTTTGCCCATGAAAGCTTATGCTCCAATACATCTGTTAGTCTATAAGGTGCCACAGGACTCATTGTCGTTTTTGCAGATCCAGACTAACACGGCTACCCCGCTGATACTTCCCCCATTTTGTTGCCGTTATATGTGTTCAAATAAAAGGTACCTGTGACATTGATTCTTCTGTACTTGCGCATACATGCACACACACGTTCTCCTTTCATCTTCTCTCACAGGCGATTACTCAGCCTTTCTAGGGAGGCCCACAGCTGGGACTGTTTAGCAGCATGGCAGCCTCTAATGCCTTCAAAACACTTCCAAACCTTGTCAGCAAACTCTCAGGGGATCTCTGCAGCAAGCAGCCGGCCAGCTCTGGGTTAATAGTTGATTAGTCATCCATGGCTGGAGAAACAGAAATCTAGAACCTGTCTCAGGTCTCGGAAGGTGGAGGATTTTCCCACCAAAGAAACTTCCTATACTGCAGCTTCTGAAACAATTACTGAGTACACCTAGTACAGGCCTGCCGACGGGGGTGGGGGTGGGGGAGAAAGAAAGGGCCCTTAATTCATCACCGGAGTGTCAGAGCCACAGTGCGCTGGGAGGGATGCAGGTGGGGTGGAGAGGGCATGGCGCGCTCCAGGCAGCACTAAGGGCTGGCTGCCTGGAGCCCCGCCCCTTCCACCTGAGGCCCCGCCCCTCTGGGAGAATGAAACTGCCCCTCTCCCACCCCCCTTTGCCTAGGGGCCTAGTAATACTGTTGGCCCTGTTGCCTAGCAACTGTGACTCCTCAGTTGGGGATCTTTTGGGGACCTTCTAGCTGAACTGGCTTGCACCCATGTGCAGAGATGTAGAGTATGCCAGCTAAAATCCACGTCTCTCCCACACTGCTTCTCTCCCTGCCTACCAAACAGTCCAATGCTGCAGGGCAAAGCATGCTGGTTACACGCACACACACACACACACACACACACACACACACACACACACACACACACACACACAAAAGCTGGCTGTGTCTACACTTCTGAGTGTAAAACACTGTCACAGCACCAGCGCTGGCAGAGAACTCTCCCCGCACTTTTTGTATACCGCCTCCACAAGAAGCATAGATCCCACAGCTGTTTATACTGGCACTTTATACTGCTGTATCTTGCTTCACATGTGTGGGGTTGTTTTTTCCACACACGCCGGAGCAAGTTAACAGCACAGGAACTTGCCAGTATAGATAAGCCCTAAGTATGACTCAAAGACCACCTACAGCTGGTCCCCACTAGATCAAGCCGATGTTATCCCATATGTTGCAACAGCTCTAAGACAGGAGAGTACTAGAACTGAAAGGGACCTTGAGAGGTCATCAAGTCCAGTCCCCTGCCCTCATGGCAGGATCAAACACCATTCAGATAATTCCTGATAGATCTCTAAAAAACTACAAATGGATCTGCATCACCCGAACACACAGCTGCCGAGCGGTTATTTTTACATAAATCAAGCAGGTGCTCTATAATCAATGATCCTGTCTCCAAGCTCACAACGATGCTGACAGAGTACACAGCAGTTTTTAGAAGGAAGAGAGCTGTAAGACCAGAAACTCAATTTGTCTGATTTTTGGACGGAGATTCTGCTTTCCACTGGGTGCATTTGGGGAATGTTATTTGATATTAAAAACATCCAAACTATGTAGACACATGAATGCTTCCCCAAGTCTTTCCCGGGATCTAACTTAAAACCAGTCCTTCCCACACTTCCAATCACATCTCCAACCCACCCCAGTTTTTCCAACAGCCTTTAAAATCCAGCACAGAAAATGGTGATGAGTCCCCAGCATGGAGTGACAGGTTGTCAGGAACTAAACATCTTCCTTTTTCAGAAGACTTTAAGAAAATGTCATACGATTTTTCTCTTTTCTTTTGTGAGCCCTGCTGCCTGTAACTTCTCCTGAACTTGAATGTCTTTTCATTAGCCTCAGTGCATAGTACCACATGCAATATTCAAAAAGGGTCTAAAACTTTAGATTAAATTACCCTAACTGATGGCAGGGGAATGTGGATTCACACTGCATTTGCACAAGGCGCTCAATTAACTGGGTAGTCACACAGCTGGAGCCAAATTCTCCCTGCTGTCTTCAGCAAGGGCTGCAAAAGAAGAACAAAGGACAGACTTTGGCTCTCATCTAATGAACTTTCCACCCAATTAGTGGGGTTTTGCCTTTAAGTCATCAACAGAGGCTGCATCTATACTGTGGGATCCCACCCCCCAGGGCAGAAGATATGCAAATGGAATGCTCATTTCCATATAGCACACTCTCATTTGCATATCCTCTTCTGATCCTTGTTGCAGAAGAGGTTTTTGCGATAAAAAGCCGTGTGTAGACGAGGCCATTTGTCGGAAAAAAACCATTTTGCGCAAGAGCCTGTAAACTTCATTTTTTGGAAGTTTTTTCCAGGACCGGGAACCGTGCGGCGCCTGATGGCAGCTCTAAGGGGTGCCGTGCAGCTGGGTTTGTGGTGCCTCTTACAGCTGCCATCAGGCGCTCCCCATAGGTTGGCGCCCTGGGCAGCTGCCCGGCTAGTCACCTGCTTAATCCGGCCCTGCTGGTAGCATTGAGCCAAGGCCGTGTGGAACAACCTGTTCCCCCTCCCACCAAACAGGAGCTAGTCCAGGCAAGCACCTCACACCACAATCCCCTGCCTCTGCCCTGAGCCCCCTCCATCACCCTCTCTCTCTTGACAGGAGTGTTAGAAGTCCAGATCTAAGAATAAATAAATAAGGGAAGGAAGAAAAAAAAGAGAGAGACCATGAGTAGATAGTTCCAATAGTAACAAGACACTGATAAGAATGAACAATGAAGGTGCTAATGGTATTTACCAGTGTCTTGTAACTATTTGAACTATCTACTTACTCATCAACCTACCAAACAATGAAGGCAACAATGGTTCTTTGTAGAATCTCATACCATCATCTACATGTTTTGTCCCTCTTTAAGTGCTACCTGACCATTTATTGTTTGCTAATTAATGGTTCTTATCTGCCTCTTTTAACTATCCAGCCTTTAGGTACTTAGGAACTATCTGTTTTTCCTATTTCATTCCAGCTCTGCTTTCCTCTTGATATTTTTTACCTACTGCCTCTTCTTGTTCCCCCCTTCCATTTTTTCCTTCTTCCACTCCTCCTTCCCTTCCACCCCTATTTATTTTGGTCCTGGACATCCAATTCTCTGGTCATCTGAGGAAGTGGGCTGTGCCCACGAAAGCTCATGATACCATCTACATGTTGTGTTAGTCTGAAAGGTGCTTCTAGACTATTTGTTGTGTTTTATGTTTTTCCTGTCACAGACTAACTCAGCTATCTCTCTGAAGCCTCTCTCTCCTGTACCCCACACCCCAACCCTGAGTCACTTCCTGCACCAAGGTTTCAGGGCAGGTGGTGACACATCCTTAGCTTATCCCATTATAGTGATACTTGTCCATGAAGAATTGTGTCTATTTAAATAAAACATTTTTCTGAATTAATTCCGAACCGACTGAAAGCTCTCATCAGTCAAGTTGGGGTGGGAGACATCAAATTATTCATTGCAAGTATATTACCAGATGACTGTGGTTTGTCGTTAGTCACTCTTGAACCCAACCAGATTTCTGTCAATTTTTTTTTCTTACAGTTCATGTTACAGTACCACTTAGGGGACCCCATTGTGCAAGGCACTATACAAACAAGAAAAATGCAAGGACGAGATCCCCTTGCTCCACAAATGACATGAATTGAAATAGATAAGACAGTGGGAAGGAAAACACAGGAAAATTGACTTGCTACCAGTCAAGTTAGCTAGTGTTCTTCTACTAATCACTCTCAGAGTTTGAAATTTTTTGACTGTTTGCTACTCACAGTTGTCACATGGCATTCTTTCTGCTCCCTGAGGTGTGTGACTGGAACCTGCTTAACTATGAAAACAATTAAGAGGAAATGACAAAAAGCAAATAAATAAGGATTTTTGTTGAAACATCATCTAATCTGATCAGGGTAAACAAAACACTTCATTGCAAGAATATTGCAAGCAGCAGTCGCAAGTAAAAAGGAGCACAAACAAAGCTGGTTTGGCAAAACTCCATTTTAATTTTTTTATTGTTTTGACCAATATTGATGTTTGGTTTTAAGCTTTTTTAAAATTCATTTTAAATTTTAACTGCTGTGCAGAATTGTGGGTTATAAGCATTTTTTGGTTTTCTCTCATTAAATGTTTACAGATGTGGAAAACTGTGAGGCAGCATTATTTAATGACTGACATTGAAATTCAAAAAATAACATTTTATTACCGAGACATTGCAAATATGTCAACCCCCAAATTTTTCAACACCAGTGTCAAAATACACAAACTAAATAGCCTTCAGTTTTAAGTTCTTAACAGGCATTTGTCTTATTTGCCTACCTGTGAATTTCAGCTACTATTGATGGAAATATGTTGTTAGTTTGTGTGTCTGGTGAAATAGATATTTATTGACCTTCACTGATAGAGACCTAATCCTTCCAAGCCTAAGCAAAGTTGAGTCAAACAGCTGTTCAGAATTCAAATGAATGGTCTCTAACATTTTTTGTTGGCAGCATTTGGCCAGTTCTAGACCTGGATTGGAATAGTTTTTAAAAGCACAATACAACCCCATTAATTGAATTCCAGGGAGTATTATTCTTAATCATGTTTATTATAGTAGTGCCTACTGGGTAACCAAGAACAGGGCCCTGTATGGCTGAGTTTTGTACAGATTAAGACAATTCTCCAAAGTTCCCTCAGAACTGCGTGGTCATGCAGCTGTCTAATAAACCCGGAACAAGGGCTCAAGTCTGTCCTGCATGTGTAATAATGGCAGATCCCAGTCATCTGCAGGTGGAAAGTAACTTGAGATCTCTGGATCTTAATGCATGAGCCTCTAGTGTATGAGCTAAAAGGCAGCTGTCTCTCAGCTAAGACTGTAGAGCAGACTCATTATTCTCTCTGGGTATGTCTACATTACCCTCCTAATTCGAACTAGGAGGGTAATGTAGGCATACCGCACTTGCAAATGAAGCCCGGGATTTGAATTTCCCGGGCTTCATTTGCATGAAGCCAGCCGGCGCCATTTTTAAATGCCGGCAGTTCGAACCCCGTGCCGCGCAGCTACACGCGGCATGGAGTAGCTAGTTCGGATTAGGCTGTACTCCTCGTAGAACTAAGCTAATTTGAACTAACGCATCCAGACTAAAAAACTAGTTCAAATTAGCGTTTTGCTAATTCGAATTAGCATGTCCACACAGAGTGGACCCTGAACCAGGGTTAAGGATGGCCGGAAGCAGTGCCGGCAGGGCATCAGATGAGGACTTAGAGCGTGGAGCTGCTGTCTCAGGCTAGCCGAGGGCTGTGTTTAAAGGGACCCGACCCCCACCCCGGACAGACAGTTCTCAGGGGTGCCCCGCTTGCAGAGCAGTCCTGGCTTGGAGTGCCCAGACTACCCACACTGGGCACATCACAGCACTCGGCCATCAGCCCGGCTGCACTTGCCGCAGGCTGCCATCTGGGGAGAGGGGGCAATTGGGGGGCTGCAGGAGAGCTTCCACCCCCAGAAGCCCGCAGAGCCAGCCCAGTCCTCCCCATCGGGGGCTCATACCCCATTCCTCCCTCACCTCCTTCCATTTACCCCTCCCTAGCCCCCCTTCCTGATGTACAAAATAAAGGACAATTGTGTTAAAAAATAGAATCTCTCTTTATTGAACAAAACTGGGGGAGACTGGGAAAAGGAGGTGGGAGAGGGGAAGAGAAAGGCTGGGAGAGGGGAGGGCAACTAAAATGATCAGGGGTTTGGAACAGGTCCCATATGAAGAGAGGCTAAAGAGACTGGGACTTTTCAGCTTAGAAAAGAGGAGATGGAGGGGGGATATGATAGAGGTCTATAAAAGTACGAGTGGGGTGGAGAGGGTGCATACAGAAAAGTTCTTCATTAGTTCCCATAATAGAAGGACTAGAGGACACCAAAGGAAAGGAATGGGTAGCAGGCTTCAAACTAATAACAGAAAGTTGTTCTTCACAAAGCAAAGAGTCAACCTGTGGAACTCCTTGCTGCAGGAGGCTGTGAAGGCTAGAACTAGAACAGAGTTTAAAGAGAAGTGAGATCAATTCATGGAGGTTGGGTCCATGGTGTGGTATTAGCCAGGGAGTAGGAGTGGTGTCCCTGCCCGAAGTTTGTGGAAGGCTGGAGAGGGATGGCTTGGTCACTGTCTTTGGTCCATCCCCTCCAGGGTCCCTAGGGTTGGCCGCTGTCGGCAGACAGGCTACTGGGCTAGATGGGCCTTTGGTCTGACCCAGTATGGCCATTCTAAGCTCAGGGCTCAGGGTCGGGGGTCTCAGTGGACCACCTTGATTTTCATGCAAACCTGCTCCTGGGTGGCCAGGCTGGCAGCTCTCCTGCCCTAGACGGCCGCTTTCCTGTGCCTAGTGCGGAGGTCGTGGACGAGGTCCACGATGTCTGCACTGGACCAGGCGTGTGCCCGCCTCTTGCGGTCCTGGGCAAGCTCCCATGAGCCGCCAGCCTAGTCCCGGGAAGAGGGGGAGGGCTGGGGGGCATCGGGTGGCTGTCTCGAGCCATGCCAAGTGCAGGGTCTGCTGGCTGGGTGCTGGCAGGCTTGCACCTGGCACAGGCACCGTAGCCAGCCCGTGCCCCTTTAAGGGCTCTGGGGCCGGGAGGGGGTCAATAGAGTTTCCCTGGTGTTGGCCAGAGTGGCCACCAGGGAAAGCTGGGGAGGGCTAGCCTCCCAGTAGTTCGAATTAAGGGGCTACACAGCCCTTAATTCGAACTAGTAAGTTCGAACTAGGCTTAGTCCTCGTGGAATGAGGTTTACCTAGTTCGAACTAAGCACTCCACTAGTTCGAATTAAGTTCGAACTAGAGGAGCGCTAGTGTAACGCCTATCAAAGTTAATTCGAACTAACGTCCGTTAGTTCGAATTAACTTTGTAGTGTAGACATACCCTCTGTTGTCACAGAGCCAGTAAACAGGACAATGCACCACACCCAGGAAGTGAGTGGGTAACACCCAGAGCTGCCGTAGCCAGGGCAGAGGCCCCTCTCCCCCACATCTGTAGCAGCTCCTTGCAAGGGCCGGAGGAGAGGTATGCTCCTCCAGAAAGGGGCTTTAACGACTGCAGCCCAGGGCCCAGGGTTAAAGAGGGGGTCCTTAGTCCAGTGTTCTGGGCCAGCTCTTCCTGGTGTGTGTGTGGGGGGGGAGGAGGTGGCTCCATGCACTGCCATTCCTTCTGTTCCTTCTCCCCACCTCTGGCTGGGGATGTACCACCAGGTAGCTCTGTCCATGCAGCTCCCATTGGCCAGGAATCATGGACAATGGGAGCTGCGGATGCCAGTGCCTGCAGGTGAACACCAGCAACGTGCAGCCACCTGTTTCCCTTTCCCCATCAAATGGGAGTTGCCCCAGGTAAGCTCCTCACCCAGCAAACGAAAAGATACTACATTTAAAGAGAAGACTGGTTGCTCTCCACTGCTATTTGGAGTCAGGGCTGAGAGTCCACAGGGAAGCAACCTGTTTGGGAACAGGATCTGATGGCCTCCAATTCTTGCACAGAAAAGGACTTTCCCTATTTTACCAGCCTTACCCCACGGAGATGAGAAGCATTCGAGGGGACTGATTTTTCCAAAACAAAAGGCAATATGAAAAGGGAACAGCTCTCCTAGCGACTGGAGTTACCTACCCACTAGCATGCAAGAAACAGACAAATCCATACCTATTGTAGCTATTGCACATACAAGACAATCACACGTACTAATCTGTCGATCTCTAACAGCATCCATGTGATAGCAGCTACTGATTTACACACCCTTTCATGTCTACAGATGAGAACACAAGCCTTTGTATTGTAATTCAATATTTGAAGTAAAACCTAGGTTTATAAAATGCCTTAATTAAAAGGAAACAAATCTTTGGAAGAAGAAGTGGTTTAAAGGGATTGGTGCTATGTGCACTTTTCTCCCCAAACAAATAACTCTGTAAAGTAACTTTTGTTTCTTCTTTAGGATTCCACGGATCTGCAGTAACTGCCGTCTTAGCTGATCTTTGGGACAGATATGGGGACCTCCACAGCTAAGTGCATAGATCTCTCCAGCTGGAGCTCAAGAACCAGATCTCAAGATAAACACAAACGTATATCTTCTGTACCATGGGATACATGTCCCTAACACACCTAAGTAGTAGGTTACAGGCATTCTCCCCTCTCCCCCTGGAAAATTAGGGTTTGAAGCCAAGTCAGAGAATATTTTATTTTTTTCCCCTCCTTCCCATCCAATTTTGAATCTCTCCATTTCTCCATCTGTTTTGCTGCCACATTCCTCGCTACCTTCTGGATTGCCTCTTCTTGCATACTCCCTTCTAGTCTCTCGAATACATCTCAAGAAATAAATTAGCACAATTAAATTAGCAATGTGGCCTTTTGCCGATAGTCTGTATTTAGCTCCTGCCTTCTCAGAGGTCCAGTTTCTTCTCACTCCTTCAGAGTCGGAACAGCTTTAGAAATTGTGCATCATAGTGCTCAGTGGCTCAGGAGGTGGGCGATGAAATACATATCCTTTCATTTCTGTGTCGGTAGCTGCAGTGTCTCCTAACCTGAAACCATCTCATTGCCACACCTAAGCGTTTGTTGGTAGCCTCTGCAATGAGCTGGTGGTCTTTGTCCAATTCCTAGGACAATTCCACACAGAGGCCATTACAGAAATCCTCACCCCAACCAGAACCACTAAGAGAGCCAGGACTGAATGAGCATTGAAATCCAGCTGGTCCCCCTCTGAAGTAGATATCCTTCCATGTGAGAACTGAGGTAGGTGAAGCATCTATGTGACCTGTTTGGTAGGAAAGAAGATGACTTCAATTTCCAGTCTTAATTAACTTATACCAAATACTCGATCATAAGCCCATTTGTTCATAAGCCAACCCCCCGCCAAGTTAAAAAAAGTTGTAAACATAGGAATGATCTCCATTCATAACCTGATGCTATATTGGCAGCATGCAAACTTTGGATCCCTGCTCATCAGCGCATGCTGCTGGCACGTCGGGATGTTTTGTTTACCCAGAGCATCTGCAGTCATGGAGCCTTTCAGCTCCCATTGGCTGTTGTTCACCGTTCCCAGCCAATGAGAGCTGCGGGAAGCAGTGCAGACCAAGGGACATGCTGGCCACCACTTCCCGCCACTCCTGTTGACCAGAACAGTGAACAGTAGCCACTGGAAGATGAGGGGCTCCCTGCCTGTAGATATTACAGGTATATAAAATGTCCCACAGCAATTTGTTCCGCTGGCCTGGGCACTGAAGTTTACCAACCCCTCCTCAAGTTAAAAAAAATTGGAAAAAGGCAATGACCATTCATAAGCCAATCCCCGCCCTTTATTGTGTCATTTTCTACCAAAAAATTAGGCTTATGATTGAGTGTGTGTATATATATATATATATATATATATATATATATATATATATATATATATTTTTTACACGTCTTTACATTTCACCTTCTAGATATGCCCTTGCTAAATATCTCATGAATTCTAATTTAGATTATGGTAAAGCCCAAAGTTCCCTTTGTGTAGAGCACTGTACCAGATAACACAGTCCTTGTTCTGCAGGGCTTACAGTCTAAAAACGACAAACAGATGTCGATTTGGGGTTAGCAAGAATAACCCGTTAAAATTAATTTAGGGAAGAACGGGTCATCAGAGTGTGATTTCAGAAACACATAATGTTTCTTACTAGACCTCTGCACAGGGGTAAATTTCACCTAGCAGTGAGCAAGAGGAAGTGTAAAACCAGCTGATGGTGAGGTTTCAAACAAGTTTTACCCAGAGATTTTGTTGTAATGGTTAAGGTGTGTTTTTTCTGCCTCACCTTTATGAAAACATTGACCCTCAGTTTTTATGTAGTAGTTTAGCAGGGCATGACACATCATATTTGCAATTGACTTCCAAAAACACAACTTCAAACTCTGCAGACACAAAAACCTACATTTGCAATTCTAATTTTCCACAGAACTGTTCACCTTATCAAAAGCAAAAGGCAATGACCATAAAATGAGTGCACATATCTATAAGCCAGTTGAAAATTTGTTCCCATATAGTCTAGTGGTTTATATGCCCCATTCCTTCACTCTCCAGCTCATCTTTAAAGCTATAATGTTTAAGGAGCTGGCTTCACACTCAGTGAAATATTTGCTGAATAGGTATCTATTCCAATAATCCACCTGCTTTGGTTTCATTCTGAAAACATTCTTTTGAGTTTCTTCCCGGAATTTAGTTTAAGTGGACTCTATTGTATTGTTACCCTCACTTGTTCTATTACAGTTAACAAGAGTAAATCCTGTCAAAGTCTAGCTAGAACAAAAGAAATAAAAATTCAGTCTTAAGACGGCTCCGCTGAGGCTCATTCTCTCTGATTAAGCTTTGCTAGTAGGGTCTTAAGAAGCTGCATTTTTTTCCTCCAGAGCACCTGAGTTGGTCTCTGAAAAGCAGCTGCCTGTCATGAGTGACTGGTTAGATGAGGCCAAGATGCCGTGCACAGTTCAGTCGCCCGGTGGGAGAGGGAGGGGTGGGCTGTTATGCTACAAACATTTGTTTAGAAACCCCACTTTTTAAGGATTCTGTCAAGGGGGCGACAACTCCAAAAGGGTACATCAATTGTGATGCAGAATATTTTCTTTGCATTACAAAGAGAAGACTGAGAGGGGATATGCTAGCAGTTTTCAAGCACCTAAAGGCGTGTCACAAGGAGGAGGAGGAAAAATTCTCCTCAACCTCTAATGGTAGAACAAGAAGCAATGGGCTTAAATTGCATCAAGGGAGGTTTTGGTTGGACATTAGGAAACAAATTCTGTCAGGGTGGTTAGGCACTGGGATAAATTGCCTAGGGAGGTGGTGGAATCTCCATCATTGGAGATATTGAAGAGCAGGGGTATGTCTATACTGCCACCCTAGTTCGAACTAGGGTGGCTAATGCAGGCATTCGAAGTTTCAAATGAAGCCCGGGATTTAAATATCCTGGGCTTCATTTGCATCTTGCCGGGCGCAGCCATTTTTAAATCCCCCTTAGTGCGGACTCCGTGCCCGCGGCTACACGAGGCACGGAGTAGGTAGTTCAAATTAGGCTCTCATGGAACGAGGTGTACCGATAGTTCGAATTAGAGAGCCTAATTCGAACTACCTAATCCGTGCTGTGTGTAGCCGCGGGCACGGAGTCCGCACTAAGGGGGATTTTAAAATGGCGGCGCCCGGCAAGATGCAAATGAAGCCCGGGATATTTAAATCCCGGGCTTCATTTGCAACTTCAAATGCCTGCATTAGCCACCCTAGTTTGAACTAGGGTGGCAGTGTAGACATACCCCAGGTTAGATAGGCCTCTATCAGGGATGGTCTAGCTGATGCTTGGTCCTGCTGTGAGGGCAGGGGACTGGACTTGATGACCTTGCAATGACACTTGTAGTATTCTATGATTCTATCTTTCATTTTAAAGCAGGTCCTGGAAAAATCTGTCAGACTCACAATGAGCGTGGCAATGAATGTGACTTACAATTCGTGTGTGTGTGAGTGTGAGTGTGAGTGTGAGTGTGAGTGTGAGTGTGAGTGTGAGATCTTGACACTCTGAGTTTCTTTATGGCAGGAGCCAAGCACATAGCAGCAGCTAAAGGCAGAGGAAGTATTTTAGATATAATAAGGAAAGTTGAATTTTTGCCATACATTTAAATGAAACATTTTTGCTTTTTGGATGTACAGTATGTACCTATAAAACTAAGCAATTAACATCATGGAAACCATATTAGCTAAACTGCTACTGGAATGGTGGATGCAAAATTAGAGGCTTTCCCACCCCAAATTAGGTCCTTATTATTACCAGTTTTGTGGTTTTAGTATGTAACTGTCTTCTTTTTTTTTGTTGTCATCCATCCTCATCTAGATACAAAGCTTGTATTACAGGGAGAATTCTCTGATACAGCAGCAGTCAAAATGATTAACCATGAAAGTGGTTGTGGGGTGGATAGAAGACAGATATCAATGCACTCTTTAGACAATACATGGCATCTGAGTCTGGGATAAGAGCAGCAAGATGGAGTTAGCCTGTTCTCCGATTACAGAATATTGGGGGCTTGGAAAAGAACCCTGCATTATGAAAGCATCACATTAAAATAACACAAAAACATGTTTCTTTGTCACCCTGAAGTGTCCAATAATCACCCACTTCAGAGCCTGGAATTGCAATGTCTCTGAAGCGGTCATGACCTGTGGAGTATTTCTTCCAATTCATCCCTTTTCTGCTGATAAAAGTATTGTTGCTACTGGCTTGGGTGAAGCATCAATCTTCAAAAGAAGGTCAAGCTAAATAGATGACAGGACATTGTGGGAGGAAGAATTAATACAATGTTCCAGCAATTGTCTCTCATGCCAGTGGTGCTCTAAATGCAATTGAGGCTGGATATTGGTGCAGATAGGACCATGAATTAAGCACAAGATGCATCATAGAAATGGATGCTAGTGTTGTGATAATTTTCTTCTAATTTCAGCCCCTAGAACTTGTCCCAATGCCCTTTGAAATCAGGAAAATACCATAAACTCAAATGGACTTTGCATCAGCTCCGTAGTTCTCCAAGTGGAAGCTAAGTAGTTCCATAAAGAGATGGTTAAAAAATAACATGCCACCCAATGTTTACTCCAGTGATTTTTAATCAGGGAGAGGCAATTTTTTTACAAGACCATTCACGTTTGCTATCATTATAAAGCTCTTCGAGACAGGAGCTGCTGTTTACTGTGCATTTATCCTGCTTTTAGCACAGTGGAGGTCCTGCTATTAGGAGTTACTGCGATATCAAATGCTAAACAGTTACAACGGCCACAGGAGTTGTGCTTAGTAAATGACCGATTATTGTCATTGTGTTGCTGTGTGTCGCCATGTCTATCCGACATTCATTTACCATCCCGGTTCATCATGAAATCAATTTTAGGTCTGGTATTATAATAAATAAGTCCCCCATTGTGAAGAATGTGGAAATGGTTGTAGTATTTTATGAACAAAGTTTGAAGCAGTTTACCCACTCACGGTGAGAAAAGGAATTATTTTCTCCGGTGGAACAGGGAAACAAGGTTTTATGGATTGGTATGAATGTACAAGCCACAAAATAGGAATGAAGTTGCCAGGGAGATGCAATGGAGAACAAAGGATCAATCTTTAACTTATAATGTCTTGGAGCTGAGGAAGTAAAACCTGTGAGCACAGCATGAGGGCAATGTGAGACCAAGGGACATGGGACTCATTTTGTGGAGACTCACATATTAGGACAGCTTCCCAGTGCAGAGAACGATTGAATTCAGGAAGCTTTGGAAAAGAAGGGCAGGTTATTATGCTGACACAGGCTCTGAGCTGATCGTATGCAAAAGCAAAAATTCTTAACTTTTTATTACTGTATTCCAGTCACCTAGTGCATGCCAGCTTCTTTCGAAAAGGCCGCATCACTGCAAATCCCGACTCGTGATTCACTCCCTGAAGAGATGAGGTCTAACCTCATTTGGACCCACTGGACAGTCAGGGGGAGAAACAAGCAGGTGAAATCCAGAGGGAGGGTGCTGGCCCCAAAAGGCTTGCCCTCAGAAAGAGTGAAGGCCTCGTGCTCAGCACAATAAAAGGAACATTCCCTGGGAGACTGTAAACAGCTTGGCATACAACAGTTCAACCCCCTTTTAACAAGTGACACCATTCTTGCATGGTTCCACTTCCAGCAGGTATCTGATTGTGCTAAATGGAATGTAAAGCTTTGGGAGAGGACTGTAGTTAATTCCCCTCCTCCCCCCAAGGTAAACAAATGTTGTCCTTCCTTCCTTCCTTCCTTCCTTCCTTCCTTCCTTCCTTCCACATTCTCCAGAACATATCACCTTTCCAGTCATATCTGCGGTACCATAAAATAGAATAATAATAATCTAATAAGTACCCAAATCTAATTTCATGTTTCCGGTGAGAGACCTTGTGAGACTGTCCCAGATATACAGGAATTCTGAACCCATACCAGAATACAGCTAAACGTTAAAAAAAGGGATAGCTGAAGTAATAATGAAGACATATGCTTTCTTTTTAAAGAAATCCGATTAGAAATGCCATATACCAGGTATTTTCCTGATACTGTGTGTTCCTAACAATGAAGTCAGAACATTTACAATGCTGTTGGAAAACTGAAGGAGCATGCAAAAGGGACCAGTGAAGAGAATTTCTCCCCATAGAACTCTCCTACAATAGGGACGTATGTGGGACTTAATAGAGGACAAGTAAAGGGCAGTCTAGGATAGATGGGGATAGCGAAGAGTTATTCATGCCCAGAGCAAAGTGTGATAATGCAGGAAGGATTCTGATTGTGGTAATGTATGAAAAAGTAATTTATTGTTTCCACAGAGGCTATTACTTACAGGGATAACAATCATAACCCAAACACAATCGATATACTCTGCGGCAGAAGTTGATCTGTTTAGCTTATCAAAAAGACAATCAAGAGGTAACTTGATTATGGTGCAAAAAGTACCTTCACGGGGAGAAGACAACTGGCACTAACAGCCTCTTTAATCTAGCAGAGAAGGGTATAAAAAGAAGCAAGGGCTGGAAGTTAAACACAGACAATTTCAAATTAGAAACAGGCACGCATTCCCATTTTACCATGGGAACCAACCACCAAGGGGATGAGCTTGGGTCAACCCCAAACTGTCTGGCTGTGTCTAGACTACATGGCTCCATCGATGAAGCCATGTAGATTAAACAGATAGGCAAAGGCATATGAAGCCGTGATTTAAATGATCACGGCTTCATTTAAATTTACATGGCTGCCGCGCTGAGCCGACAAACAGCTAATCAGCTGTTTGTCGGCTCAGCGCGGCAGCCATGTAAATTTAAATGAAGCCGCGATCATTTAAATCGCGGCTTCATATGCCTTTGCCAAAAAAACAAATCTACATGGCTCCGTCGACGGAGGCATGTAGTTTAGACGTACCCTCTGTGAATTTGGCTTTTAATTTTGGTCACAACATAGCCAGATGCAGAGTTTGGTGGTCTCACCAGGTCCTCCATCTCTTGCTTAGAGCGAGGTAAGTCACTGACTTTTCATTTGATGGCTGCTCAAATTGCAAAGCATAACAACAACAACAACAAGCCACAACAACTGATTGGCTATTTCATGAGT
Source organism: Pelodiscus sinensis (assembly GCF_052426305.1). NCBI lineage: Eukaryota > Metazoa > Chordata > Testudines > Trionychidae > Pelodiscus > Pelodiscus sinensis. The sequence goes on from NC_143067.1 coordinate 5,803,171, forward strand.
GGGCAAAATTATGAGTCAAATTCACAAATAGTTTTGGGTTGACCAAAGCTTAATTTGCCATCCAAGTAGGGTGACACAGGATGGTAGAGTATCAGCAAGATATTTGTGGTCAGTATGGCGCACTGGAAAGACACAAGAGAACCAGAATATGGGGCCATTCTATGCAGAGTCTCCTTAACTTGCATAGCAGCCCCACTGGAGGACAGGACTAGGGGTGTTCCGGAATAAGGAGTTATGCCCGAGCGGGAGCAGAATAGTTTTTCCGGAATAGCGGCAGATTTTGTACAGTAGAGCATCGTTGCTTTTCCGGAAATTCAAGGGCCAGTGTAGACAGCTCACAGCTTATTCCGGAAAAGCGGCTGATTTTCTGGAATAAGTGGCCCAGTGTAGACACAGCCATTCTGTTTTAAGCATTTCCGGAAATTCATGCCAGTGTAGACACAGCCTCAGAGAAGTTGTTACAAATCATAGTTTCTCACACTGCTTCTCATTTCAGGTGAAATCATTTCAGGCCAGAACTTCAGATTAACACTGGATACCTTTCTAGCAGATATGCTTTGGTCAAACACATGCTAGTAGGGTAACGGTTAGAAATTCTCTAGTCTTGGTATATAAGAGGTCATACTAGATGGTCTAGCTGTCCCTTCTGCCTCCAAAATCCATGAATGTATGAAACTGGAAGCAAAGAGCGAGACAACTGTAATTTTCTGGGAATGGCTATTTTACTAGAAGAGAAAGGTACCAATGCTCAAATTATTTCCAGCTATTGAACAGAATTGGTGAAATCCACAGCTAATATTAGCATGTTATTCTGAGGGGCTCATCTCAGGTAGAAATATGTGTAGAAGCAAAGAGATAAGAAAATGGTTAAAATAAAATAAATTGATATCTGGAAAATTAGTGTTAAAAGGAGAAGAGGGAAATATCCAAGCTAACAAATTCAACATCTACAATTAAAAGCACTCTGGCCTTGTCCACACCGGCACATTTTGTTGCCAAAAACTGCCTTTTGACGACAAAACAGTGAGAGCGCACACACTACAATGCAACTTTTGTTGGGAAAAACACCCAGTTTTGGAGACAAAAAACTTCTACTCCTGTGAGAGACTTTTGTCTTTTCCCCTCCTTTTACTGTAGACAAAGAGCCAGTGTGGACTCTGCTCTTTGTTTTGTCAAAAGAACTGACTTCTGCCAGTATCCCACAATGGCTGCCCTAATGGCTGTGCTCAGTGTTTTGTGATCTCTGCTGCCCTGTAACCATGCACTCTTCCCCTTCCAAAGCTTCAGGAAGTGTCTGATAGCTGAGTGAGCTACACCATTTGGGGGAACAAACAAAGAATAAATCATTGGTATTCTCCTGTTCTGCCCTGCATTACACACGCAGTGTCAGACAAACTGCTGAAGCAGGGGGAGGGCCAGAGAGACATCTGGGCTGCTTTGACACAGCATGGAGAGCTCATAGAGCTAGGAAGGAAAACCAACAAGCACAGGGAGCAGCTCTGTCTTCCCATACCACTGCACTGTGGCATGCTCCCCCACACTGCTTTGCTCTGTCGACAGGGCGCTAGCTATGTGGCCATGACATGTGGACAGTGGGAGGCAGAAAAACTGGTCTGACCAGTTTTCAATGTTGGTGACTTTTGCATGTGGACAGCACTTTTGTCACCAGTGTAGACACAGGCTCTCTATCAGAGAAGTTGGTGAAGTGGCGAAGCAAGCACGCAACTTTTGGAGGTACAAATTGCTTATCAAATATCAAAGGGAGAGACTTTCTCCTGCTATTGCCTTTTCAATGGTCCAGCTTTAGCAGAATGTAGACACAAGAGCTCTTTTCTGCTTGCATGTCTACCAGGGTAATACCCTCCAAAGTGATGGCAGCCTTTATTCCTTTGAGAGCTGGTCCAGAAAGCAGAGCCCAATCCCTTCATTTGGCAAAGAAAACAGCAGCTTGTGCAGGTGCACAAACCAACCAACCAACCAACCAAGGAGATGAAAGAAACATCAGCAGGGGCAGCCCTAAATAAGCTGCCAGCAACTGGCACCCTAGGCAAACCATGCAATCGGCACCCCCACCTCCAAACCCCTCAATGATATTGCGCCACCATTTGGCGCCCCATTTAACTTGGCGCCCTAGGCGACCACCTAGTTCACCTATATGGATGGGCCACCCCTGAACATCAGCCACCCTTCCAACCCAGGTTTCCTACATTCCTATTTAGGAAGCATCTAGCTGCAGCAAGCTTATTTGTAGTGGTTGAAAAACATGACAGCATAACTGCACGGCTTAGGAACAGGGGAAAATGACTTTCTCCACTTCCTTTCTCTTTCCCCTTCCTTGTTTTTAATCGAGTATTGAAGTAATGAGCTAGACTTTGGGACAATTGCAGAACACTTACTCCGGAACTTCCACCTGCTCAGCAAGCCGTGTTGGGCAGGAAAAAACCTTACAACTGCCCTGACTTCCGAGATCCTCTGCATCCACAGATCCCATTCAAAGAATCATAGGGTTGGAAGAGACCTCAGGAGGTCATCTCCAATGTTCTTAAATGTAGGACAGGGAGCATCACAATGAAGAAAGGTGGGCTTCAAACATAGTCCACGGTGGTGGAAGTGGGAAGGTGAAACCCGCATTAAGACCTCTAGCCTTCAAGAGCCAGGCATCCGAATGCTACTAACAGAGGTTATTGCTCAAGCCCTTCATAAACGGCAGCTGAATTGTGTGTAAAGTGTTGCCAGGAAAACCTACACTGAAGATGAAGTCTGGTGGGTACCTCCCATCCCATTGCACTACTGTTGTAACTGTACATTTTAGTGGGGTATATCATCCTGACAGACCCTTGTGCCATACATCATTGGCCTCATCTGATATACACAGCCAAGCAATTACATTTTCTTTTGCCGCAGCTAGAATAAATGCATCTCCTGGGAAAAAATGGGGATTAAGTATTAGCTTTATCTATTCGTATCCAAAAGCTAATCTGCATTTATAGCTACAAAATGTTTCTGATGCTCATTGTACTTCCTTGCATGCGCTCTTGCCAGACGGGATGAGTAGGATGGGGATGGGGACTTGGCTGCCTCTCTCCATTTAATATAGTGAACTTGAAAATAGACATTTCTCCCGTTGATTTATTACCCCAGGAGACCAAAAGCAGGATTTGTTTTTTAGAAAGTAGCGCGCTAACTCCTCTTTAAAGTCCTCTCCCCCCTTGGTGCAAGCGCTGACTCTCGCCAGTGGGAGATAACACTGGCATGGAGGGCATGTCTACACTAGGAAATTAGTTCAATATAACTTATTTTGAAATAATAACTTCTGAAATAACGATTTCGAAATCAGCTCATTCCCCCAGGAAAGCAGGAGTATACATTTTGAAAGGCCTTGTTGTGTGGATGCTTCGCTTATTATTTTGAAATAAGGGGGGTATTTTTAAATCATTCCCTAGCGTAGACCAGGGCTCAGGGGCCAGCCAAACTAGCAACAAGTGCATCTCAAAAAGGTGTGTCTTCTTCGAGCTGTCCGCCTTTGGAGCTGCAAAGCTAAAGGCAGGTGGCAGGAGCAAACAAGGCAACTGCCCTGGGGCCCAGTGATTCCTGCTGCCTCCAGGCCCTTTCAATTGCCATTGGAGCCGCAAGCAGTGTTCTCCGGGCAGTTCACAGGTGTGGGATGGGAGAGTGGCACAGCGTGGTCCAGGTGGCCCTGAGGCCTGGCTGCCCAAGCCCCGCCCTTTCTGCTGGAGGTCCTGCCTCATACATTGCCAGAGACCCTCCCCCCAGCTTACAGTTTTGGGTCAGATTTGGCCTACTGGGCAATAAAATTCCGCTAATGCACCTTTCACCAGAGGCACACAAAGCCCTAAAGAATTACGCACCCACAGTGGAGACAGAGGGTGGATATTCGGGAGAGCTCTGCACATGGGGAGCGTGTTGAATGCTGAGTTCTTAGAAATCTGGAATGTCTCTCAGATATTTATACGGCTCCCCTGTTACTGCAGTATCTGAACACCTTTAAGGCTTTAATGTGTTTATCGTCACAATAGCCCTGTGAGGTGAGCCAGTGCTGTTCCCCGCATTTTACTGTTGGGGAACTGATGTACACGGTGTGACCAGCTCCAGGCTCACACTGGAAGTCTAAAGCAGAGCAGGAAATTTAACCCTGGCTCTGACCAGCACCCTGAAAACTGGATTGTCTCTCTTCTTTTAGGTGCCTAAATGGTCTGAAGAACTTCTGAAAAATCTCAGCCCAGTCGCAGATGCCAAATACTTGAAAATTTGCCCTTGGCCTCTTTTGGAAATATGGCTCTCTGCCTCTGCACCACTGTGGTGTAAATGCAAATTCCTATGTTACAGATAGAGAAACTGAGGCAGAGAGCACATCAAGAACTTAGCAAATTTTGCAGTGATGGAAAAGCAAGATCTCAATTTCAGGTTAGTGCGTGACAATTATACACCTCCACCTTCTCAAATCTGTGGTGAATCCTATGGCTGTTTCCTCCTTCAACCCATTGGAACGGTGCTGTGACCCGTTCCCTATGTTCTCTGAACTGTGTTTGATTTTTCCTGGATGTTTGAGATTAAAAAAGAAAGGAAAGCCATGTTCCCAGTCAGCCATCAATTCTAGCTACGTCCTGTCCTCTCTGGAGGACTCACTTAAGACTCACCGGTGATATGAAAGGGACTCCTGCACGCTCATTTAAAATTTATTTTTAAAGTATCATTTGGGTCAGTAAAACAACTCCATGAACATTAGCGAAGAAACAAGCCAAAAAGGGACTCCTATGCCAGCAACAAATTCATTTCAACACCTGAGAAAATATTCCGGGGAGCATTTTGTAGTGTTCAACTCACCCCCAACACAAATTGTCAAGATTTGCCATGGGAAGAACCTAGCTTACAAGTAACAAATTGAAACATCAGTATCCTCCAAGATGCATTTATCAGACATCTTCCCCAAGACCCTTTGGCTACGTCTAGACTGGCATGATTTTCCAGAAATGCTTTTAACGGAAAAGTTTTCCATTAAAAGCATTTTCAGAACAGGGCGTCTAGATTGGCACGGATGCTTTTCCGCAAAAGCACTTTTTGCAGAAAAGCGTCCATGGCCAATCTAGATGTGCTTTTCCGCAAAAAAGCCCCGATTGCCATTTTTGCGATCGGTGCTTTTTTGCGGAAAACAAATCTCAGCTGTCTACACTGGCCCTTTTGCGCAAAAGTTTTTGCCCAAAAGGGACTTTTGCCCTAACGGGAGCAGCATAGTATTTCCGCAAAAAGCACTGATTTCTTACAGTAGGAAGTTAGTGCTTTTGTGGAAATTCAAGCAGCCAGTGTAGACAGCTGGTAAGTTTTTTCCAGAAAAGCGGCTGATTTTCCAGAAAAACTGGCCAGTCTAGACACAGCCTTTGTGTGTTCTTTAGTAGCCGCAGAAGCCATTCATCATCTATGACTTGGAAAGCTCAGGGATGAGTTTTTAAAAGCACCACAGCTGCCAATATGCACCCTCACCCAAAAATGCTATTATTGCCATTATAAGGACCTATTAATAAAAAACATTTTCCTTGGGCACAAATATGTTAGATACATGGCTGGCATTTCTTCAGCTATTTCTGATTGCTTTTCTGACACATTCAGTTGAGTTGCATTGTAAAATCAAGACCATATAAATGGCTAACTTAATAAACTGTTAAAGTGGTCACATTTTCTCTCTCTTTTTAATGTGTTCAATCCAGTAGTTGTCTCTCTTACTTAGCTCTTTAGCATCAGGTTTAATTTTCTATAGAACAAAATGTTGTTTTTACTTTTAATGGTTCTTCATGAAGCCTGAAACAGAGGGATTCTCCTTTGCTGCCTAGATTTTAACCAAACAAGAACTAAAATTTGTGTGGTGGTGTGTTTGCTGCTACTGCATGAACACAACAACTTTACTTAAGTAAATCAGAGCAAACTGTGTGCTTCAGCACTGAGGCTACTATTGCATTGGGAAGAGTTTATGTTGGTTTCCCTGACCCAATACAGTCTACTGGGAAAACAAGAGAGTTGTTTTCTGTGGCTTTATTTCTTTCTCATCTCTAATCTTCAGGAGATTTCAAGAAATCCAACCCCTTCCCCTGGCAAAAATAAAACAGAAAAGCCTTCCCTCCAAAGATTGAGAGGTGTGAGGCTTTGTCCTCACTGTGGAGTAGATTGAATGATTCACCACCAACCCTGTGGGGAAACTAGCCAGGAACTGTGCTTTGTATGGAGGGCCCAGGTACGCAACACTGCAATCCTTTAGCACCAGAGTGAGTTCCGTTAGCCCCTACAAGAATCAGGTCTGTCCTCTTTGCAGTCTACTCAGTGGTGCACTGGCTCAGGTGTTTGAAGGTAGAACAAATTAAGACTAAGCCACTTATTTAATACAACTACAGATTAGTTCCCTGGTTCTGGGTAGTGTGAAAGAGGCCCCTGCAAGGTGAAAACATTTACACCAATGCTGTTGTGGGTCAAGTGAATGCAGTTAAACACTTCACTGCGGTGCATACCTCCATACAAAACTCCAATCCTTCTTTGCAATAGACAAACTGCAAGAGCAGTCGACGGTGACATCATAGGAAAGGGTCCTTGCCAAGAAATCTAACAACAAGGTTTGTTATTGCTGTTAATGCCCTGAGCATTTGGCAGAGACCTGGAGCACTTCTGTGTTCCTGCAGGGAAGGAGCAAGGGTGCCTTTGCCATAGGAACAAGTGAAGGTTGAAACTGGGATAGCCACTTGCATGTCTGTCATAATCTATTCATTATGGAGCAGAGATGCTATCGGGGGAGATTGAATAGCTCTACAGAAAACAGCTGCAACCAAATCTGAAACTGAAAAGTATCTCCCAGAAGAGAGATAAAACACTTGTTTGTATAAATAAAAGGGGGGGGAAAATGGCCCAAAGACAAAGATAAGCCACCCTCCATTTATAAAACTTTCTTTGTTTTGACTCTCCATATCTCAGACTATCTTGTGTTTTTTTAAGAGTTCCTAGCACAATAGCTTCCCAATAGAAGTAGAGGCCTGGGAATGCTATCATAATACAAATGAGCATTAACATTGTATCCTATTACTAAAAATAGACATCTACCTCTCCTAATGACCCTGCATACAATCTCTAAGGTCTCCTGAAATATGCTTCCTGCAGTTTGCTAATTCAGTCTTTTTTAATGGGAGATTACCCACAAACCCTTACCCCCAGAGAATTAAAAATCTTTCGTTCAATTTTTTTTAAAAGCTCCCAATTCATTCATCTGCTGTAATCAGATCACAAAAAGCATCTGCACCTGTTAATGCAAAAATTTGCAGAGCAAAAATGTCTTTTAATTTACCCAATCACCAAGAACAACACCTGCAACAAAGTGGCAATCTAGTTACTAAACTACTTTTCCCAATAGGCAGCAGGCATAAGGTCAAAGGTCACACCAGATGGTATAAGAAGCTTCAGTTAGCAACTGCATTCCTTCTAAACTGGGTGATTAGCTTCATGGAGGACATTTCAGTAGAGTAGTTTCTTAGGCTTTTTTTGGCTATTTATCTTGAATAATCAAATCTATAGCTTACAAATAAGATATATTTAACAGTCATGTCATTTTCTATTATAGTTTAGCTTTCTGTGGTTCATAATTTAGCATGATTTATATAATACTTTACATTTATCAAGAAAGCGCAAGTAATTTCTAAGCTAAACATTTATTCTATCAAGACACTTCTTGCCACGGGGTTGGATTTGTATGTTTTATAAGTACTCCAGGATGCATGAGAGTATAAGAAAAGGAACTGCATACACCAGGGTGAATTTTATTTATTTATTTATTTATTTATTGTAAAATGTAGAGTTAGCAAAAACTAGATAAAAGCTATTCAAACACACCTACTGTTACCTATTATTTGTCAGCCTTCATATCTAGGGACTTACTGCTCAAGGTATTTAGAGCAAAGATTTAGATCCCCCAAAAAGATGATTAACTAGCAGAAAATACTTTTTACTCATTTGGCTTGTAGATAAGGCTAAGTAAGGTTACCAAGGGTTTGTATCAGAATCAGGTTGAAGTTAATGGTTTCAACATGAAACAAAATGGGACATGGCTTGTTTATTTCTATTTCTATAATGCCTATAGGCTATATTGCATTAGGTGCTATAGTAAACCTTCCAAGAGACCGTCTCTAACTTTGGTATATATGGTCATGACAATTTTCTTCCACAAGTTGATCTGAGGAAGTGGATCTGGCCCACGAAAGCTCATCACCTAATAAACCATCTTGTTAGTCTTTAAAGTACTGAATAGTCCTCTCTTTTGTTCCTACCCTGAAGAGCTTAGAATCTAAATAGTAAATAGACTAGGTTTGGACTTGATCAAGCCGCCTATCTTGAAACAAAGCTGAGGCTTTGGCTCAAATCTGTGAAAACATTCACACAAACCCTGGCAAATGGTAGCTGAAGTTTACTACTTTTCTAACTTACTTGTGGCTTAGCTATTTCAGTGAGTAGTACATTAGAAATCCCAGGCCATATGTGGGTTGGATTAGAGTTCAGAAAGCTGCTCTTGCATTATAAAAAGGTGCATGAGAACACACTTTTCCATTGTTCAAGGGAATTGAGATCTGGGGGGTTGGTTTGGTCCCTCCTATTATAGACATACGGGAGTCAGTAATCAAATGTAGATCTAGAATAGCATCTAGATCTCAACTTTAAAGTTGACCTGCTATGAAGTGCTCCCCAATATATACCTTCAGCTTGACTGTCAAGGAAATTTTATCATTTGCAACAGGACTCCTATGTGTTTCCTTGCTTTACCCTGCCCATCTCTAAGACTTTGCATTGTGGGCACCATTTTTCTCAATAAGGAGCAAAGCACCACCAGTTCTGTTGCTTCTATTGCCCAGAATGACACTAGTGAGCAAGGTACCCTAATTCTCTCACCGCCCCTCCCCCCCCTAAGACCACTTCTTTAGATGGCCCTTCTTGGCTCAAAGAAGAGATTTGCCCCAAGCACCCAGCACCACCCTCCTACTGCTGTTGACACAATTGGCAAGGTTTAACCCAGCAGAATGATTCCCTTAACACGAGCGCTTACCTGATGGCATTTAGGGAATGAGCATATGCTGCCCCAAATGAGCGCTAATTGTGTGGGAACCAACAGGCCAATAAAGCTGATTGGTTTTTAATTTCTTGGCGCTGTCAATCCAGCCTCCTGGTGCACAAATTGAACAATATTACCCAGGTATCCACTGGATTGCTAAGTGCTGCCTGTGGTGCTGCTCATGCAGTGAGATTCCTACCAGGGATGTACACGCTGCCTCGTTTCTTTTTCATTACCGCCCTGCAGTCAGGGTATTCAAATTATGTCTCCGGAGCGAGTGTTTATTTTCCCCAAAACCCATTCTTTCACTGAGGAAGCCACAGCAGGATGGGCCTCGCTGCTGCAATTTCATCTCTCTCTCTCTTTTGAAGCCATTTGCTCAGGCGCTTAGCGTAGAGCATTTCCAGCCAGCACCTCTAGCAGGAACGAGGGAAAATCTGTTTAGAGGAACTGAGCAAGACAAGAATAGGGACAAGAGAACAGCCATTGCTATGGAGTCTGGTCCTACGAACAGGAACCAGGTGATATATTGTAGATACAGACAGATATACAGGAAAATCTTGTTGGGGGGCAACGGGGAGCAAGGTTCCCTCTAAGCTGCGTGGCAGCACGGCCCCACAGCTGTTTAAGGAGGCCTGCCCTGGGGCTCAAGACTTGCCCATGGGCCTGCATGGCTGGGGGAGGGGCAGTTCTCCTTTAGTGACAGCAGAAGCTTGTTGCTAAGGACATAGCAGGGAATGTCTCCCAGCCCGTAGGGACCCATCCCCTCTCTACGGGCTGGGAGAGACTCGCTGCTCTGTCCTCAGCCGGGAGCGGCTGCTGTCACTGAGGGAGACGTGCCCTTCCCCAGACAGGCAGGCCGGTGGTCCTGAGCCCCTGGGTGGGGCTCATTAAGTAGCTGTGGGGCTGTGCTGCCAGGCAGCTTAAAGGGACCCTGAATGGGGAGTGCTCGTTAATTTACTATTCTGGTTAACTGAGCTTTATACTTCACCAATGCAATACACTTTTCAAGGCATTAGAATACAAAACAATGAATAGAGTATACACTAGTATATAGGTACTCTCCCATCCAGTAGCAGTGCAGCACTGCAGAGCGGCTGTTTTCTTGAAACACTTAAGTGTCTACAGGTAAAGTTTTCTATACAGTAGGTTATCTTATGACACTCCATATCACTATGGGCAGCACATGGGCTACATCTACACTGGCATGATTTTCCGAAAATGCTTTTAACCAAAAAGTTTTCCATTAAAAGCATTTTTGAAAAAGCACGTCTAGATTGGCAGGATGCTTTTCCGCAAAAGCACTTTTTGCGGAAAAGCGTCCGTGGCCAATCTAGACGCGGTTTTCCGCAAAAAAGCCCCGATCGCCATTTTCGTGATCGGGGCGTTTTTGCGGAAAACGCTACTATGCTGTCTACACTGGCCCTTTTGCCTGAACGGGAGCAGCATAGTATTTCTTACATGAGATCGTCAGTGTTCTTGCAGAAATTCAAGCATCCAGTGTAGACAGCTGGCAAGTTTTTCTGCAAAATCAAGTGATTTTGCAGAAAAACTTGCCAGTCTAGACACAGACATGGTATTTACCCAGATCCCTAACAATTCCCTTAACCCTAAAATGACACAGAACATAATTTAATCTTTCATGATTCAGAAGGTAGTTCAGGATCTTGCAGTGCCTCAGGTTCATCGTTATCAATATCCATTATCTTTGTTGATGTAGAGGGTGTAGGAAATTGGGCTGTATCTGTAATCCCCCATTGACATACCCTGGAAGCTGCTTTTTGGAATAACTCCCTGATGGCAAATGACTTACCTGTTCTCTACCTCTTTTCCGTCAAAATAGAGCACCGAATATGCAATTGCATAGTGTGCTGGGTAGTATACTGGTCCCGGTTGTTAGACTGAAGATTTGTATTGGGAAATATCAGAAATGCTGGTTAATTGAGCTTTCTGGTTAATTTAGTGCTGGATAACAGAGCTTTTATTGCATATCTGCCATATTGAAGTGGTTTGATGAGGGATAGAGATCTCCATTTATTGTACTCTGATTTGCTTATATTTTGTTCATTTGTTCCTTCCTGTCCCCTTGCTAGTTTGTGTTATCCATCTGTTCTGGTTTGATGTAACCTATACTGGAAGGATTTTTGGAGCAGGGAACTCTTTCAGCTGCATCTAACACAATGGGGACCTGACCCTTGAGTGTTGCCCCTCACTGCAAAGTGTAACTAACATGTGCTATAGATTCAGGAATGTAGATGGATGTTTAGATAAGTCCTGTGGAGGGTAGAGTTAACAGAACACATGAAAGATGTGGTGTTGTCTCTTCAACCCAACCAGACAGTAAAAGACAGAAGCCTTGGGTGTGTGCCAGTTGGGAATAGAAATTAATGATAGGAATTTCCTTGCACTTTTTGCTTATTTCTGAAGGATATAAAGAATCCTTATTTCTGAAGGACACAAAGGCCTTGAATGTCTGAAAGCAGGAGGTGTCAAACAGCAACAAAAATTCTTTTGCTCACAGAACCAAGAACATTCTTTTCAGCCTTTGCCCAGACTCAAAAAATCTCGTCAGGGGTTTTGTTGTCCGTCACTTTGTGTTCAGCTACTCTTTCGAGCTTGTATTTTGCAGTTTTCTGGATGTTCTCTCACACCCCTGGCACTCACCTGGTCACAATCACATCATGCCCTTTGACCTCAGGCATTGGTTTCTGGGCACACTCTTGTGTTATGGTTTTGGCGTGGTCAAACTAGAAGTGCAAGGTTGGAGAAGCTGCCAAGTCCAGCCCCCAGCAGGATCAAGTAAAATTAGGCCATCTGTGAGAGGTGTGTTAAAAACATGTTAGACACAACCTCCCTTGGAAACCAATTCCAAAGCTTATCTATTAGCTTACGGAGGTCTTGGTTGGACACGAGGAAAAACTTTGTCAGAGTGTTGTACTTAAAAGAAGTACTCAGGATCTTTTTCAGAGGGATAAGGCAACATGCCACATTTATTGATCACACATAGAATAATCAATACTTATCATATATATATATATATATATATATATATATATATATATATATATAATGAGATAAGTATTGATTATTCTATGTCACTCATGCGCACACACACACACACACACACACACAAGCACACTCTGTCTTGCTGTTGTTACCAACTAGTTGCTCCCCTTAACTTCACTGGCCAGGTGAGTTAGATGGGGGAGGGGTGGAGCCGGACTTCTGCCAATCCGGATCAATGCTCCGATGGTGACAGGATGAAACCCGGGGTCCTCTGCAAGACACCTCACTTTTATAGCAGCTTTCCTCTTATGCAAATATATCCCAGATTCAAAATCTGGGTCTGTGTCCCTTGGTCCCTTTGTTCTGCTTCTCTCTGGGTGTTGTCTGTTCAGAGAGGGTTTTTTCCAAAGAAGGTGCTTGCTTCTAATCCCCAAGGCTGTCAATATGTCTGCTCTTCTTTCTTGAGCCCACTTGACACCTTGGGTCTGGCTTCCACCCTTTCTTCAACTGGTGTAGCTGTCTGGAGGTGCTTGGCTCCCAAATCTTACTCATTCACACCTCATTCATTCAACAGGGCAATTGATTACAGAGTGGGGGGAAGATCTTATTCTACTCCTAGCAAAAGACATTTTTACCACTTTAAGTATATACTCAATTTTCTACAAGTTTTCTATATAGGGTAAGATTATATGGATTCAGGTTCTAATACAAAGTTACACGGTTATATAGATTAATACAAAGTTACAAGGTTATATGGAGAGGTACAATGTCAAGTCATATGAAGTAATATATTTAATATATAGATTTATCTACAAGAGTGGTTAAACACGTGAATAAATTGCCTTGGGAGGTTGCGGAATCTCCATCATTGGAGATATTTAAGAGCAGGTTGGATAGACGCCTCTCAGTAGTTGGTCCTCCCATGAGGGCAGGGGACTGGACTTGATGATCTCTTAAGGCCCCTTTCATATTTAGTGTTGTAGGATTCTATCTGTATACTTAAAAAGATTGTCGTAATATCTAACCTCAATCTACAGGGCTACAGATGAAGCCAATTTCTCTCCTCTGGGATCTGACCAAGCAGATTAGACAGTAATTGAACAAATGGGTTTGTTACAGCTTGACTGTGTTTGTGGGGTGTGACCAGAATGGATTTGGAATTTGATTTAACCTTCTTTTCTCTGTGCTAACCAAAGGACTTCCTAACTTGCGGTTATCCAGTTGACTTCTACAGTGTATTGTTTTGGCCATGCCCACCGACAGGAGGGAAGGAAAGGTAAAAAGCCCGGATGATACAAAAGGGGCTGGAGCTTGCGTCCAGAGGCCTGGGTACTTTAAATTGCTGCCAGATTGCCACGCAGCACGTTCCTGGTGAGGGTGAGGGCTGCCTAGCCCTGACCCCACCTACGGCTGGCCTAGCCCTGGCCCCGGCCAATGCCTCACCCCTTCGAGGCATGTTGCAGGCTCCCCCCTGCCTTGCCTAGGGGCCTAGCGAAGCTGTCCGCCCTGCTGGTTTTGATAATACTTGCGTGTTACTGCAAATACTTGGGGAAGTATATTAAGTCCTGAAGAAAATGCAAACCTCTAGCATGGGTGTGTCTCAGCTGGACCTGCTGACCAGATCTCATGGTGTGAAAGAGGAGTGCTGCAACCCCAGAGGACCTGTGTACGGAGGCTGCATGGCCTATTCTACACAGGACATATGAGCCTGCTTGCTACGCCAAAGGGGTTTCTCCTAGAGACTGCTACAAACCTGGAGGAATAGCCCTGGTCCTATGAATCGGTGACATTGACTAAATGAAATTTTCCAGTGGCAGCATTTGCTTTCCAGAGACAAATTTAATTTTGTTTGTCAGCAAACATGGACATCGCAGTGAAAAACGGGAAAAATCTTTCATTTTAAAAAAGGAATGGTTTTTGGTATAAAGGAAGGGGAGGGACACGAAAATAGAAATTCTCCATATGGGGGAGGATCAACGCCATTATTTTTGAAACACTGCTAGAGTGCAACTCCAGTTGTGTGAGTTTCCTTCTACAGCTTCAGCTAAATGAAGACCTTGGGAGGCTGGAAAAGTAAGAGTAGAATGCAGGCTGTCCTTTTTTTAACAACTTTTTGAGTCCGTTCTCCTGGTCTTCTGAACATGGACCCAGGGTACCTCGCCTGGCCTCTAACTAGTTCAACTGTCCTGATGGCTAGGCTGTGCTTTAGACTTGGAAGTCCAACTTAGCCATCTAACCTTCCAGGAACAAAACCATATGCTGGTCAACCAAGATATTTGCTCTGTTCCTTAGGGTCTTGGGACCCATTTGGAATGACAAGTGCTTATGTGCGATCATTTACCAACAATACTGACACACAGTGATTGTTCTGGAAGTTTCTTTCCTGTGAGACTCCATTTTCTCTCATGACCTCAGAGTCATTGGGGCTATCTCAGAGATCCTAGAGTTTGTGTGTGTGTGTGTGTGTGTGTTTCTGCTTCGACATCTTCTGATCATTGCCATTTAGATTATTGTATTATTTTAACCTTTTTTAATTTTTTAGTATTTAGAATTTATTTTTTATTTTATTATTTATTATTTTAATTAATTAAATTATTTTAATTTCCCCCCCTTTGCTAAATTCTACTTCTTAGGAAAGAGAGTATCAGTAAATTTAATACATTTAAAACTGGTATTTAACTTGTCACTCATGTGTCTTAGGAAGCCATAGAATCCTTTGTTGTATGGGGAACCTACAATCGTTATTAAATACTCTCCTGTTTAAAAGAAAGAGATATCTTTTGAAATCCTACTCGCTTATTTGGAGTCTGAAGTGTGGGATTCAGACAGCTGTTTCAGGTCCCCTACCTGGCTTCATGCTATTATATTTTGAAAAAGTCCAACTGGTGTTAGATGAAAAGGGGATTGCTTCTTTCTTGCTGTCTTCTGGCCAATCTGAAATCCTAATATAATTTTTCTTTGTCTCCGGAGAACTGAGTTCCAATCTCAAAGTAAAATAAATTGGAAGCCCGGTATGTTTGATCTGCACAGAGCAGTGAATGAAGACGGAGGTGGGGTGGATTTTAAATGGAAGGTTGCAACTTTATTAGACTTCACACAGCAGGGTGCTATCTGCCTTCCCTGTCACCTGGAATCATATACCAGTCATTTTAAGTGGTGCCAGGGATGACAGAGGTCCTACCATATAACTAACAAGACACACCCAGGGGGGGCTGATACATCACAGCTGAGCTCAGGGTCAGTTCTGCTTGGCTAGCCCTAGGATTCAGCTCACTCTTCTGAACCCTTTCACAAGCATACCCCAGTGAGGTGGACAGAGGCTACTAAAAGGGGCAGGGTCTTTAGCCCCACAAAAGGCTACAAGATCTCTCCCCATCCCATGAAAATCAGGCCTATTATCAAAATTCCACTCTCGTTTACCTCTTGTAGCAGCCTTCTTTAGTCCTTTAACTGCACTGGAAGCTAGCCAATAGGGGTACCAGTACCTAGCGTGGTTATTTTCTCTATATCAGAAATCTTCTCCCATCTATTCCCTCACATTCTGGAGCCAGCTGTTGTGCCCTGAATCCAACAGCTGTACTCAATCATCCCTGAAAAAGCTCAGGTACACTATAAAAGCTGCCCCTCTGCTGAGCCACAGAACCACCTGTGTCCAGGAAGATCCTGGTTAACTCAGGGTTCACCTTTTTTCAGGCTTTATCCACATGGGCCAGTTCTGTGTCTCCCTCTCACACCAGCCTCACAAGCATCTCTGACCAGGCTGATCCTATGTCCAACCACAACTGGTTGAGCAACCCAACATCCCTCTAAATTAACCTTCCAATTAACTCCAGTGGAGGCTCCAAGAACCATGTTTCTGAATAAACAGAATTTGATTGCGTGGATGTTCTTGAGCCGTATGTACAGAAGAGGTATGAGTTAGGCCCACCTCGTGCCTATCCTGCCAAACAACTCCATGCATGTAGCTTCAGCCGTGAAGCTCAGCTGTGATTAGTCAGCCCCCCCGGGTGTCTTGTTGGAGCCCAGTGTGATTGTAGAGGACTAAGAAAGACAATCAGAAGCGACCTCTTGTCACCCACACAGAAAGTTCTCCCACGGGTGAAAGTCTTAAGCTACTTTTAGGATGGACTTCTAAGCTGTGCCCCCTTACATCTGTTTGCATCCCTCACAACCCCAGGCTGGGGTGACACATCAGGTTGCCAACTCTCCTGGACAAGATGGACTGGATGCCATTGCTACAAATGGCATCCGGTCTGAGAGAGTTGGGAACCGAGGCACAGCTGAAGATGACTGTGGAGCCCTGGGTCAAGGCTATGAGGAGAACCCCAGGGTGGCAGCAGGACCCTAAGTGGCAGCAGGGCCTCCAGAGCCGGTGGCCTGGACCCTGGAGGGTGGGAAAGCTAGTGGGACCCTGTAACCCAGAACTGGTGGAGCTGGCAGTCGATTGGCAGTGGGGCCAGCCCTTGGGTGCAAGGAAGCCAGGTGCAAAACCTCCTGCACCCTACATCCCATACCTACGCCCATGGGATCAGCATAAGATCTGCAACTCAATTTTCAATGCCTCAGAGTCTAGACCTTCCAAGAATCACACCTTCGAACACTGCTCCAAGTCTGAAAGAAAGAGCCACAGGGTTGAGACCAAAATAGGCCAAAACTTTCTTCACAACCGTAATGAACTAGCGCGTCACAGAACTGCCATCTTAGCACTACAATGAGCAGGCCCTGTTCCTGGTTCTATACAACGGGGCAAGCTTTGACTGTTCATATGGAGCACAAGTTCATACATGTATTCCCAACACCCCTTAAGCTCCTTTCCTGTTTTGGCCTGGTTTTTGGAGCAAAAAGTGATTCCTTGTGGCCTGGGCTAGGATTTAAAGGGGAGAGCAATGGACCACTCATTGGCCAGTGAGTGGAGAGGACCTTTAGAGGGGAAGGAGCTCCCCTACTGTCCCAGCATGTGTTCTCCTCTCTTTCTGCTAGGGATGTCCCAATTGCCACCAGTCTCCTTCAGTTCTCCACCCATTCAAATGGGCAGGGTGATATCCTCCACCGTAGATAACTCACTCCCCACCCCACCATCTTAAAAAACACCATGCACTGTGACTCAGCTGGCAATAGCAGCTCAGAAGAAGAATTAACTGGGATAATGTTAGATTTACGTTGGTTTAACTCACTTGTGAACTTTTAGCACTAGTCCTTGATTTCCTGGTAATGTAGCAATTCCCTGGGTCCACATAAAGTCCATTTATTCATAGCCTTAAATCAATAGATGATTGTTGGAACGGGCAGACTCCGAAATGACCAGTATGTGCAGATATTTGCTTCTTGCTTTATATATTTTTATGTTTGAGGGGGAGGAACATTAGCATCACATTGTAAGTGCTCCTCGATACTAGCCGTGCAGATGGTTCAAAACCAGCAACAGCTTTGTGAACAATAGCCCATCAGAGCTACCAACATTAAGAAGCAATTTGAGAGGCATTGGCTAATGAAGAACGCACATACTTTCATCACCACAACAACATGAACACTGGTTTTGCTCTTGGATTTTTGAGTGATTCTATGGAGAAAGCCCAGCTGCAAATGCAATTTCTAATGGAAGAGCAGAAATAGAGACGGCATTTATCATCAGCTTCTTTGATGCCTTATTTTACATTCTAGAGTACATATTCTCCACATGTCAAGCTTGATGGGACAAACGCGTCCTGGGTGTAGCGCCACTGAAATTAGTAGAGTTACAACAGGAACTGAATAATGATATATACCCATGTCTATTAGTATCTATGGCCAACACATCAAATTCTGATAAGGGAGAAAAAATAGTTTCTTTACCTGTTATCTCCCTACAATAGGTATACATATGTCTTCAATTTAAGCTTAATACTAAGGCCTTTAAAGTCAATAGGAGTCTTTCAGTAGATGGAGTTAGTGCCATTAAATGGATCTAACATCTGTAACTTATTTATGCCAGGCAAAGATTTACTAGAGGTTGAACTTCTCTAGTTTGGCAACCTCAGAACCTGACCAGTGAATTTGCCAGACACGGGAGGTCAATATTGTCTAGCAGCATTACCAACACTTCCACTGCTTACTGGGCTCTTAGAAGATATTTAGGGGTAAAGTATCAGAGAGTTAGCTGTGTTAGTCTGAATCTGCAAAAGCGGCGAGGAGTCCTGTGGCACCTTATAGACTAACCGAAGTGTTGGAGCATAAGCTTTTGTGGGCAAAGACCCATGCATGCATGTGACGAAGTGGGTCTTTGCCCACGAAAGCTTATGCTCCAACACTTCAGTTAGTCTATAAGGTTCCACAGGACTCCTTGCCAATTTAGGGGTAAGTTTGAACTAAATAACAGCACAGAACACTGAGAGCCAGGACTGGTGGCTGCAAACAAACTTTATGGGACTGCAGGAAACTTGGCCACACCCATGGTAAGTGGACATCTGGCTCACTAACATCATTCTGGTCGTGGATGTTGCCGGACCAGAGAGTGCCGGATTAGAGAGGTTCAACCTGTAGTCATAGATTTTACGGTCACAAGGGACTTCAATGATCATTCTAGTCCAATGTCCACTCTTGCTTCGTACTGCTCCTCAGGAGTGGAAAAAGATAGTCCAGCTTCTCTGTCCATTTGAGAGAGGTTGTATTTGTTGCAACCACAGTGCTATGACAATAAAGCAACCAGGATGATGCAATGGTATTTTTGAGGGATTTCAGAAGGCTGCTGCTGTATTTATATACTATCTCCCAGGAGAGAGAAAGCTGCATGTTATCTCGAGAGCCCTGCAACTCTGCGGATATCTGTGGGTATCCACATTCGCGGATGTGGATATCCACAGTTCATTTTTGCAGCTATGGATGGAGATGTGCATGCATGCGTATTAGGGAGCTGGCAGCAATATTTAGGATGCCTAGTTATTTGTGACCCTTTCTGAGGCACCGGGACACCTCCCTTGTTTGAAATTCAGCAGAGAGAAGGCCCCTACAGCTTAGAGAGGTGCCTTTGTGCTTTGCTATGTTCTAAACTATCCCAAAATGCCATGCTTGAATCCCTCAGGAAGATGTGGGCTGCACACCAGAGTGACAACTGAACATGAACATTCTGAAGAGATGTTCCCACAGCACCACAAAAGCAGCAGCGGCGACAACACCCGAGAATACGTGGGAGCCGCCAGAGCAGTTGCAGTAGCAGGACTGGGAGGAGAAGAGAACTGGGTCATATTGGGCTTCCCTTTCCCTGACAACACACCAGGCCTACCATGTAATCCCATGAATCTCTCTTCCTTTCTTTGGATCTTCCCAAGCTCCTAGGCCAGGAGAAAGCTGAACTTGGCTCTCCATCCTTAATCTCTTCACACCCAGAATTTGGGATTTTTGTAACCAAAACCACATTTTTTTCCCCAACAGGCTTTTTGTTAGAAACTAGACATTTTTAAACTAAAACTGTTCTGTGCATCGGGGAGAAGGATTAATGCATCAGGGTGCTGTGATCTTCAACAATTCTCCTGAAGTTTGAAAATATATTAGCCACAGTTGAAACAAATTCCTTACCAAAATTAATGTACTGTTTTCAAATATGTGACATGTGAATGAATTCAGCGTGGCCCTCTTTGGAGACCAACATATTGACTACATCTACACTACGAGTTTTCTAGCCAAAAATATGCTAATGAGGGACTCATTTGCATGAGTCGCAATATCATTTGCATATTTTCTGCCGATCCGTTTTTGCGTTAGGGGTTTTTGCGCAAAAACAAGCAGCGTGGACATTTTCTTTTTGCGCAAACCACCCTTTTTTCACAAGATCCTTATTGTGAAAAAAGGGTGGTTTGCACAAAAGAAGGCTTTGTGCAAAAAGAAAATGTCCACGCTGCTTGTTTTTGCACAAAAACCCCTAGCGCAAAAATGAATAGGCAGAAAATATGCAAATGAGTGCAACTCATACAAATGAGTCCCTCATTAGCATATTTTTGGCTGAGCGAACTCGTAGTGTAGACGTAGCCATTGCAATGAAACCTCTCAATTGTTGGAATATAGGTCCAAATGACAGGCACAGTTAAAAAAAAACCCTGAAACCAAAAGAATGAGGAATAGCTAAGGCATGAAGAAGACAAAGCAAAAGTAGTCCTGAAAAAGTCATTCAGCATATGACTGGGAAACTTAGTTAGAATCCCAGTATCTTTTCTAGCTAAGTTAGCAATCAGCAATCAATGAGGCCAGGGCTGCTTAGTGCCTGTCTCTTTTGAAAATGTGATTTAAACTAGGTCGCTACACTGCTTTTGATACTTTTCTTAATCCATATTCTATAGGGGTTAGGCAGGAAAAGAGAAGACAGCTGCCTAAGAGCACGGGGAAAACTAGAATTAGTGAAACTGCTGGGTTTTGCTCAAAGGCCATCATGAAGACCTTATGTACGTGAGCAATTTTAATCGTGTGTAACCCCACAGAGGAAAAATGAAAATCAAGGCTTCATAGGTAGACTTAGAACAGCTTGCAAGGGGTGGGGGTAGGGGTGGCCCCATGCTAGCAAAAGGGGCAGGGCTGGGGCAAACATCCCTCAGCACTGCTCAGACTGTGCCCCAGCTCTCAGAGTTGCCCAGACTGTGGAATCACCCCACCCTCTTGACCCCCCAACTCTCAGAGCTGCCTGGAGCCTGTAGAGCTCCAGCGGTAATTTAAAGGGCTTAGGTCTGCAACCCCCGGGACCTCTGGGCCCCTTTGAATCTATCAGTTGATTGAATGCATGATTGAAACAGCGTTTGTAGCATCTGAGTGCCCTTCTTTTGATCTGCCCATTGTTTTTACTTCTACATAATAATAATAAAAAAAACCTAGGGAGAGAAGGATATGCTGCTGGCGCCCGTCTATAGGGAAATTCCCAGGCTTTAAACACAAATTTGTTGTACTTAATTCTTATGAAATTAACAGTTTTCAGTGGATTAGACCTGAAGCACATGAATAAGAAAGAGAATGGATAAAAGTGATTTTAAAAAAAATAAAGAAAAAAATAATAACTTGCATTCGTACATTTAATCACAAAGTATTTTACCAGCTTAGTCAACTCCACCCAGCTGTAAGACATGGAGTAATATGTTCACTTACGAGCCTATGCCTCATGGGCTATCAGTGAAACTTGGTTCCTATGTGCTTAAGTCTCTTTTGAAAATAGAACTTATACTCTTTAGGACCAGGTCTACACTAAAGTAGAAAGTTGAATTAAGATACGTATTTGGCGTCAATGCACCTTAATTCTAGTTTTCCCACCGTCCCCACAGTGGGAGGCCAACAGGAGCAAATGCTCCCATTGGCTTCCTTTACTCCTCATAGGAGCAGGAGTACTGGCCACCAATGGAAGTGCCCTCTGAGTTCCATTTAGCAGGTCTTTACTAGACACACTAAATCAATCTCCGGAAGATAGATCACAGCAGTGTCAATATTCCCCGTAGTGAAGACATGCTCTTAGTTATGCCTCGTAAAAGGAGGTTTATCTACACCAGAAAAAGCCCTCTGTTCTGCCTTTTACTGCCGATCTACTTGCGCAAAAGCGCATTTGAGGTGTTGCTGCTTGGCAGGTTTTTGCTTAAAAATGGCCGGTTTTGCTCAAAAACCTTGCAGTGTAGACGTAGCCCAAGTGTTCATGAATACTCCCCATGCTCTTCAAAAGGTTACCTCAATAACTGCATATCAAAATGTCTCTTTGATTATCCTGATGGTTACCACAATGCAGTGCTCAGCCTCAAAGTTGCTATGACCCGTTCCCCATGTTCCATCCTCATATGCTGGCTCCAGGTGGCCTTCACCTCCCTGGATTGATCTGAAATGCAGATGGAGCACCCAGGGTGTTCATCTTCCAATGATTCATCTACATATTGACCTAGGCAGATCTTTGTTGGCAGGAGGAATTGTGACCGTAAGAGCTAAAACCATATGCCTCTACCACATGTGCTAAAAGCCAGCTGCTTCTTAGCCAGGGCTCTAAAGTACTTTACTCTCTCTCCTCAGTGGTTGCAGTGCCTGTGGGTTACATCAGAATACCATCCCTTTGTCTGGAGAACCAGATTTTCGCCTTCGCTAGGGAGCAGCATCTTGATGCAAGCTAGAAGGGCATGTTTTCAGTATCTGGACCTAACTTGTTTAAAACAATCAGACACCTACATTTCAATAAGGAGATTAACAATCCATATGATCGTGGCTTTGATTTCAGACCTCACATCCCATCCTTTGCAGATAAATACTATGGGTATGTCTACACAGCAAAGTTATTTCGAAATAACAGCCGTTATTTTGAAATAACTTTCCTAGCGTCTACACAGCCAAAGCGCTATTTGAAAACTAATTTGAAATAGTGGAGGGCTTATTTTGAAATTGGTAAACCTCATTCCATGAGGAATATCACCAATTTTGAAATTGCTATTTCTAAATAAGAGCTGTGTAGACACTTATTTTGAAATGGGGGGCCTCCAGACCTTCCCAGGATGCCCTGCTGGCTGCCCTGACCACAAGGTAACTTCTGACCTGATGCCCTGCTGGAACTGGTTCCAGCCAGCCTTAAATGCGATTCAACGTTCACTCAGTGTGGATGCGCTATACTTCAAAATAGAAAAACGCTATTTCGAAATACATTTTGCTTGTAGACATGTTATTTCGAAATAAGCTATTTCGAATTAACTATTTCAAAATTAGATATTTCAAAATAATGCTGTAATGTAGACATACCCTATGACTGCAGATGTAGGGTGTACTGAGTTTGTCAGGCCTGAGCAGAGTTGCTGTTACATAATGGTGAACCCTTTGCCATTTGTCATCAAGCTGTTTTAGGGCTACAGGACAGCCTTTCAAATCAGAAGAGAGGAAGACTGGTAGGCAAACAGGTGCCGATTCTGTTCATGTAGAGTCATAATGGACCATTATTTAGAGAGAACTGTTATGGAAAGTAACTGAAAAAGTATCATCTTCAACTGCAAACAGAGCTTAAAACTAGGGATGTAATAGTGTAGTTGATTAACCGATTAATCGGTGAGCAAAAGCTTATAGGTTAACGCTATAAACTACATGCATTTCCCTGACCCACTCCCCCCACCCCTCCCGCCAGTAACTTTTTTAGCAGGTTGGCCAGCAGCCCAGCTCAGTCCCAGCTTGCACCAGGTCTGGGACCTATCCCCACTGCAGCTCTGCATTTCAAGTGTATTATGAGTCATGTGGGCAGGCAACCAGTCCAGCTGGTTTTTAATCAGGCTCCCCTCACAGACCAGCTCCCACCTGGCACGCCGTGCTGCTACCTCTGATAGAGAGGCAGCAGCGTGGGGTGGCAGGAGTCTCCCTAGGCGTGGGACTAGAGCCCATTGGCTGCCAGCCCCACCCCTGGTGACTTTAGAATAGTCAACTAACCGATAAGAATTCATGAGGTTAATCAACTATTCAATTAACCGATATTTAACATCCCTACTTAACCAACCAAGAACAGATGAGGTTTGCACAGGACTGACTGGCTGATCCTGTGATTTCATGTTTGAAGAACCACTGTCTACTTCATGAATTATAGTGATTGTTTCTAAGATGGTGACTTCTATACGCAGGGCGGTTAGGTATAGGATTATAGCTCTGAGTCAGAGAGCTATTAAGCCATTCCTCTCTAACTTGGAGTAAATTAGAAATGTAGTGCTCTCCAGGCCATGAGGTAGATTAAGTTACTGTATGTGAGAAGAGCATCTTGTAGTTGTACATTTCCCTTTGCTTCTACCCAGATATCATTCTGTCTGGTTTCAAATTCTATATTGTGAGACTCATAATTACACATATGTTTCCTAGCCTGGTCTTAGTTCCTCTAAGCATGGCTAATTGCCCTAGCAATAAAATCATTAATTGAAAAATTGTTAACGCATTAGGATAAGTGGATGAGTTGCTATTATTTAATTACTGCCAATTTGTTAATTGATTTTAAGGAGTAATTATGTGTGTCATCTTATGAGGTAATGTCGCTTTAAAGATATCATGGCCCCCCTAGGAATAAGTGTATCATTTCAAAAGGCTTCTGAGGAAGGTACAAAGCTCTGGCCGTTGGCCACCATTTTGGATTTGCTCTTAAGGGCCTATTTTCAGTTGCCAAGCTGTTCTCGAACATGGGCAATGTGGCTCGAGATAAGCAATACTCAAATCTCCCTGTGCAACTGCAAATAAAGCTGGAAAACCATGAAAACAGCTGTTCAAAATGGAGTCTTTTGGAGAAACAATCCAAAATGGCTGCTGTAAGGGCTTTCAAGGTCCTCACGATGGATGCTCCTGGTGGGTATCAAAACTCCTTCAGCGCCCACGCTACAGGTATTTAAGAAGGAAATAATTTTCGTTGGTATCAAAGCCATTCTAAAAAGCTCATGATCACTGGCTGCATGCTAATCCCCTAATGAACATTCTCCCCGGAGATTTACTGATACCAGTGTCAACAGATGGGGTCAGACTTCCTGTTTCTTTGCCTGATCCCTTCCCCAAACAATGTGCCCTGTTCTCAGCCACGTTGCCATTGGTCTCTGTGTGGCCCAGTCAAATTGTAAGCTCTTCAAGAGCCCTGCCTCCTGCCTTCACGCGACTCAAAAAGCATCTTGCACATTGATGATGATGGGATTGTGTCCAGTTCTGGGCCCTCCACTACAAAAAGGATGTGGACGCATTGTGGAGGGTCCAGTGGAGGGCAACCAAAATGATTAGGGGGCTGGAGCATATGACTTATGAGGAGAGGCTGAGGGACTTGGGTCTGTTTAGTCTGAAGGAGCGAAGAGTGAGGGCGGATTTGATAGCAGCCTTCAACTTCCTGAAGGGAGGTTCCAAAGAGGCTGGAGAGAGGCTGTTCTCAGTAGTGATGGTTGGCAGAACAAGGAGCAATGGTCTCAAGTTGCGGTGGGAGAGGTCCAGGTTGGATATTAGGAAGAACTATTTCACTAGGAGAGTGGTAAAGCACTGGAATGGGTTCCCTAGGGAAGTAGTGGAGTCTCCATCCCTAGAGGTGTTTAAGTCTTGGCTTGACAAAGCCCTGCCTGGGTTGATTTAGTTGGGATTTATTCCTGCCTATGGCAGGGGGCTGGACTTGATGACCTTCTGAGGTCTCTTCCAGCTCTATGGTTCTATGATTCAGCACCTACATCCTAATCACTAAGGGGAATGTAACGGTACAGCTCTGCGCGGCTTCAAAATAAACTTGAGCTAAGATGGGAGGCATCCCAGTTAGGAACAAGGGACTGCAGAATGAGAGGCAAGCAATTCAGGAATTGGCACTGGTTTCCCTGACAGTGTGCCGAGCCGAAGGCAGCCCACAGCACTAGGCCAATCTCTTGGCATGGGAGACCAGCCGGATTTGGGTGACATCACGACTGTACCAGGCAGGGGGGGGTGTAGGCGCTGCAAATGTGCCCAGCATGAGAACACCTCCCTCCGTGTGGCAGGACAATCCTCTACTGCCTGGATCTGGCAGGTATACAGCTGTTTGGCACCAGTATATCTGTGGCAACGTGGAACATGGCACCGCTAATGATATGAAAATGTTCACCCCTAGTTGTGAAATAGGAATAATAATTTTAAATGCTTAATTGGTAGAACTATTGTGGGGCTATTAGTGAAAATTCCATAGGTTAGAACATGGGAAGAACATATATAAGTATTAACTATTATTATTAAGCCTATTTTTGATGGTCTCTTAAGTAGTCCCTTAAGGAATGGTCTTGTAGCTTTTAGAACACTTTTGATCTTTTGGGACATAAGGAGCAATATAAAATAAAGTATTATCATTTCTATTATTATTATTACCAGCACTGCTACCAGAGCTTTATAAAATGAGAAAAGGAAGACCTCAATCCTCTCAAAATACAGAGCACAGTTGGCTGCTAATTGTGGAAATAAATAACAGATGCATCCAATCGCCTGTCTTTTTCAAAAATGAGTTTGTTTTTCTTTCCTTTTCTTGCATGCAACATTTTCTGGTGACCTGCTGAGATGTAATTCCTCACTCTCAGGGGAAGCCCAATTGGCAGCAAACATTTTGGTTCCCGATCCATAAATCTTCTCCCGTGAGCACTCAGATATTAGTACAAAAGGAGACCAGGCATTTTTAAAAAAATCACAAAGGCAGTTGCATGAGAAGGGGCAGCATTTTGGATGATCACAACTCTCCAGAAAAAGCTAAACAATAATGAAAGAAAGGATTTCAGTCAAAATTATGTTTTTGGCGCTATGGGACTATATTTTGCATTGTTACTTTGAAAGAGTCACCCATCTGGAAAAGGTCTGTGGAATTGTATAGTGCTGAAATCAATAGTTTTTGGTATAATTTGAGTGTGTTGCTCTAAGAAGCTCTCTGGAAACCACTAGAATTTAATAGAGAATTATACCCTTTACATAGAAGAAAGTGTCTTACCATACAATCACTGAGTGATTAACTGCTCTTCAAAATGTTTTACTTTGGTGGGCTATCTCCTGACTTCCCATTGATTTAATAATAGGAACTCTAGCTGGGCAGCGGTATAGTATAAAGTTAGTTTTGCTTTTCCCCACCCCACAGCATATGGGGGAGCTGAGTGGTTAGAGGCAGTATAAGGAACGGCATAACTAAGCTAAGAACTGTGCTACGTATTCTTGAGTGCCATCTACTGTCATTTTATATATTAACGAATTCTGATATGCTGGCTGTTCTGAATTGCATAGATGATTTGGAGAAAGGGGTAAACAGTGTGAGGTGGCAAAATTTGCAGATCATACTAAATTGCTCAAGATAGCCGAGTCCAAAGCAGACTGTGAAGAGCTTCAAAAGGATCTCACCAAAATAGGTGACTGTGCCACAAAATGGCAAATGATTATGGATGTTGATAAATTCAAAGCAATGCATACTGGAAAATATAATCCCAGCTATGGCTACGTCTACACTGTAGGTTTATTGCGCAAGAAGCCTTTTGTGCAAGAGTTTTGTGCGAAAACTTCTTGCACAAGAGCATGTCCGCACCTCAAAGCACATTGCAAAAGCGATGTGCTTTGGACAAGAGAGTGTCCACACAGCATGGACACTTTTGCGCAAGAAAACTCTGATGGCCATTCACAGAATGGTCATCAGAGCACCTGTGCTTTTTCTCATAGGGGTTTCTTGCACAAGAAACCCCTGTCTGTGGAGCATCCACATTTGCCTTTTTGCACAAGAACTCTTGCACAAAAAGGAGTTATGCCTCGTAAAAGGAGGTTTACCCACGCTGGAAAAAATCCTCTGTTCTGCTATGTTACTCTTGATTTCCTTGCGCAAAAGCGCATTTGAGGTGTGGACGCTCTGCAGGTTTTTGTGCAAAACCAGACATTTTTTTCCACAAAAACCTTGCAGTGTAGACGTAGCATATATATACAAAATGAAGGGGAATAAATAGCTGTTACCAGTCAAGAGAGAGATCTTGAAGTCATTGGGGATAGTTCTCTGAAAACATCCACTCACTGTGTGGCAGCAGTCAAAAAAGCAAACAGACTGTTAGGAATCATTTAAAAAGCGATAGAGAGAATAAAACAGAGAATATCTTATTGCCTCTGTATAAATTCACAGTACATCCACATCTTGAATACTTCATGCAGATGTGGTTACCTCATCTCAAAAATTATATCATGGTATTGGAAAAAATTCAGAAAAAAATATCAAAAATGATGAGGGGTTTGGAATGGCTGTCATATGATGAGAGATTAATAAAACTGGGGCTTTTCATGTTCCAGAGGAGACTGGAGGAGAATATGATAGAGGTCTATACAATCATGACTGCTGTGGAGATAATAAATAAGGGAAAGTTATTTACTTGTTCCCATAACATAAGAACTAAGGGTCACCAAATGAAATGAATAGGTAGCAGGTTTAAAACAAAGAAAAGGAAGTATTTCCTCTTGCAACACACAGTCAATCTATGGAACTCCTTGCCAGAGGATTTTGTGAAGACCAGGACTTTAACAGGGTTCAAAGAAGAGCTAGGTAAATTCATGGAGGTTAGGTCCATCACTATTTATTAACCAGGATGGGTAAGAATGGTGTCCCTAACCTCTGTCTGAGGCTGGAAATGGGTGACAGGAAACGGATCGCTTGCCGACTCTCTGCTCTGTTCATTCCCTCTGGGGCATCTGGCATTGGCCGCTGTTGGAAGACAGGATACTGGGCAAAATGGACCTTTGGTCTGACCCAATATGGCCATTCATATGTTATTGCAGGGTCACTAATTCAGAGACCCCCTTTCAGCTCCTCATGGCTGTTGTAATTCATACTAGGGGCTGTGCTGACTCCAGGGCTGACCCACGATCCCCGAAGTACAAAGCTGCTGTAGAGCCACTTTGGTTTCCATCTCTTCTCCTAGGATCTGCCTGCTGTGTTGGCATGCACAGCACAGAAGCTGGCTCGAAGCTTGAAATGCTGCTGTTTACCACTCCCGAGCAGCACAAAGATCCATGCACCCAAAGAAGAAGTCTAGTCTGCTACACCATCCTCACCAGCAGAAGACTTTTGTGGATGCTTTCAGTAATAAGCTACAGTTTGAACTCAAAGACAAATGGGAACGAGGACTGAGTCCCTCTGTTACTCATGGATTCTGGGAACCCATAAAGCCATGACATCCAACACGCTAGCCACTAGCCACATGTGGCGATTTGGCCCGTTGAGTGTAGCTAGTTCGTTTCAGAGTTGGTTGGACACCACGGCTCAAAGTAAGTAATTGGATAACACCATGTGCTACTCTAGTAGAAATTCCCTTGTAATAGGACACTGTGTGGATTATCTGTCTGCTCTGTATGTCTACCATAGCATTCTGGGGCTATGGCCTCTTTCTCTCCTCACTATTGTATCCAGGAGATATGTAGGGAACAGTCTGATTTATCTTGTATTCTCGCTTCTTGCAATGAACTGAGTAACTTAGTGAGGCAGTATATTAAACTCTTTCCTTGGTGCTAGGCATTTGCATGCATCCATCAGCCCAGCCTACAAACGTGGGAGGGTAGATAACTTAATGCTGTCAAGAAGCCTTAGACACGGGAAAAACGTTTTGTACATGGTTGCTAATAGTCACATTCAGGATCTAGAAACCTGACACTCACAGATGCCCTGATTCGTTGAGTGAGTTACCAACAGCATCCTTAATTGGTGGGGGGGAATGCCTTATCTGAGGGAGGAAATAAGAGAAAAAAACATAGTTTTTGATCATATCGGAAAGAGCTTCATTCCATAATTGTTTAATCATCCATCAGGGCAGATTTCCAAGGGGTGCTCCTTTCAGTTATTCAGATTTTGCAAATAAATTCAGGTGCACTCTTGCAATTGAATCCAGGTTACAAATCTGAGTATTGGCATCTCAAAGCTACCTCATTGCATGTGCAAATTAGATGTTTAGAGATGCAAGTCCCCAGGTTTATTTGGCCTGTGCAGACAGCTGCAGTTTTTGGAAGGACCCGCGGGGGAGAAGGTCGATTTGGGTGGGACTGGGGGGGATGCAGGAAGCATGTGTAACTTGGGAATGTACAAAGTCCATGGGGGATAGATATCAATGTTGATGTATTATCCCTGTGACTAACTTACCTTTGCCGCGTAATTATTAATGGTGACCAACGCAGCCAGAATGGGTACATGGGACATTTCCAGGAAGACAATTAAAGCCATGAATGGGGGTGAAAGGTCTACAGTGGCTCTTTCTTGACAATAAAGAAACAAAGGGGAAAGGAAAAAATCTCTCAAAGGGGTGGAAAACAATGAGTCCTGTGTCACCTTATGATACGTCTACACAGCAACATTATTTTGAACTAACTTAATCCACGTCTACACAGCAGGAAGGTATTTCAGAATAATGTCAAACTACTGTCAAGTTCAAGGACCTCTTACTTCAACTCCTGTAATGCTCATTTATCAAGGATTAAGGGAAGTTGGAGGAAGAGTGCTCTACTTCGGAATAAGTGTGTAGCTCAATTTGCGTAGCTTATTTCAATTTAAGCCCTGCTGTGTAAACGCAACCTAGAGACTAACAAAAATATGTATAAAAGCTTCAGAGGAGTAGCTCAGTTAATTGTAACTGGCAAAACTTTAAAAAACAACAAACAGTCCTACAGCACCTTGAAGATGAACAAAACATGTAGATGGTACCATGAGCTTTTGTGGGCACAACCCACTTCTTCAGATGAATGGAGTTATTAAAGGCCCTAATGCTATTCACCTGAAGAAGTGGGTTGTGCCCATGCAAGCTCATGATACCATCTATATGTTTTGTTAGTCTTTAAGGTGCTGCAAGACTATTCGGGTTTTTTTCAGAAATATATATAGTGTCATGAGCTTTTGTGGGCAGAACACACTTTTGTGGGCAAAACTTGTATTTGGTCACCAAAACTGGTAGTTGTTGGCAACAAAACTTGGTAGTGTAGACAAGGCCTTAATTTAACTTACTGCTAGGTTTCCTCACCTGCATTTTCTGAAAAACTTGACAATCCTAGAATAAGCCAAATTCTCACCAGTCTGAATTTAGACGCCTTACCACCTCCAAATCATCATAAGACTCCAAGATTGCTCTACTCCGCACTCCCTTGCAATGCCCACAGGCAGCCAGCCACAATGCATAAAGCCAACTCCTTTCACGCGGACCTCCTGCATTCTCATGAGGAAGTTACACTTGGACATCCCCGTGACCTGTGGGTCTACAAGAAAGGACTACGATCGGAATTAAGGTGCAGAGTTCAAGTTGGGTGTCTGAATGGAATTCCGTAACCCTGCCATGAACTATTGAATGAAGTTCTGGGGGCATGGGGGTGGCGATGGGAAAAGACAATTGCTGTTAGATTCCCCAGGGCACATTACCATAACGGGAAAAATTCTGGTTTTGCAAAGTTTTAACCATCTCTACTGATTTTTTTTTCTACAGGAATCAACAATAAGCTTAAAGGAATCAGTTCTTCCTTATGAATAAAATAGAACACTGTAAGCAAATAGGGTTTTTTTTTTCAGTCATATGTTTACTTTCTCTGCTTAGCACAGGATGGACTGGAATGACAACAAGAGCCCTGTATTTATTATCCATTTCTTCAGCTAGGTTTGATTGTAGCTCAAGGCAATCAAGTGACATGCCTGAACTCATGTTGCCCCTCAGTTAGGAGCTCACAAGAGGTGATAAAGACTCAATTTCTTTGCAGCAGCCTCTTGATCAATTGGCCTTTAGTTCTGGAGGGCTATGCAAGAACATCCCAGACTCTCATCTCTTGACAATGGAAAACAATTTAGTGAGAAGCATAAAGATTATGGACCAGACCAGCATTCTCTGTGAGCTGAGCCCTTGGCCAAGAAAGATTCAGGTGGCACCCAGATGATTGGCAGAGCACCTACAACTTCCTAGAGCCAGCAGCCTGTGTTTCTGTTGGTGGTATGCATCTGCATATGCCTAAGTGCACATAACAAAATTTATTACACACGTGGACGGAAAAGATTAAGGAAACATTGGACCAAACCCATAACTGGTGTAAGTGAGCATAGCTCTAATGAAATTAAGAGAGTTGGGCCAATCACACCAGCTGGCCTACAAAGATCTGGCCTATAAATTCTGGATGTGGATTTTTTTTTCTCCTCTCTGAAAATTCACACTCCAAATTGGCTTTGGCATAGCTAATGTCTTGGTATTGAGCTAAGGGCATTTTTTTTACATATCGTTTCTCTCCTGCTTCCCCATCTGAAGTCCATTGTAGCTCAATTTCCATTTCAAATGCAGCTTACAGTTTTCTCATCGGCTGCTTCTTCAACTTTTTCAAGGAACTGGTAATTCCACAATTTAATTAATGGGTCAAAGAGGCTGAATCTACTTTCTGCAAAATAGAGCCTTCCAGTGATTAATTAAAATGCTTTTGCTGTTGCAACTTGCAAGATAGACTTGAACAAAGCACGGTCAACTAACGACACTGCAGAGTGCACCACCGAGGTTGGCAAACTTTTCAGGGAGCAAGGAGAGTAGCAATTCTTACAGATGGATTCACACCTTTCTTTTCAGCACACTATTTTGTTCCGATTTTTAAAGGGCACTGTGAGCTAATCTCTTACATTTGCTCTACCATCAGAGTCTTGTGGCGGATGTCGCTTTTGAAATATCTTTTGAAAATTCACCGCTTCATCATCAAAGAATTGGGAGAAAGCTAATGTTTATGTAGGATCTACCAAACAATATTTTGTGTTCCCTCTGCTGGCTATGTAGCAGCAATTAAGTAATGAGCACTAATTCCCAGAGCTATGCTGACATGACTAGGGTACATGTAATTCAGCAAAGAAATAGTTATGTTAATTTCAGGTATCATTAGAAAGACAAGAGAGGAAAACTTTAGTGTCAACCATTTCGCATGCCACTCGGTTACCAAACTTCAAGACTACACTACTTTACAAAATGACCTTACAAAAACCCTGATCTGGAAACCATGGACCATCAAATACTACTGAAGTTATTGGACGCTCAGGGATTCAGTATGATTCAAGATCCTCATTTCCTGTTTATTTGGTCATTTAGGATACGTCTACACAGCAGTGTTATCTCAAAAAAACTGATGTTATTTCAAAATAACATAGTGCGTGTCTACACAGCCAGCCTTTCTTTTGAAATAATGTCGAGCGGGAGGACTTCTCACTCCAACTCCTGTAACCCTTATTTTACGAGGAGTAAGGGAAGTCGAAGGAAGAGTGTTCTTCCTTCCCCTTCCTGCTGTGTAGACAGCACCAAAAGCCGAATTAAGCTATTTCGACTTCGGCTATGCAATTGATGTAGCTAAAATTACATATCTTAATATGACTTTTGCCCTGCTGTGTAGACATATCCTGAGAGGACTAATAATCAGATACTTAACTTTTTACCTTTGAGCTGTTAGTGTGCATTGGCCACTGATCATCCATCAAGTGGACATTTGCTCACTGTCAGAGTCCAGTTGTCAACAGGCAGGTGTCTATCATGCAAATGGCACTTTCGCTAGCAGGGTCAGCTAAGAGGTCATGGATGAAATACGCATGAGAATGCTGGCAGTGACATTGATCATGGTATAGCTCAGGGCTGGACAAATGCATCTTGGGGGCCGCTTAACACTTTGATCTGGCCTGTGGATTGCATCTGGCCGCTTTTTATTTATACCCTGCTGCCTGTGCCACTGAATTTCAGGCGGTGGCTCAGGCAGCAGGATCCTATTTAAACAGCTCATGGCTCCCAGTCATGGCACCATCCCTGCAGGGGCCAGGGCTCTGAGCCCTTTAAATAACCGCAACAACCCCAAGTGACTGCCAGGCAATGTGGTAGCAGTGGAGCCAGTAGCGGTAAGCCCTTTCCTGTGTTTTTAATTCAAAGCGTCTGGCCCCAAACAACTCTGGGAGGAAGCTAGTCCTCAGCCCCGCCCCTTCATCCTAGGCCCCGCCCCTTCCACGGATGGCGCCAATCCGTGACCAGGTACCAAAATTCATTAAGTGGCTTCCTCCCACCCCCCGTGAAATGTATTCCCCGCCCCTGGCATAGATAATCTGTATACAGAGAACGAAGCTTCCTAGGGCTATCAGTTTAGCCTTAGCCATTGATTTTTAAACTCTGTTTTAGAGTCCATAAGCACTTTTTATCAAGAATATTTTTATGCCCACAGCAAAGCATATCTTGACATGCATCTCATTCGCAAGTAAGAGCATGTGCATTTGCAGCTAGGGACCTAATGCCACACCCTGAGAAGATGCACCCATGGGGCAAAGGGGCCAAAACGTTGAGCTAACAATGCAGCATGGGGAAATCTTCTAGCGTAAAGGAATCCTGTTCCGGGGTAAGGCCCGTATGATCATACCCTGAGCCCCTGCTACTGTCCCGTAACCCGCCAAAGGCATGCTCTAAGGAGGGGAAAGAGTTGGGTCTTAAGGAGGCATGACTTGAACACTGTGGGCCAGCTCAAGGATGGCTGATGGCCTATTTGCATGAAGCAAAGCTTTGCTAGTCCCTGTGACATCTTAATTGTATGTGTAGCACTGAACTATTGCACTGTTGGCCTGCAGTGCCTGTTTGTGACTACCCAAGGAGCAAACGTCAGTCATGACCTATTACCACAAAGAACTATGAACTCACCTGAGCCTCCATGCCCAATGGGAATGTCAAACAGGAACCAATACTAAGGAGAGCTGCGCGTTAGCATGCTAGGGCTTCCTCATTATTGCTACAGTGTTCTTTTATGTAGGCCAAGTACCTAAAAGGGTGTTATAGGGAGGAGGGAGAAAAATTGTTCTCATTAGCCTCTGAGGATAGGACAAGAAGCAATAGGCTTAAACTGCAGCAACGGAGGTTTAGGTTGGACATCAGGAAAAACTTCCTGTGTGTCCCGGTGGTTAAACACTGGAATAAATTGCCTAGGGAGGTTGTGGAATCTCCATCACTGGAGATGTTTAAGAGCAGGTTAGACAGACACCTGTCAGGGATGATCTGGATGGTGCTTGGTCCTGCCATGAGGATGGGGGACCTCTCGAGGTCCCTTCCAGGTCTATGATTCTATGTTAGAGAGCAAAAAAGTATCTTGAATTGTGTTGTGATCTGCAGGAAGCGCGGACATCTCAGGCTGAGAAGGAAATACCACAGGAGAGCATCAAGTCATGCTTAGGTTGGCAAGTGGGTTATGTATGTGGTACATGGCATGGATAATGATAAAGCTCACTAAAAGGTCCTGCCATGAGGGCAGGGGACTGGGCTAAAAGGTCCCTCAAATTTGAAGAACCCCATGGGGCAGTCAAATCTTGATCCTTAGCAACACCCAGACTAAATGTCTGTCTCTTGCCACAGTTAAGTCTTTGCCTTGGTAGCAGTGCAGTAGCCCACTCCAACAGAGAGAAGTTATAAGGTAGCCAGAGGAGGCTTGTGCAATCCTATCCAATCAGAGCAAGGCTGGGCCCTATAAAAGGCTTCAAGGTCTGAGGGGAGCACATTCTTGCTCCAGCCATGGAGCGAGCAGGAAGCACCTGGCTGCCCAGGGAGCTACAACAGGGCACCTGTGACAAACCAGGGATGGGGAAAGGCAAACAGAGCTGGGGAGCTCTGCCCTGACCCAACTCCCAGGCTGAGGCCTTGTTCTCAAGGCCTAAGGGGTACTAGGGCTGCAGAGGAGCAGCCAGGATAGGAGAAGGCAGCAGGTCCACTCCCCGCCAATGATGAGTGGTGGTTTCAGACTGCAGTTTGCCCTGAGGTAGGGACTAGATGACGCCTGGCATTGGGTCACTGAAGCAAGATGGGTATAGGGGATCCCTGGGAGGGGAAGTCCCTGGAGTGTGGGGCACTGCCGCAGGGCAAGGTGATAGGGGAAATAACAATTTTTCTCTCCTTCTCCACTGGAATTTAAGAAGTCCATGTCATTGTTATGCTATATGTTGCCTGTTCCACAGACTGATGCACATGAGGGATCCCTCTTCCAGTGTCAGTCAAAAGGCAGAAAAAGGCGCCTTTTATATACAAGCATTCTGCAGTCAGAGATGGCAAGAAATGGTCAATAGCTGTGAGCGTGACATGAAGACCAAGATCTAATGGCCAGGAACACATCCTGTTACGTGGCCTCTGAGGATAGAACAAGAAGCAATGGGCTTAAACTGCAGCAAGGGAGGATTAGGTTAGACATTAGGAAAAAGTTCTTAACTGTCAGGGTGGTTAAACACTGGAATAAATTGCCCAGGGAGGTTGTGGAATCCCCATCTCTGGAGATATTTAAGAGTAGATTAGATAAATGTTTGTCAGGGATGGTCTAGACAGTATTTGGTCCTGCCATGAGGTCAGGGGACAGGACTCGATGACCTCTCGAGGTCCCTTCCAGTCCTAGTATTCTTTGATTCTATGAGGTTGCAGGGTTCTTATTTCCTGAACGAGTTTCGGCCCTATTGTGTAACTTAATCATCTTTCCCTCTGGGAATTGTGGTTATTACCCCAGCAGAAACCTCTTTCAACTGATGATGCTTCCCTGTGGGAGTAAGTGACCCCAGGGATGTTTGTGCGCTGCATGAAAGAAGTTGGCCCTCCCTGTGGATTTTAGAAGCATAGATCCCCTCATTTCTGCTCTCCTCTCTCTACACAGACTTCGTGTTCTGCAGCTGGGGAGGTACAGCATCCAGCGACAGACCTCCGTGTTAATCAGCACACGCTGAATTTAATCACCCTGTCAAGGCCACAGCGAAATTGCATTTCCAGTATCGATCCTGGAGGGAAAAGGTTGAAGTTGCCTTTCACTCTAGGTGTTAATCAAGAGTAACCCTTTCAAGCCAATGACTGGTGGGAGATTGGAAAGGAGCCGTTTGTCTCAGAGGTTGAAATTCACACCCAATTAAACGATTAAGAACGCACTCTGAAACGCAGAACTTTGAAGGGGGAGAGTCTGCACAAAATTGGCCTTCGGACTATCCTTCCTATCCCATATTTCCCACCGTCCCCTGCCTTGTGCCAAGTCCTGGGCGCTGGCTGTGACAGCAACACCCAAAAGTTGCAGAACTGCCAGTGGTAGCCTGGGTGGGTGGCTACCGAGGCAGAGACAAAGGGAGAGGAGGCCTGCTAAATGCAGCAGGCCCGGAGCCGCTGCCATGGCAACCAGCAAGCTGATTACTCAATTACAGAATTCCTTCAAGAAGTGACAGGGAGACAAAGGGAGGACAGGTTCTCAGCATACCTTGGTGCTTGACTTTGAAAGCATCCAGCTATGTTTAACTTTTTAATATACCTTGTGGGGTCCCTTTGTTGTAACCTAGTTTTATGAGTCTCTTTCATTTTATTCTAATGTGCCTTGAAATTCTTGGCATGCAGCGGGCCATTATTGTGGGTAGGCATGCAGAGGCAATATCGGGTATCCAAGAAGGAGGTGGTTTAAAGGTGTTACTCATGTGTGCATTGTTCAGAGGCAATGGCTGGTATAAGTGTCGATTCTAAAGAATGCCAATAAAATGTTTAGACTGGAGTCGGTTGAAAAGTTATGACCCAAACTTTAATTTTTTGAGGGGGGAGGGCAAAAACGTGTGTATTCATTAACATCAAAACATTTTGCAAATTCATTTCAATTGCACGGAAGTGTCCTTATCAAAAAACAAGTAATGCCCCCACCCCCAAAGAAAAAAAAATCTGTGTTTCGTTGTGACACAATTTTTTCGAAAGGAAAGATTTGGGTTTGTTTGGTTTTTTTTTATTTCAACTGATTAAAAGTGTTCTTTTAATGATTAATTTAAGAATATGAACTGCTCGAAACTGAAATGAAACATATTTCATTTTGTGGTCAAACGGAATATTTAATTCAACTCAAAACAATTTTTGGGGACTTTTTGACTTGCTGAACATATTGAAAAATGGTGATCCCAAGGAGTTCGTCTATTTTTTAACACGTGCTCCTATGGGGGGATTGTGCACCGCGACGCCGGCTGTACGTTCCCTTGCAGCTGCTCAGAAATAGACATGATGAATATTTCAGCAGTACTGACTTGGTACCGCATCTGACACAGCAGCTGTGCGTTGCCCGTCCCCGATGCTCTGCCTTCGCTGCAGTGAGCTAAAACCATGGAGAGTGAAAGTTAGCACGGGCCAGTGCCATGAAGAAGACCAGAGTTGATGGCTGGTGGATCACCTGCCAGGACTGTTTGGGACAGGGAAGCTGACAGAGTCACCAGGCTCCTGGGCAAGATGGAGGGGGGGATGGCACCATGCTCTTGGAAGGGGCGGGGCCTGAGGAGGAAGGTGTGGGGCAGGGAAGCTGGCCCTCAGCACCACCCAGAGCATGCCTCCCTCCCTCAGCACCATGTGGAGTGCACCACCTGGGGCTCTGGTGGTAATTTAAAGGGCCCCGGGCCCCTTTGAGTCGCCGGGCCCCAGAGCAGTTGCTGCCTTTGCCACCCCTGTCAGCTGGGATAAGGATGTGGGGACTGAGGGGAGACAGCGAGAAGCACTTTGCTGCTACCTGAGACATGGACGTGAGTTGACTGGTAGGCAGCCCCTGCCTAATTTTCCTCTGGCCACAATGTCCTGCTGCACGTGTGGTTCCCAGAAGGCCATATCAGCCGGCCCTTTTCTCATGTGCCGAATCCAATTCCCTTTGGAGTCCATGGCAACATTCCTGTCAACACCAGTTAGAACAGAACTGAGCCCTTCATCATCCCTGCAAGATCATGGGCCTGTTCTCCATACAGAGTGGAAACCTCCCCGCACTTAGAACAGGATTTATCCTGGAGGTACAACTCCTTTTGCGAATGCTGTGGCAGATATATTGCCATGACCCCCTCCCCCACCCAACTGCACCCCCTCCCTTCCCACACACAGTATGGATTCTTGGGAAGAGCAACAGGGACAAAATCACGTAGGGAGGGAAGGGAAAACAAAGAAGAAATCGTGGCTACATTCATTTTTCTCCCCCTCCCTTTTCCCCTCAGTACTTAGAAGATAAAGCGTAGCCCTACTCAGTGCAATGATTGATTAAAAAGAGCCTGCTTATTTCGGCATTATTCACTTTGCAAGCGGCATGCAGTATTTTATTCCAAAGCGATGAAAATATAATCTGATTTGCCAGCCTGTGAGACCGAGCCCTCAAAATATGATTTTCCAATCTTCTCATTTCAGCCCTTGATGGAGTTGGCAACGAGTCATTGTGCAGGCCTCGAGCCAGAGCTGGCCTGCGAGAGTCTGGTACACAGCACTGCTTGAAAGCTTCAGCAAGAAGGGAAGTTATGTGTGGGTGACAGAAGAGCGTGTCGTAACTGTAAATCGGCTCTTGGGGTGGGCCAGGTTCTTGGCTGAGGCCAAGCAAGGGAAGGTGGAAGTCAGCAGAAAATAGTTAAGCCCTCACTCGGATCATGGTGCTGTTCCTGTGCCAGCCCAGTTCCTGAAGCTAGTCACCACTGAGGCATAGAGATGTTCTGGCCACACCCATTATCCGTGGCCACACCCTCATATGTTAATGAAAAGGACTGTGGCATAGGAGCTGTGCTCAGGCAACCCTATGCACCAGCTTAGCTCCGGAGTCTTTGAAGTTGACCCCGTGAATCTGTGTTTCTCACTCAGAGTACAGTCAATCTGTGGAACTCCTTGCCAGAGGATGTGGTGAGTGCCAGGACTTTGGGCTTCAAAGGGGAGCTAGATAGATTCATGGAGGTTAGGTCCTTCAATAGCTATTAGCCAGGATGGGTAGGAAAGGTGTCCCTAGCTTCTGTTACTCCAGAGGTGCATGATAGTGGGGGATCAAGTGAGGATTACCTGTTGTGTCCCCTCCCTCTGGGGCATCTGGCATTGGCCACTGTTGACAGACAGGACACTGGGCTGGATGGACAGTTGGTCTGTCCCAGTAGGGCCGTTCTTATGTGTCTTGTCCTGTTTTGAAGGAGCTGTGTATTTATTTTCCTTAGAAAAAAATAATTGAAAGTTGCATCATCTTCTGCTTAACATGGCTCTTCCTTACTCTGTCTGCTAATGCGCTGTATGCTCCAGAGCACATATCTGCTCCCGTGTCCATGCAACTGTTCCCCACTAAAAATACAAACAAATAAAAGTTACCACGTGCCACCAGCTGTGGTTTCCAGCTTCCTCTCATTGCTTTTTTGATGCTGTGTTCCTCATTCTATTTCTGGAGGACCAGCAAATCCAGGGGTCTAAAACCAGGCAAAAAGTACATGCATGAACCAACCTGGGGCATGTCTAAACTACGGTGAAGATCAACCCTCTGGAGGCTGATCTTCTAGCGCTCCATTTAGCGGGTCTAGGGTAGCTATACTGGCATTAGAAAAGGTTCAGAGAAGGTCAACTAAAATGATTAGGGGTTTGGAATGGGCCCCATCTGAGGAGAGATTAAAGAGACTGGCACTTTTCAGCTTGGAAAAGAGGAGACTAAGGGGGGATATGATAGAGGTCTATAAAATCATGAGTGGTGTGGAAAAAGTGAATAAGGAAAAGTTATTTATTTGTTCCCATAATATAAGAACTCGGGGCCACCAAATGAAACTAATGGGCAGCAGGTTTAAAACAAATAAAAGGAAGTTCTTCACACAGCGCATAGTCAATCTGTGGAACTCCTTGCCTGAGGAGGTTGTGAAGGCTAGGACTAAAACAGGGTTTAAAGGAGAACTAGATAAATTCATGGGCTACATCTACACTGGCGCATTCTCACGCAAAAACTCTTTTGTGGAAGAGTTCTTCTGCAAAAACTCTTCCAGAAGAGAGCGTCTACACTGGCATCTGCTTTTGCGCAAGAGCATCCATGCCAGTGTATACGCTCTCTCACGCAAGAAAGCTCTGATGGCCATTGTAACCATAGGGCTTTCTTGCGCAAGAAATTCAAGTTGCCTGTCTACACTGGCCTCTTCTGGAAGAGCTCTTGTGCAAGAGGGCTTATTCCTGAGCGGGAGCGTCAGAGTTCTGGTGCAAGAAGCCCTGATTTCATACATTAGAACGTCAGTTTACTTGCACAAAAACACACGGCCAGTGTAGACAGGCAGCAAGTTTTTGCGCAAGAGCGGCTGCTTTGGCGCGAGATCGCGCCAGTGTAGACATAGCCATGGAGGTTAAGTCCATTAATGGCTATTAGCCAGTATGGGTAAGAAATGATGTCCCTAGTTTCTGTTTGTCAGAAGGTGGAGATGGATGGCAGAAGAGAGATTGCTTGATCGTTACCTGTGCGGCTCATTCCCTCTGGGGCATCTGGCATGCGTCACTGTCAGCAGACAGGATACTGGGCTGAATAGACCTTTGATCTGACCCAGTATGGCCATTCTTATGCTCTTATGAACACTGAGGGCAGCCCCCACCAGTGTCTTGTAAGGAGTAAGGGAAGCTAATGGGAGTGTGTCCTCCCCTTGGCCTCCCACACTGTAGACACTGCAGCGGACTGGTTTACGGTAAGCTGAATACAGCTACGCATTTTGCATAGCTGGGTGGCATACCTTAAGCTGACCTGCCTGGTCTAGTGTAGACCTAGGCAACGATATTTAGTTCTGACCTAGCGATTTTCATCCATAGATCTCCAAACACATAACGAAAGGAGGTTAACTAGTATTATTACCCCCATTTTACAGATGGGGAAGGGGGGAAATAGAGACCCAGTGGATATGTGCAGTGACTAGCCTGAAATCCCACCGCAGAACAGTGGAAGAACCAGGGACGCAGCAGAGATCCCCACTGCACTAGAGTCTCTCCTAAATTCCTTGTCATGATTTTTATTATTATGTGTATTGTGGTAGCTCCTGGAAGTCCCAGCCCAGAACGACGACCTCGGTGTGGGGATCTACTGACACGGCAAACTGCCACGCCACATGCTCAGCGATTTTTTTCACGGCTCTGTTTACAGGTGACAGGCTCTGGCAGGCAGGGAAGTCTGCAGCCGGGGCCGAGACCTAGGAGCAGTCAGTTGCCAGCCAGCTAGTCTAGAGTAAAGGGTCTACAGGGTGGTCCTTACAAATTATGGGGCTTGACGCAACAGAGGCAGCCCCCCCCAGGTGCAACATCTGCCAGGAGCCTGGGGCTTCCCTTCCCTGCCCCCTCCCTCCCGTGCAGCTTCTGCCACAGCTCAGAGACTTCCCTGGGGCCAGAGCAGATGCACAGAGTCTGGGGGCTCCTCTTCACCCCCAGTTTGGCAGGAAGGAGCCCTGGCAGTCAGATCTTGACTGAGAAGAGCATGTGTGCAGGGGAGGAGGCCAGGAGATGCCCTGCCATCAGCAGCAGAGAACAGTCGGGGAGAGGGGCTGGAGATGAACCAAGAAGCAGAGAAGCAGATGGCAAGGCCATCCTCTGGCATATAAGTACATACGGCAGCATAGGGGCTCCCAAAAATGTGTAGCCCCTAATTTTTGGGTGCCCTACATTGCAGTGTGTTTTGGTATGCCCCAGGACAGCCCTGGGTGTCTTCTCTGCTCCCTAAATCAGTCCGCTTTGTCTCTGTTCTAGTGCATTGTTCTAAATGTTAAGAAATAGAACAATGTTCCGTTACAGCACACAACAATTTTGCTCGGGGCCGTTCAAGCAAAAACCAAAAAGATGTGCTCCTTATCCCAGAAAGCCCACAAGGCTCGGCTTAGGACACCCTACCTACTCCTTTCTGCTGACACGAGTACCAGTATTTCAAAGCCAAGCGTGACTGCACTCCTTGCAGGTGCACCCAAAAGTAAGTGCATTCATCAATTTATATTTACGATACAACAGGACCAAGCTGGTTTTGTGATTAACTTGGGGGGGGGAAAACAGAGGGGTGTTAAAAGATGACCACGCTCTGGGT
This sequence comes from Pelodiscus sinensis, assembly GCF_052426305.1. Taxonomy (NCBI): domain Eukaryota; kingdom Metazoa; phylum Chordata; order Testudines; family Trionychidae; genus Pelodiscus; species Pelodiscus sinensis. The sequence continues at coordinate 5,845,487 of NC_143067.1, forward strand.
GTTAAAAAGGAATTATTCCTCTTCCTTCTCCCACCCTCAGCCTTCCTTAATGCCCATCTTTGCTGCAAGTAGGAGCCTATTGAGTGAATGGCTGTGGTGAGAAAGCAGGCGGCTCCATTTTGTGCACAACGGGGCTGTCTATTTGCAGGCGCTCTTGCTGTAGCTTTGTTTTCTCTTTCGGTTGTAAAGCCACGCTTCTAAACATATCTCCTGGGTATGGTGAGACAACGGTGCCAGAGGCGATAAGCCGAGGCTTCTACTTCTTTCCTTCTCTCTGGTTTTCCCTTTATTTATTTATTTGTTTTCCGAGAAGCCGTAGTTTAGACAATTTAATAGACTGGAAAAATAATTGAGAGAGGGAACCAATTCTCCTTTTTCCCCCCTCTAGGGATGCAGAAACCATTTCATTAGAGATGTAGATGGAAGAAGGCTTGGCTGGCATCATTAGTGTTTTCACTTGACATAACTGTTTTAACGGCACGCTTAAGAAAAGATCTGAGGGGCCTTGTGGGAAAAGCAGCAGCCCTTCCTCCTCTATAACCTTGGCTCAGGCCTAGTTGAAATGGGATTGGTTGCCTCAACAGCCAGTAAAATGGCAAGGAGCCGTTTTAGCCCATAGCTACAAAGGCTGTTGGGATGCTCCTGTGTTTGCCCCTCTCCTTTCAACTCAATATTAACCTTCCTCGTTCCTCCTGGCCTCAAATTCCAGCTCCTAATCTATGCACTCAACCATGCCCCCATCCACCAAAATCTCCTCAGTTCATAACACATCCTCCCCTCCCCCCGACATCTCCTTCTGTGCCCCACTTCTGGGGGTGCTCCAGTAAGGGCGGGAAGGCAGATTCAGCCCTGGCGCTCTTGGCTTGTTACATTATTCACGTCAGATGAGCCAATCAGACAGCCTCCCTGTCACTGGTGCTCAAAATCATCTCCTTCTGATGCAGGGACTGATGAGGTTTCAACACCCCCACAAAGGCGGTAGGAATCTCTAGAGTGAATCTCAGAGAGTATTTTCAGAGTACGTGTATCTACTCTTTTCATAGGGGAAAAAAAGTTCCCTCTACTCTACCGTGTGTAATTAAGGGAACATAATCAAGGGTCATTTTATTTTAATCTAGAGTTATTTAATCTCCTTGTCTTTTAAATCCTGCCCAAGAAAATGTCTTCCGCTAGCAGTTGTGCCGTTTCCTAACTAGCGCCTTCAAATGATGCAGCAAAGACCCCAAAGAAGTGAAAGGCAAAGCTTTCTCAGGCACCAGAATTGGGTCCTAGTTTTCTCTCTATTTTACTATTTCTGTAGCTAACAAAAGGAAGCACCATTAGACACCTGCATGTGAAAAGTCCGAAAATGCATTGCTAAAAAGGCAGCCCTGCTTCATTACATTTTCCTTTCCTTCCTATGTGCAGTCCCGTTTGCTGTTTCAATAACCTCCTTCCACTCATTGTCCCGATTATTAATTTGTGGTATGGCTGGGCCATTTTCCCCTGTTCTTCTTCAAGCCTTTATTAGAAGAAAATGCCCTGCCTGACCCTGGCACAGCAATCCCTTCAGAGACCACAGGGGTTAGCGAGCTCTGCTGCTTTTGACCTTTGCACGGTCCTTTTTCTCCATTCCCTGGACTGTGCAAACCAGCAGGCCCTTCCTCTGTCCATGTTGCAGAGCGTCGGTAATTTGCCAAGCACATGGGAAGCAAACAGCAGCAGCCAGTTGAAAAGAACAAAATCGAGTTGGATGACAAATAATAAGGATAGGAAATAAAGGAGGGGGGAATCAGTCTTAGGATAACGCAACACTAGGGAAAGAGCAGGAGGAACCGTCTTCAGCCAAGTCAATGGGGGGAGCCCGATGCTCAAATATAGTTCCTTTTGTTAATTATCTGTGTTAAACCTCATTCATGGACCCCACTGTGCTAAATTGAATGGACACCACTCTTAGGCTGTGTCCAGACTCAGGGGTTTTTTCGGGAAAAGTAACCTTTTTCCGAAAAAACTTCCCCTGCGTCCAGACTCAAGCCGCGTTCTTTCGAAATTAAATCAAAAGAACGCGGCTTTTCTTTCGATGGCGGTAAACCTCATTTCACGAGGAAGAACGCCTTCTTTCGAAAGTTCCTCTTTCGAAAGAAGGCGTTCTTCAATGTAAATAGGGCTTCTTCAAAAGAGAGCATCCAGACTCGCTGGATGCTTTCTTTCGAAAAAGCAAGCCGCTCTTTCGAAAGTTCCGCGTGCAGTCTAGACATAGCCATACCGAAAGGGGTACATTGTCACGGGGGTGCTTAAATACTGTAGCGGTGCTCCGGTTGTACTTCCTGATGGATTTTTAGTGTGCCTCAGAGGCTCGGAGTGACCCTCCCACCACCTCTTGTCTCTCCCAGAGGTGAAAGTCCCCATTTAATGAGCCGTACTTATCACAGGCAAGCCACTGGCTAGGGAAAAAACCCTTCGGTGGTCAGAGAGTCCCCATTTCCCCCCCAGTGGTGGCCCAACAGGCATGGGGAGGGTTGGGGGGAAGCCGGTCCCGTCCACTGACTATGGGTTCTGGCCCAGGGCCCTAGGTAGCAGCCAGTAGTGAGGATCTTGCCCTTATCCCCATAGAATAGCAACCTCTCCCTGAGCCACTTCCCCAAAGACTCCCACAGAACCTTCTCCTGGCACCCTCCAGTTTTCCTCCACTCTGCATTTCCTCCTCTCCCATCCGTCACTCCTCTCCTTTCCCCTGCCTTACCTGAGGGGAAGCCTTTTATAGTGGACCAGTGTGACGGACAGTCTGCCCTGCACTGGCCTTTTAAGGGTTAAAACCCAGCCTGGGAGAGGGCTGGAGCAATGGAGCTGTGGAGCCAGTAGCTGTGGCCGGTATGAGCCAATTAGGGGCCAGCTGAGGGCTGTATAAATAAAGGCTCCTGGTGGGGTGGAAACACATGCACTCTTGTTCTGACTGGGGAATGGGAGGGACTTGGTTACCAGGGAAGCTGAAGGCTTCTGGAGACAGGGCCTGAGAATACTAGGGCTGTAGTTAGAGTAGGTCTGTGGAAAGGCGGGCAGAGCTGGGAAGCTGGCTAGGCAAACTCCTGGGCTGCAGGACCTGAAGCAAGGCCTGAGACTACTAGGGATGCTGGGAGAGCCAGGGAAAACAAAGGCAGCAGATCCACACCCCTTGCCAACAATGCGTGATCATTTCAGACTACAGTTTGCCCCTGAGGTAAAGGGCTTGATGAAGTCTGGCAATGGGTCACTGAGGCAAACAGGGCATAGGAGGTTCGGGGTTTCCAGAGGGGGAGGACCCCAAAGTGTAGAGACATGGGGAGACACCAGCCAGAAGGGGGCGCTCCAGCAGCAAGAAGCTAATTCCCAGAGCGACCAGCAGGAGGCGCTCCAGTGATGAGTCACAGCGTGTTACAACCAGTAGGCCTTAATTGGCTGCAGGTGTCCAATTAGCCTGCTGCTGCTAATGAGTCTCAAGCGCCTGCCTATCTTAATTGCTGAGCTGCCATCTCTGGCAGTCTATTCAGGGAATAGGAACCCACTCGCCCAACTACCAGTGTACCTGCCCTCCTCCAAATTCCTGCAGCCTGCTGCCTTTGGTCGGTCACAATACGCATTTGTTTGGTTGGGCGTTCACTGACAGTCCCTCAGTCCCTCCCACGTTCAAACAGATAGAACTGCCTGCAACTTTTCCCCCAGACATCCGAGTCTGGGGCTTGGAGCGTGGAGGTGAAAATTTTGTTCTTGCTCCTGTGGCTATTTTGCTCCCCTTCCTCACGTTGCAAGAATACAAACCGAGAGAACCCGGCAAAAGCTCCGCTGAGTGCCTCTACCTCTGAAGCCAATGCATTTTTCAATATATAAGCCTGAACAGCCGTACTTCATCAAAATATTTCATCTGTACCGGCACTTCCAATGGCTGGAGATGGCTTCTTTAATGCGTGGACATCCATCATGCCTCAGTAATAGGAAGCTATCCCAAGGTCTAATTTAGGGTCCTTCTCCTGGGAATATTGCACTGTTTAAAGCAAATATTTTATTCACTTGCCCAGTGGGAATATTGCTGATGACAGCTTTATACCGCTGCAGTATTACTGCTATTTATCTTCAGACGTCTCTGCCGATGCACTCTTCTTCCATAGCCCTGTTCGTCAAAGCAAACTTGGCCTAATCTTCCTTAGTGGGCTGACAGACAGGGAGAAGCTCACTTCTGCAATCCTAGAAAGACTGGCTTCCAGGCCAGCTTTCAAAAGCCAAGAGGAGATGTTTCTGGAACTGCTGGGGGGTCGGTTTGAATGATTCCTCCTGGTTCTGAACACCTTTTTATTCCACATAGCATTACCCTGGTGCCCAGGCATCTAGGGAAGGCAAACACGAGTTCTAGCCTGGCTTCTAGCTCAACAAGACTGCCAGCTCAATTTCATTTGCAGAATCCGTCTCAGGTCAGGTGCAATGGGGTTTCCTCTCACTGCTGCTGGGGATTAGCTCTGCCAGGTGCTTTGCTCTCCCTACCTGTTGTCTTCTCTTGGGCTGCATAGCTCTCCCTTTTGGAGGGTCAGCTTCCAGGCCATGGCTTGGCAATCTAACTGTGTTCCTCCCCTTCAGGGGAAGTCACAGTCCTTCCAGGTCAGCTGTCTGGGCTCACACCAAGTCATTCCTCAGTGTCTGGGACCCACCCCATGCCAGCTCTAGGGCATAATGTGGAACTTGAACCCACAATCCTAGGCTCTGGCAGCAGATGCCGTCTCCATTAGGCCACTGGGGACCACCCCACCTCTTTCAGCTCATGCTTTATCCTCCTTACCTTCAGCTGATGCCAGCTCTGGCCCTAGGGAAGCTGGTAGTGGCTGCCCAGCTGCTCCTGGGATGTGGGGGTGGGGTTTGGGGTGACTTGAACCCACAATCCCAGGGAACAGAGGCTGATGCCTTATCCCTGCTGATGTCAGACAGACATCACTAGCTTACCCAGGGCTGGAGCTGGCATCAGCTGCAGATAGGGAAGTGGGGTGGGTACCAGTGGCCCTGTGCTCCACGGTGCGGCACCAGAGCAAGCTGCCTGCCCCAGGCTGGAGGTGGGTCCCAGGGGCCTAATGGATAAAGCAACAGCTTCTTTTGCCTGGGATTGAGGGATCAAGTCCCCCCCCATCTGCCCTGCAGGAGCAGCAGGGCACCCCCCCTCCAAATCAGCCCCATGCCAGGGATCCTGTAACATGCACTCTCATCCTGCAATGCCAGCTTTTGCTGATGTCTTCCAGGACTTCTCCCCACATACCTGGCTTCCTCTGTCTCCAGGCATACCAGTTTCCCAACTCTCCCCACTCAAGGAGTAATCATTGCCTGCCTGCCTTCCTCACCACCCCCTTCTGCTCTTAGCACCTGGGGTTTATACAGGTCCCTCCTGAACCTACCCAGCTAAGCCTGCTTCTAACAAATGACCTGTCTTGGAGCCTATATTTCTCCCTTACATCTTGCTTAATTGTATAATTAGGCCTGTCCAGCCTAATTGACCTTCTCAGGGCTAGTGTGGGGAACACACCCCATCACATCCATCATTAAGTAAGAAATCAATGGCTCTTGATTTTTTTAAAGCCCCCGTACAGCTGGCCAGCGAGTGGTAGGGGACGGTGTTGCCCACCGTGAGCAGAAATCGGTGGGAGTTGAAGGCACTCAATGACTTTTCAGAGGCAAGTCCCCTTTGAAAGGGGCATGGTAGAAACAGGATGGAATCCACAGGTGGCTACAGACATCCACTTCCTCCTTTCTTGGGCCACTCTAAAAAGAGCCAAAGCACGAGTTCACAAGACCTACCATGCTGCCAAGGGGTCTTGGTGAGGGGAAAAAAACCACGCTGGCTCTTCCCAGACCACATCTGCCAGTGAGCACTCAGTTCAAAGCAAATGTGATCGGCACATGGCTCATAGAGTGCTGTGATTTAACTGGTCTTTCTGAAGAAGTGGCTGGAAGGAAGCAGTGAAACCTGGGTCCAAGCTACCCCAAGAAACCTTCCCATTAAATTCCAGCCCGTTGGTTCTGACTGTAGAAAGCTAAAAGGGGCAGCATTAAAATGCCAACGTTCTCTGTCCGTGGGCGTGAGCAAAAGAAGGTTTCGAGTAAGGGGAGAAAAGGATGTTTCATGTTTTTCCCCTGCCCTAAGGATAACTTTGTTATATTTTCTCATTACAGTAATTGCAGGTTTAAGTGAAGATTTCCCCATCTTGCAAGCTCGGCAGAGGCTGGGAATTTATTTAAACACTCAGAATAATACCAAGTGGTGAAGGCAAAAGGTGAAATTACCACTTGGATATATTTATTCTTCAGCTAAACTGTGCAGGATCAAGGGGTCACCCAGCGGAGATAATTGCTAATTAAGATTCGAGAGGGTAGGCGGGCAGTCAAGCAAACATCCTTATGTTCCATTGGGTGGCCAATTGATTACAGCTCCTGCACTTGATTAAACTTCAGAAATGATTAATTGATTAATACTTAAGCCCTGGCTGGAATGGACAATAAATAGGGAATGCTTAAGCGAAGCCAATGGATTCACCTCAAGGTGATATTCAAAGCATGTGAAGCCCTCACAGTTTTACAGCTCGTCTCAGGACGGCTGCTGTTTCATTACCAAAAAGACTGGAATAAGTTGAGCTAGCGGATCCGGTAATGGACTTGGGATTTGAGTGATGTGCGTTCAATTGGGGTTGGTTCTGCTTTGAACAGGGGGCTGGACTCGATGACCTCCTGAGGTCTCTTCCAACCCTATGATTCTATGATTTTAATTCCTGGCTCAACTTGGCTATGTCTACACACGTCAACTGGAATTATTCCGAAATAACATAGGGTATGTCTACACTACAGCGTTATTTCGAAATAAGCTATTTTGAAATAGTTCATTCGAAATAGCTATTTCGAAATAACATGTCTACACACCGAATGCATTTCAAAATAGTGTGTTTCTATTTTGAAATAGCACGTCCACACTGAGTGGACATTGAATCGCATTTAAGGCTGGTTAGAACCAGTTCCAACAGGGTATCAAATCAGGAGAAGCCTTGTGGCCAGGGCGGCCAGCAGGGCACCCTGAGAAGGGCTGGAGGCCCCTTATTTTGAAATAAGCATCTACACAGCACTTATTTTGAAATAGCAATTTCAAAATTGGCACTATTCCTCGTGGAATGAGGTTTACCAATTTTGAAATAAGCCCGCCGCTATTTTGAATTAATTTCGAAATAACAGAATGGCTGTGTAGATGCTAGGAAAGTTATTTCAAAATAACGGCTGTTATTTCGAAATAACTTTGCTGTTTAGACATACCCATAGTGCGCATCTACACAGCAAGACCATTATTTTGAAATAAATTTGAAATACCGGGCTTCTTGCTCTGACTTCTGTAATCCTTGTTGTATGAGGAGTAAAATAAGTCAGGGGAAGAGTGCTCTATTTCGTTGTGTAGACAGCGCCAAAAGTCGAAATAAGCTATTTCGGCTTAAGCAACACAATTAGCATAGCTCAAGTTGTGTCGCTTATTTCGAGTTTAGCCCTGCTGTGTAGACATGCCCCTTTAGTCTTCCTTGTACACTCATTGGGCAGGGGCTGTCTTTTACCCACTATAGGACCCTCTCTCTGTTAGGGCATGCCTATACTGAGGAGTTATTTTGAAATCACTCCCCTTCTTCTGAAATAACAAGGTGAGTGTCCACACTACTACCAGGCCTGTTATTTCAAAATAAGGGGCTTGATATTTTGAAATAACTCCTGCTTGTGCAGAGAAATAAGCATATTTCGAGGTAGTTATTTCGGGAATTATTTCTAAATCACATTTTTCAAAATAACCTGGTAGTGTAGACATGGCCTTGTCCTTTTTGTGCTATTGTAAAACAATTAATAAATAATCATGGACTCTCAACTGTCCCTTGTATAGAGTGAGCTGACACGGGGATGTATAAATAGCAGGAATTTGTGCACAGAGATTTAAGCACCTTTCAGTCTGGCCTGCAAAAGGGACAACCCTATTTCCTCCATGATACTGCAGCCACCATGCTTGCTGGTAAAACAGATTTCATCCTTTGGCCTCGAGTCCTTTCTTAAATACAAACTAGGTACAACTCAGTTCTTTGGCAACTGGGGCTTTGCTGATATTCTTCTGTGTTCAGGGAGGTGTAGAGCGCAGTCAGGAGACTGTCAGGAGAAAAGGGCTCCCATTCAGTATACCCAGGAAATCTTCAAATCCTTGCACAACTGGACGAATGTGGGAAGTGAATTCCAGGGTAATGGATGCCTGCAGGCCTGCCCTCACCTCTGCTACTGCAGCAGCAGCCAGAACCCCAGCCCCTTTAAATCACCGCCGGAGCATCATATTGTGCGCTCCGAGTGGCTCTGTGGGAAAAGGTCACTGTGGAGCACTAAAGGACGACTAAAGGACCACCTACAGCTGGTCCTCACTAGATCAGGCTGATGTTACCCTGATGAGTAGGAGTGGTGTCCCTAGCCTCTGTTTGTCTGGAAATGGATGATAAAAGAGGGATAACGTGAAGATTATCTGTCGTTCCCTCCCTCTGGGGCATCTGGCATTGGCCACTGTCGACAGACAGGATACTGGGGTAGATGGAGCTTTGATCTGACCCAGTATGGCCGTTCTTATGTTCTTATCTCATTGTTTTGTCTTTAATCAAAACTAACCCAGGTTGAGTTTAAAAGTAATTGTTTGGTGACAAAAGTAACAAACTTCTGTGTTGACCCCTTACCGGGGCTATGGAACTGTAATATCTGAACTCTCCGGGAGAGTCTTTACACTGCCGAACACATGTTTTAGGCAAAAGGCTGGAAGTCGGAGGGTGGCAGAAGCCAGACAGTGACCTGAGTGTTGCTGGCAGGCTGCAGCCATATACTGACACTCAGGCTACGTCTACACTGGCATGATTTTCCGAAAATGCTTCTAATGGAAAATTTTTCTGTTAAAAGCATTTTTGGAAAAGCGCGTCTAGATTGGCAGAATGCTATTCCGCAAAAGCACTTTTTGTGGAAAAGTGTCCGTGGCCAATCTAGACGCGGTTTTCCTCAAAAAAGCCCTGATCGCCAAGTGCGGTATGCCTACATTACCCTCCTAGTTCGAACTAGGAGGGTAGTGTAGACATACCCCTAGAGACAGATGACCTTCCTTTAGGAAACAATGAAGAAACTTAAAGTGAACATGATTTTTCCACGGGGGATATGAAATAGCAGGAAATAAATCTGGATTCATGACAATCCTGTCTGCTGAGACTGAAAACTCAGATGACTGGTAAAACTGTACAATCCGGGGAGCTAGAGGAGTCAATCCAACAGTTGTTTTCAAGGATAGTCCTGTCTTTTAACTTGATTTGTAATAGCTGTGTGGGTTGGAACTAGGGTTACTGGGTGATACAGGGTAACTGGTTAACCAGCACCCAACCCATCTAGAGCACACACCTGAACTGTGGCCTTTGGTGCAGTGTGGCCTGGCTAGAACATCACCTGCCCCCTGGGGCTGGCAGTCGAGCCCCGTGGTTAACCGAATTTTTATCGGTTACACAGTTAATATTTATATATTTTTTTTTACATCCCTAGCTGGAACCTGTTCTTTTTAATATGAAAAATCTACTCTTATTGTTTTTAAGCTGACACAGCCAAAAAATGCCATTTGTTTTATGTTTCTAAAAAAAAGAGGCATTAAAATACACCTAAAACCACAACATTTCTCCAGACTGTGCGCATAAATATACACAACCAGATTTTCAAGCACAGATTTTTGTTTCTGTGCCCTTAACTTTGGCGCATAATTCTGTTTGTGCAGTTCCTTGGAAGAGTATGGTAATGTCACTTTGCTGCATCTGATTGGTACTTACTCCCACAACACCATAAACAAATAATAACCTACATTGCTACCACTATGCAAGAGCTCTTAGGTTATGTCTAGACTACATCCCTTTTTCGGAAAAGGGATGTAAATTAGACGTATCGCAATTGCTAATGAAGCGGGGATTTAAATCTCCCCCGCTTCATTAGCATAAAAATGGCTGCCACTTTTTTTCTGCACGGAGCTTTGCCGGAAAAAAGCACCAGTCTAGACGCTGATCCTGCAGAAAATAAAGCCTTTTCCGAAAGATCCCTTATCCTTTATTTCAAGAGGGATAAGGGATCTTTCGGAAAAGACTCTATTTTCAGCAAGATCAGCGTCTAGACTGGTGCTTTTTTCCGGCAAAGCTCCGTGCTAATGAAGCGGGGGAGATTTAAATCCCCGCTTCATTAGCAATTGTGATATGTCTAATTTACATCCCTTTTCCGAAAAAGGGATGTAGTCTAGACATAGCCTTTGGGTATGTCTACGCAGCAAAGTTATTTCAAAATAACTTTAGGAGCGTCTACACAGCCAAACCCCTATTTCAAAATTAAATCGAAATAGCGGAGCACTTATTTCGAATTTGGTAAACCTCATTCCATGAGGAATAACTCCAAATTCAAAATAGCTATTTTGAATTAAGTTCAGTGTAGACACTTAGGTTATGTCTACACTAGCCCCCCAGTTCGAACTAAGGTGGCTAATGTATGCATTCGAACTTGCAAATGAAGCCCAGGATTTAAATATCCCAGGCTTCATTTGCATGTTCCTGGGCGGGCACCATTTTTAAATCCCCTTAGTTCGAACTGACTGCCCGCGGCTACACGCAGCAGTCAGAAGTTAATCCAAACGAAGTCCTTAGTTTGGATTAACTGTTACCCATCCTGCAATGAGGTGTAACAGTTAATCCGAACTAAGAACTTAGTTCGGATTAACTTTTGACTGCTGTGTGTAGCCGCGGGCAGTCCGTTCGAACTAAGGGGATTTAAAAATGGTGCCCACCCGGGTACATGCAAATGAAGCCTGGGATATTTAAATCCCGGGCTTCATTTGCAAGTTCGAATGCCTACATTAGCCACCCTAGTTCAAACTAGGGGGCTAGTGTAGACATACCCTTATATTGAAATAGGGAGCTTCCAGCCTTCCCAGGGTGCCCTGGTGGCCACTCCAGCCTCAACCAAGAACACTCCCCTCCCTCCCCCATCCCTGGAGCCCTTAAAGGGGTTGACTCTGGCCACAGTGCCTGTGCCAGCTCCAAGCCTGCCAGCCTGGAGCCAGCAGTCACTGCCCCTGACCCAGTGGCCCCAAAACATGAGCCAGCAAGCCACTGGCAGCCAGCCCTCCACCACTCCCCAGGAGCAGTCTGCCAACTCCCAGGAGCCTGCCAGGGCCCAGAGAAGGCGGGTGCCTTCCTGATCCAGGGTAGAGATGATGGACCTCATTCAGGTTTGGGGGGGATGCCCCCAACGTCCATGATCTCCGCACTAGATGGAGGAACATGGCTGGCTATAGCAGGCCACCGAAGGCCACATGTGAACCCAGGAGCAGGTTTGCATGAAAATCAAGTTGGTCCAGCGAGACCCCCAACCCTGAGCTTCCCCTCCCCCTTCTTCCCCTTTCTTCCCCCTTCCAGCTCCCTCCTCCCAGCTTTCCCCCTCCCCTCTCCCACCCTCTCTTCTCCACTCTCCTGCTTCCTTTCCCCAGTCTCACCAGAGTTTCATTTCCTCTCTCCTTCTGCCCCGCCCAGAGTTTTGTTAGATAAAGAGAGTTTGTGTTTATGAAAATACATGTATTTTATTTGACATCAGGAAGGGGGGTTAGGGAGGGGTAAGTGGAAGGATGTGAGAGACGAATGAGGCACAAGCCCTCAGTGGGGCAGACCAGGGAGGCTTTTAGTGCTCCTCAGGGTGGAAACTCTCCCACAGGGCCTCCTGGATACTGACAGCCCCCCGATGGACCTCCCGGATGGCAGCCTGCAGAAAGTGCAGCCAGGCTTGCAGCAACACAACCACAAGAAGCACCAGAGTGCCCAGGGGCAGCTCTGGCTCCATGTTGCAGAGTGCTGTGGTGTCCTGAGTGAGGGCAACCAGAGCATACAGAGACAAAATGCTTTGCTGTCCCTCATCGAGGTAGGCAAGCAAGCAGGGAAAGCTGAGAACTGGCTGTCCAGGGGGGTGGTTCCTTTAAGCACAGGCCTCAGATAGCTTCAGGCAGCAGCCACCCAAAGTAACTCCTGACCTGATACCATGCCGGACGTGGTTCTGGCCGGCCTTAAAAGCAATTCAGCGTCCACTCAGTGTGGATGTGCTATATCAAAATAGCAAAATGCTATTTTGAAATGCATTTTGTGTGTAGACACGTTATTTCGAAATAACTTATTTCAAATAAACTATTTTGAAATAAACTATTTTGAAATAACGCTGTAGGGTAGACATACCCTTACAGTGCAGGACAAGTTGTGTGGAGTAGGTTTCTCCCTTTGTGTTTGAGCCCACTGAAGTGGTCAGATGCTTCTCTCACTTACAAATGTGAAATCCCATTGCTGTCAGTAAATGCCATCAGCTCTGTGCCAGTGTAAAGAATTTGGCTCATATTAGTTAAAGGCTTGGGTGAGAAATGTGTGAAACTTCAAAGGACTTGGAACCAAATTAAAATCCAGGTGTTTAGTTAATTTCATTTTAGATACTTATGTATTTTGATAGATGAAAAATGGACACTTCCATTTCTCTGGACAACCCTGAGATCAGATGGCAGGATGCTTGTCTACATTTTATCCAGACCTTTTGGCCATGTCTACATTAGAAAACAATTTTGAAATTAGTAAATTCGACTTAACTCCTGAACTAGCATGTCCGCACTATGGGAAAGCCTCAAAATTAGTCTGAGGCAGGCTCCGTTAATGTGGAGACACAGCACTGGAGAGTAATTAGTTCAAATTACTCAGGAGAGTACCTTATTTTGAAATAGTGGAACCGGAGCGCCCACACTCCCGCTATTTCAAAATAACAACTTCAGATTTGGTGTTACTCCTGATGAAAAGCAGAAATGCAGATTTTAAAATCCATGGCCCATTATTTTGAAATGATGGGGTTGGTAGTGTAGACACTCCGCTTATAAATTCAACCGGGAGACGGCCATTATTTTGAAATAAATTCCTAGCATAGACCATGGAGTTGGATTTGTCATACAAACAGTAAGCATCCGCCAGGAGCTGGGTGGGACTCCTATGTGTATAAGTGCACAGCTACAACATTTCCATCCTAGCTCAATTCCTCACCTCCTAGAGCAGATGTGGAGAAATTGGAGAGGGTCCAGAGAAGAGCAACAAGAATGATGAAAGATCTAGAGAACATGAGCTATGATGGAAGAATGAAAGAATTGGGCTTGTTTAGTTTGGAAAAGAGATGATTAAGGGGGGGGGCATCTAAAAGGGTGTGTCAAGGAGGAGGGAGAAAAATGTTCTTCTTGGCCTCTGAGGATAGGACAAGAAGCAATGGGCTTGAACTGCAGCAAGGGAGGTTTAGGTTGGACATTAGTAGGGCTGGCTTTAGAAAGTGTGGAGCCCAATTTATGGGGGCGGGGCCATGCATGTACCACGTGCCCGGGAGTGGGGCCCTTTTAAGCCCTGCCCCCTCCCCTTAGGTGCGGGGCCCGATTTGGGGGAATCGGGGGAATCGGCCTAAAGCCAGCCCTGGACATTAGGAAAAACTTCCTAACTGTCAGGGTGGTTAAACACTGGAATAAATTGCCCAGAGCGGTTGTGGAATCTCCATCGTTGGAGATATTTAAGAGTCAGTTAGATAAATGTCTATCAGGGGTGGTCTAGACTAGTGATCCCCAATGCGGTGCCTGCAGGTGCCATGGCGCCCACTCGGCCATTTCTGTGCACCCGCCGAGTGATCAGGGCCGGCCCTGCCCCTGGGCTCACGGCGCATGGGCAGTGCCAGCCTCGGGTGCACGGCGCGAGATCTGTGCCGGCCCCAGGTATATGGGCGGTGCCAACCCCAGGCGCACGGCACAGGGGCAGCCGATCCCATGTGCACAGCACATGGGTGGCCCCTCCTCCAGGTGAGCAATGCAGGGGCTCTGCCGGCCCTGGGCTTGCAGCATATGGGTGACGCCGACCCTTGCGCGTGGAATAGGGGTGGCACTGGCACCAGGCTCGCAGCACATGGGTAGCCCTGCCACCGGATGTGCAGCGCATGGGGGCTGCCAGCTCATGGGCGCATGGCACAGGCTCCAGCTCTGGATACGCAGTGCATGGGCGGAGACGGCCCCGCCCCCAGGCGCACAGGACTTGGGCTGTTCCGGCCCCGGGCGCATGGTGTATGGGCGGCTCCAACCCTGGGTGTACAGCACAGTTGTGGCACCAGCCCCGGGAGGGCGGAGCATGCGTGGCACCAGCACCGGGCACACAGCATATGGTTGGCCCCGCCCCTAGGCGCATGCATGGCCCGACGCCCGGGTGCCTGGCAGCCCCAAAAGGTTGGGAACCACTGGTCTAGAGGGTATTCAGTCCTGCCATGAGGGCAGGGGACTGGCCTCGATGACCTCTCGAGGTCCCTTCCCATCCTATGATTCTGATTCCTAACAGGGAAGTTGCTTTTGAGGGAGGCATTTGCAATGTGGATATTTGCTGACTTGTAAGAACTGGACTAAGACTTTTCCCAAAGCCCAACCAACAAAGAGCATCTATTAAAATCATATAAACCAGCTATCAGTGGCAGTGACACTGATATTGGACTTAACAATAGGAACAATGCAGGTAAAATTTCTAAAATCACACAAGTCCCAATTTCAAATGCTTCTAAGGCACTTAGGCCCTGATTTTTAAAGGTATTGAGACGTGGCTTCGCTCAGCATTGCATGACCTAAGTGACTTAGGCTCTTCAGAGCCACCATCACTTTTGAAAATGAAACTTGGGTCCCTCTTGGCATTCAGTGACAGCTAAACTCCTAAATCACTTAGGCCTGGCACCACTTAGTGAAGTGACGCCTACATATCTTTAAAAATCTGGATCTTAAGTTTCTGAAAATGGGACTTTGGCTCCTAAATCACTTAGGGAAGTTTTGTTTTAAAACCTCACTCCCATCTCCTTCAGTGAGCCAAATGGTCCCAGGTATTTATTTTACTTTTAGTAAAAGCAGCAGATGAGCACCCAGGCATCACGGTGATTTCTACCCCTAATTACACCATCTTACACTTTCCTTCTTATTATTCCTATGAAAAATAGAACTACTGTGGAGTTTAGAATCAATATTCCTCCCACACACGTTCAGTTCCCTTCCCCGTAGGCACATTCATTCTCTCTCTCTCCCTGCCTCCCTCCTTCCCTCTCCCTGCTTTTCTAGTAGCTCTTGTTTAGACATTTTTTTTCAGCCAATACTAAAGGAATGATTGTGCCTTTGATGTCCAGCAGTGACTCCAGGTTGCCGTCAGCACAAACAGAGCATTTGGGTGAGAGAGGCCTGAGGGGTGCACTGCAAGGAGACGAGCAAATAATTAGTGCTTGTTCTACGAAGGAGGATTTTCAGAAAGAGCAGCGCGTGCGAGCGCTTTCTCCTTGCGTGGGTGTGGAGGTGGGCGTGAAGGAGCATGCATGTGAGAGAGACAGAAAGGAGGGGTGTGTGTGTGTGTGTTCAGAAGGAATACTGCTCTTAACTAGGACTCAAGGGGAGCCTGGGATGAGTGCCGGCCCCATGCACAGATGTGAATTTTTCCCTCTTTGGACAACCTATCAACAGCTGATGTGCTGTTGACCCCTGCTTTTGATGCTGTTAGTCATCAATGCATTAGTTCCTGGGGCATGCTCCGGGCTTAGCCTCTGCCCCACCAAGTTCCCAATCTATCTCTTTGTTCTGTGTCTTCCCAGTGCCAAGCACAATAGGGTCTTGAAGAATGTTCCCTCAAATTTTTCCGTCCAAGTGTGGGATAAATTTTGTTATACGCACCAAGGCAGGGGCAGATGTGCACCACCAGTAGAAACACATGCTGCTGGCTGTGCTAATCAGCTGGATGGCAACTGAATCTGTCCTAGGTGGCTGCCCAGCCACTCATCTAACAGGAATTACTGGTCTTGAACACTGGCTGAGGCTCATAGGAATGGCTGCAAAGGAAATAAGACACCATTATAACAATTTCACCCAACAGGAAGAGGTCAGAGGTGACTTTTCTGGAAGAGGGATTCTGATGACACCTCTCAACCATAGGAATGGAACCTAGGGGATTGTTGCAAAATGTCAAGGCGCCAATTCCTCTGTTTTAGTCACAGTGACAAGGTACTACAAACTTGCAGACATTTTAAAGGGATACAGCCAACATCTGTAAACCCAGCTTTTAGCCAGACTGGATGTTGCAATAACAAAAGACCCAGGCTCAGAACCTCAAAGATATTAAAGTATTTCTGCTGATTAAAACGGAAGCTAAGAGTCAAAATATGTTTGAGGACGTGGGTCCCTGTTCCTCCCCTAAATCCCCTCAAAACTGTGAAGGAAATCAGTGTCCAGTTAGAAATAGAAATGTAGCCGTGTTAGTCTGGGGTAGTTGAAGCAAAATGCAGGACAATGTAGCACTTTAAAGACTAACAAGATGGTTTATTAGATGATGAGCTTTCGTGGGCCAGACCCACTTCCTCAGATCAAATAGTGGAAGAAAGTAGTCACAACCATATATACCAAAGGATACAATTAAAAAAATGAACAAATATGAAAAGGACAAATCACATTGCAGAACAGGAGGGGGATGCGGGGGGGGGGGGGGAGGAAAGAAGGTAAGTGTCTGTGAATTGATGATATTAGAGGTAGGGAGAGTGGGATGTTTGTGAGTTAATGGTATTAGAGGTGATAATTGGGGAAACTGTCTTGGTAATGGGTGAGATAGTTCAAATGTTTGTTAAGTCCTTGTTGGAAAGTGTCGAATTTTAACATGAATGACAGTTCAGAGGATTCCCTTTCAAGTGCTGATGTAAAAGGTCTTTGTAGCAGAATGCAGGTGGTTGTCATTGAGAGAGTGTCCTTTCTGGTTAAAATGGCAAGAAACTGTTTTCTCTTTGTGATCTTGTCTGAAATCTGTTTTGTGGGCATTAATCCTTTGGCGAAGTGTCTGAGATGTTTGTCCAATGTACATAGAAGACGGACACTTTCGGCACATGATAGCATAGATTATATTTCTGGATGCGCAGGAATATGTGTTCTTGATCTTATAACTCACTTGGTTAGGTCCAATAATGGTATCAGCAGAATGAATATGTGGACAAAGCTGGCAACGGGGTTTGTTGCAAGGGAAGGTACCAGGGTTGGTATTAGTGTGGTTAACCTCAAGATGATTTTTACCAACCACCACAGGACGTACCACACTAATACCAACCCTGGTACCTTCCCTTGCAACAAACCCCGTTGCCAGCTTTGTCCACATATTCATTCTGCTGATACCATTATTGGACCTAACCAAGTGAGTTATAAGATCTGCGCATCCAGAAATATAATCTATGCTATCATGTGCCGAAAGTGTCCGTCTTCTATGTACATTGGACAAACATCTCAGACACTTCGCCAAAGGATTAATGCCCACAAAACAGATTTCAGACAAGATCACAAAGAGAAAACAGTTTCTTGCCATTTTAACCAGAAAGGACACTCTCTCAATGACTTAACCACCTGCATTCTGCTACAAAGACCTTTTACATCTGCACTTGAAAGGGAATCCTCTGAACTGTCATTCATGTTAAAATTCGACACTTTCCAACAAGGACTTAACAAACATTTGAACTATCTCACCCATTACCAAGACAGTTTCCCCAATTATCACCTCTAATACCATTAACTCACAAACATCCCACTCTCCCTACCTCTAATATCATCAATTCACAGACACTTACCTTCTTTCCTCCCCCCCCCCCCCGCATCCCCCTCCTGTTCTGCAATGTGATTTGTCCTTTTCATATTTGTTCATTTTTTTAATTGTATCCTTTGGTATATATGGTTGTGACTACTTTCTTCCACTATTTGATCTGAGGAAGTGGGTCTGGCCCACGAAAGCTCATCATCTAATAAACCATCTTGTTAGTCTTTAAAGTGCTACATTGTCCTGCATTTCAGTGTCCAGTTAGTATTTCTCATGACCATGTACTTTCCTTTCCCCCTACGCTTACTCCTCCCCACAAAAAAATTAAATAAAACATGAAAAAGTAGGTGGGAACAAATGTCCATTTCTATTGTAGCCAAGCGGGAGTTGGAAGAGGGAAATATCAGACATTCGTAGACAAACTTCTGACCATCCAGCCTTAAAAAATACACTTTGTTATTATTAATTTGGCTGTTATCCTGATTTGCTAAATGAATCTTCAGATAATAATGTGCGTACTCTGCTTCTTTGATGTTTCGAAGCACTCAAGCGTTTAGGAACTGTCAAACAATATACTGTTATTCAAGGGAATATATTCATTGAGAGATTCAATTAGATCTTGCAGCAACAATACCTTTTGGAGTGGATAGGCATTTCATGCTAACAAATAACTACAACATAATTATAACAAGGCTAAGTGGCACATGATTTCAGATGACTTCATGGGCGGTGGGAAGAGAATAAACGAGTGATAAGAAATGGAATTGATCTATTAAATAGTTTTGAAAAGATTTCAAAGTTTTCAAAGAGCAGATTCATAGCAACCGTCACCCGGACACAGAGCTGTTGCATTCGTTCGGTCTATTCTTCTTGAAGCAGAAAAATTATGCTTGTCTGTATTAAAAATATGCAGTATTGTTGGGACTGTGTCGATCCAAGGATATTGGAGAGGCAAGGTGGGTGAGGTAACACTTTTTATTGAACCCATGGGCGGCGGGTGAAGGCCCAGCTAGGAAGGTAAGCCCCGGCCCTTCTCCTTTCACATGAGGACCCACCCTTTCAGGAACCTCCTCCCGCAATGGATCCATGCTCTATTCATCCTGGCCACCTGGAGGGTCGGAGCTGCTGCGTTGCCGCCTGAGTCTTCCTTGGCAACCAGTGAGCCGGGTTGCCATGTCAGAGCCCCCACAGCCAGAGATTGTAGGCAGTTTTGGGAAGGCAATACTTTCCCGTGTCTACATGACCTGCCGCCCATCATTGGACCGACTCCTGTTGGAGAGGGAGGCAAGCTTTTGAGCTTACACAGAGTTCTTCATGTCTGGAATGATGTTAGTCCCTGAGACTCTTCACTTGCCAGACTATAGTACCAGACATTAACATCATAATCATTGCCAAGAACATTTGCCACTGGGACTGGCTTGGAGATAGGCACCCACCAAAGTCCCAGCTACTCCCTGCTTCCCTGCTGAGTGTTTGGACCCAGTGTGTTGCATGCCTTCATGAAAGCAGTATAGTAGTGTGGGAACTCGTAAGTTTCAAAGGACAGTAACTGTCTAGTGGCTTCTCAAGGGGTGGCATTTTCTCCACATTTCCTTGAAGCGTATGCAATTTGGAGTTGAATGCCACTATGTACAATCCGGTTAGTACTCCAAAGACCATCCATTTGCATATCGTTGCTCCTTTGGCCTCAGCAGTGCGATGCAGGGTTCTGTGAGTTACAATGAGAAACCAATCATATGATTCAGGTATATTCTTTGGTGTGACTTCTTAATTTGCAACGAATGGACGCAGAGTTCCAAGCAGGCATTTGCCTTGTGGAGAGATCTGAAGTCTGCCACACCAGCGAGCTCTGTAACACGTAGCTCTGTTCCTTGGCTTCCTTTCAGGCATGCTCACAAATGTGTCTCCAAACTTTCTCTGCCTTTACCACACACAGGTTGCAAAACCAGTTTTCCAGCTCCTGCTAGGGAATGAGGGATATCAGTTTAGCTCTGACCTCCCTTCAGCCTTGGGCATTCCTTCAGCTGCTCTTTTCTATCTAAAGGTGCTAAATTGCTCCTTCCATTGTGTGTTGGCAGGATTGGGGCCTTATTTCCAGGCTATAAAACAATCAAAACTGAATCAACAACAAGGAAAATGGAAGAAACACAGGTGATGGGCAGAGTCTCATCCAGTTCCAATTGTGTCTTTGCGGGCATGAATAGTGTGAACCATTTTGCGCACGTTGCTGAATACGAGAAATGTGAAAAAGGTCCCTGGGAACAGGGCTAGTAAAGGCTGGCTACAAAGCAAGGGGGATCCCAAATACGTCTGAGATGGCAACAGGAGAAACAGAGTCAGGATAGTTAGTGGCATCACACTTCTCCTCAAGACTCATCTCATGAGGGTTATGCTAATATTCATGCAGGATGTAAAATCTCCCCACCATTGTGCTGCAAGCGGGTTGCTGTTCCAAAGCCAGTGCCAATGACTTCAAAGAAAATATCCGTGTTGCTTTAGGCTACCAGTCCCCACTGAGATGCACCTTCACCCAGTTGGAGTCTCATTCAGGTAAAGGTGGGTCGAATACGAGCCACAGAAAGTCATTTAAGAAATCACCACATTTTTCCCCACACGAAAATATATTTGGCAGATCGTTTACTTTTGTTTGGTCTGCCTCGACAATGTAGTAAAGAGCCAGGGATGGGAGTTTGTTTTATTTACAATAGAACCGTCCCAGGGTTTTTTCCCCTCAGGCCTGCCGAATCAGGTGGCGGCGGGCGGGGCAAATAGGGCAGTTTCACCAGGGCCCAGCAATTCTAAGGTGCTTGGGTCTCCCAGGCATTGCCAGTGATACCGTGATACTGGAAATCGCCACAAGAGGGCTTTTCGGGGGGGACACAACACTCTCCAGGTGGTGAGAGGGCAGTCCTGGCCCCGCCCCTTCTCCATGAGGCTCCACCCCTTACGCCTGAGGCCCCGCCTCTTCGAAGAGCATGAGCTGGCCTCTTACACCTCGCTGACAGCTCTCTGGTCTCTCTGCCATGGCCTCCAAACTTCTCAGTGGAGAAAACAGGATGGAGATTGCATGGGAGCCTGCCACTGCCTTTCTATTGGGTCACTGGAGTGGGGGCGATGCCTTTCCTCCAGGGGCTGGGTGTCAAACCTGAGGCTCATGCGTAGCTACGTAGGGGGTCGTTCCCTGAAACTTTGCCATGGGTTCCATTGGCTGGCTTCGTTCACCAAGCTACTCTGCCGGAGAGAACCTCTCCACACACCCCTCACCCTGGCCCGCTCCACACTTCTCTGCCGTGTCGCGAGATTCGTCCTGCCTTGGGCAGGGGGCTGGACTTGGTGACCTCCTGAGGTCTCTTCCAGTTCTACGATTCTATGACTCTTGCAGCCATATGGAAATGAATCAATAAGTGGCCAGAACCCACTGCCCTCGGAGTGACCGCCATTGATGGTGGCGAGCAGCGTTCTCGATCGTGGCCTGCACACCTCCCCCCTAGTACCGCTGTGAGGGTAGCACATGCAGCCGAGTTTTTCCACTCTCAGCTGCTGCTCAGACACACAACGCGCTGCCCTGCACCCACACACCCTTTTCTTTGTTTAGTTGCTTCTGGATGGCGTTGCCTTGGCAACGGGAATCAGTAGCTGTATTAGACAAAAGCGATGATTTCAGGCACGCCAATGTGTTAATGGGATGATGGACAGGAGGACAGGTCAGATTTCATGCGTTTAAGAGGAAAAGGCAGCAAACCTGAACACAAAGGCAGCGGAGGCATTTTGCAGAGTTTGTGTGAGTGGTGGGAGGGATGAATGATACAGAGAAGATATTCGGTGATATAAGTGACCGGTTGCCACTTCTGCATTCCCCGGAGATTTCAGGAATATTCTGACCCTGGTATTTGGTGCTGGTTAGTAAAATGGTTTATCTATGGAATGCAACCCACAGATCCAAACACACCTGCCTTTGCAACATGTGGCCATTAAATCCGGCAGCACAGAGCTTTCTTAAGGTGGTACTTCAGGGTGACTGTCTAGCTCCATGGGTCAAAGCTGGGCTGTGCAGTCCAAGAAGCCCTGAGCATGTTTGTGCTGGGTTGCAGCATGTTTGGTCCATGCTTTGCTGAAGGGAGCTGGCTGAATACTTTCGACGTGTTTGTGAGCATTCCTCCAAATTCCAAACTGCTCCTTGCACCCTCCGTGTTTGAGCCCCTTTTTGTTCACCATGTATGGCCATTCATCGGCGGCATTGGTGCTTGTGCAGAAGGTTGGGGGAACAGCTGGTTTTCATGCGAATGCCCATATTTGCCTGTAAAGCTGGCTGTTTGCAAGAGGACTTTCTTGCCTCAGTGCTGGTGGCCAGTGCATCAGCAGCAGGAGAACTTCAGTCCCCTTTTTCTTTAGGACTGAGATTTATTTCTCTGAATCAAACTGTTCAACATAAAGCCAATGCACAAATCAGGTCCTTCCCAATGTTCCTACTAATCTTTTCCACCCATGTGCAGAATAAATTTGTACGTGCACCAAGGATGCGCACCACCAGTCAAAACAAAACACTTAGTTGTGGGCACTCTGCTAATCAGCAGGGTGGCATTTGAATCTCTCCTGAGTGGTGGCAAAAGTGGCCAGCTTACAGGGAGAACTGGTCCTTTCCCCCGACTTACGGTCTCCTACGTACTCCAAGCATGTATCACTTCCCACTGAGCTGCTTTGTTCCCTCTTTATCTAAAGACGACTTCTGATTTCTAACCTCCGACCCATTATCTGGCAGGCAGATCAGCCAAACTCCCCTACTTGGATGCAAATGTTGCATCTGCAGCAGCTGTGAGGAGTCTGCTGTCTACTCTGGTGGTGTCTGCATTTAAGAATGGTTTGCTTCAGTTGTGTTTTGCAGTTAGTCTGTAAGCAGCTAGCTGGGGGGACCTTTTTCTCTGGGCCAGTTGTAGGGAACCAGCGCCTTCCATGTTCATGTAACTATGGGCAGAATTGAACCTCAGACCTCTGGGCATGAGCCTCTACAGCTTGAGCTAAAAGTCAGCTGGCTCTCAGCTAAGGCTGTAGAGCAACTCATTCTCTCTCTCTGTACGTGATCTCAGTGCCACTCGATGGGACAGTGTGCCATGCCCAGCAGGTCTGGGGGTTACATATGTTTGTGTCAGTACCCAGAAAAGAATTGGGACCCATTACCCAACAGGCAACTAATTGCTCACAGGTTACAAACGTCAATCCCACCCTGTGTCATATCCACAATTGGGTTCTTTATGGTGGTCCTTTCTAGAAAGCTTCAGCTGTCCAATCAGGCTGCAGAAATAAAGCTATGTGTCTTGGGTGAGCTGTAATATACCATTAACACATGGCAAATGCCTCTGTCTACAGGATAAATAACAGGCGTTCGGTTAAGACAACAAAGGCACAATCGGAACGTTTATTCCACACATTTACTTAGTTTTAATGAATGTGGTTCTTACATTTAGAAAATACTTAGGATGGACCGTTACTTGTTTTCTTCTCTTGCTGTCTCTCGTATTTGTCATGTGACTCTCACCAGGTGTGATGCCCAGCGTAATGAGGTGTGACTGACACTGACACAGGGAGAAAGTGGCCAGAAAGGATTTAATCTAGGCCGGGGATAGCATTTTAATGAATGAAGGGATGCTGCAATTTATTTCTCTGCTTTCTTCAGAAATTGATTAAAACTAAGGATGGCTGGGGCAAGAATCAGAAACCTGACCCTGAAGCATCATCTTTTTAATCTTTTCCACCCTGGGTGGATTTTTTCCATCCATGTGCGGAATAAATGTTTTATGTGCACCAAGGCTTGTGCCAATGTGTAGAAACAAAAAACCTAGCTGTAGATGCAAATCAGGTGGGCGGCATTTAAATCTGTCCTGAATGGCTGCACAAGCCTCTTCTTTTATCAGAAGCTGGGAATGGACGACAAGGAATGAATCACTTCAAAATTCTGCACTGGAATGGGTTCGCTGGGGCAGGGCTGGAATCTCCATCCCTAGAGGTTTTTAAGACCCAGCTTGACAAAGCCCTGGCTGGGTTGATTTAGTTGGGGTTGGTCCTTCTTTGGGCAGAGGGTTAGTTACTTCTGAGGTCTCTTCCAACCCTAGGATTCTATGATAATTCCCTGTTCTGTTCATTCCTTCTGGGGCACCTGGCATTGGCCACTATCAGCAGACAGGATACAGGGCTAGATGGATCTTTGGTCTCACTCAGTATGGCCACTCTTATGTATATTATGTTTTTATAGAAGTAAAATCTAAATTTTCAAGCGTTTGAGTAAAATCCTTTTTATTTCCTGTATCTCACTTGAAACTTCTGTTCGTAGTATCTTATGAGAAACTCTGTGGCTGCGTCTAGACTGGCATGATTTTGTGGAAATACTTTTAACGGAAAAGTTTTTCCATTAAAAGTATTTCCGCAAAAGCGCATCTAGATTGGTACGGATACTTTTGTGCAAAAAGTGCTTTTGCGCAAAAGCATCCGTGGCCAGGCTAGACGTGATTTTGCGCAAGAAAGCCCCGATTGCCATTTTAGCCATTGGGGCTTTTTTGCACAAAACAGTTCTTCCCTGTCTACACTGGCCCTCTTGCACAAGTATTCTTGCGCAAGAAGGCTTTTTCCCGAGCGGGAGCATGAAAGGATTTGCGCAAGAAGCACTGATTTTGTACATTACAAAGTCAGTGTTCTTGCGCAAATTCAAGCGGCTAGTGTAGACAGCTGGCAAGTGTTTGCGAAAAGCAGCTGCTTTTGCGCAAAATCTTGCCAGTCTAGACGCACCCTATGATTTCTAGGCCAAGATTGGACAGTCCAGAAGAAGCTCTGGATCCTTATTGGCTACCAAATTTGCTGGTTTCGATCAGGTCACGTTTCAGACATGATGAGCAGATCCATGAGGAGAGGAAAAACTCAGCCGGGAGGAGTACAGATGTGAGCCGCATCCGCAGTAACCTAACCTAACCTAACCAACTCCATCTTTTGCTAGGCCTTGGGGCACCGTAGAGAGAAGAGTATGGAACCAGACTTGACTAATTATCTACCTCGGAAAGATGGTGTACGTGGCTAGCTGTAGTAGACTGCATGAGGGATACTGAGTCCGGTGGTTGTAGGCCGCACCAGTGTGAGAAAGCATAAGCATAATCATCATCATGAATGGATGCAGATAATTATTTGCGCTCAGCTGGAACCCCAATGCTGGCGTGAGAAACCGAGTCGACTGTATAAAGAGCACTACAGGTAGCAGAGCGTCAAGTAAACATTGCTCATCCTTCCGTAGGAGGGAGAGCAAGCCACTAGGGATTTGGAGGAAAGAAAACCACTATTTGCTTTCTTCCCAATGCTGATACAGTGAATATCCGATTATTGCCTTCAATCTTCCATCGTTTTTCTCCCGCGCAGACCCCCAGCCAATGAAGTCTGAGACAAATCCAAGACGAGCGCTATCATTTGGTAAAGCTGAACGCTGTGAGCCGGGGCATTTGCTTTGTAATTATTAGCACTGAATGGACTTTGCAATCTGCAGGGAAGCTTTCTTTAATGACAAGTATTAGTTACAGAGGTAGGATGGTCCTATCGGCACAGACCTTTATGGCCATGCAGTTCATCTCTGCTGATCGCTGACCTCCCGCAACACCTTGGCAGGATATCTCTGTGCAGGAGGTAATATATAAATATAAGTTTCAGGTTTGGAATGGAAGCCTTAAATGCTGATTACATGCTGCTAAGTATTGTGGAGATGATTTTAAAGGTTAGCCAGGGCACCAGCCTCAAGCAGCTCCCAGGGACGGGGTTCATTTCTGTGATGCCTGCGATCTATAGCTGCAATCAGGCGATGGACCGCCAGAAAAGGGAAGGTATTTTGCATAGCTCAACCTCCACGGACAGGGACCTTTTTTTCATTAAGCTGTTAAAATCGTGGCAGCGTGCTGGAGTGATGGGATATGAAATAGCATGTTAGATGATTTAAAGGATTTTCCAGTAATACTCTATGGTTCTGAGGTTTGGAGATTTGGATGTGAAAGGAAAAGGAGAGGAAGGGTAAATCTGAAACCAGGAAGCTCCGGCAAGGCTGAAAATCAAAGGCTGGGATCCTAGGAGAGCCAGTAGGCTATTCGAATGAAATCTTGAAATAAAAGGGATGTGTTTTAACTAAGATCAGGTCCATTCAGCTGTGACGAAAGTCTCTGGGACTAAATCTATTTGTTTTTTAAAATCTGCTTCCAGGCACAGCTTCCGTTTGGTAAGGAATCTATTCTTCAGTGAAGCTACTTCTCACTTGCAGTGTAAGTTACAATAATAGTCTAAGAGGGAAAAAATGCATTTTTTTCATTTGCACCTTGTGCTTAACCTACTTGGAAATCAACTCCTCCAGTTTTATAGGCAGAGCAAACTTGTTCTTCCAGCTAGAAGAGTTGAGAAGCAACTGCCATACAATTAGGCTTGGCAGAATTTGATTTTTTTAAAATAATTTTGACAGATGACATCAGCACTTTTAAGCATCTGTATAGATTTTTATCCATTTCAATTGTCATTAGTGCTGGAAAGTATGGAGGAACAGGGTTCGGACAATCCTTTACTGACAGTCAATGTCGAGATTCAAAAAGTGAAAGCTAAATGGAGCTAGTTTCGGAGGAGTAGCCCTGTTAGGGCATGTTTACACTGCAGGGCAAAAGTTGGATTAAGATACGCAACTTCAGCTACGTCAATTGCGTAGCTGAAGTTGAAATAGCTTATTTCAGCTTTTGGCACTGTCTGCATGGCACGAAGCCGAAGGATGAACACTTTCTTTGACTTCCCTTACTCCTTGTGAAATGAGGGTTACAGACATCGGAGTAAGAAATCTGCCATCTTGAAATGATTTCATAATAATGGCTTGTTCTGTAGACACACACTTCGTTATTTTGAAATGACGTCAGTTATTCTGAAATAACTCTGCTGCATAAACATACCCTTAGTCTGTTTCAGCAAAAATAAGGAGGAGTCCAGTGGCATTTTAAAGAACCTAATACCACGGTACATTGGATTTAAAGTGCATTGGATTCTTTGTTGTTTTTGCTCAATGAAACCCCACTAATGCCGGCATTACAACATTTTTTACCCCTTAATGTGGGAATTCGTGCAGCAGTTTTTTTTCTTGGCTTGTCTGGACATTTTGATGATTATCACCGGAGATACTTTTTGTTGGGTTGTGTGAAATTGTGGCTGACATTGTAAAATTGAGATTGCTGATAAAAATCAAATCCTTCCAAGCCTAAATATAATAAGTGGGGTAACAGGTTAAATGCACTGTGGACCTTCGGTTTGTACGTTGTCCTTATTAAAGCAAAAGTGTAATTGAAGTCAATTGGATTGTCACCCCGTGTGAATAAAGGCTCTAGGACTTGTCCATATATTCTAGCAAATCCGGG
This sequence comes from Pelodiscus sinensis, assembly GCF_052426305.1. Classification (NCBI taxonomy): domain Eukaryota; kingdom Metazoa; phylum Chordata; order Testudines; family Trionychidae; genus Pelodiscus; species Pelodiscus sinensis. Next base: position 5,872,563 of record NC_143067.1, read on the forward strand.
TTACAGAGGAAATGAAGCCAAAGGGAACAATAAAAGTTGATTGTTAAATATAACTGATTTATTGGCACAATGTAATGGTTTTGCTCTTGCTTGCTTCGCTGCGTATAATCTGTGAGCAGTTGCTCTGAACCTCAGAAACGCATTCCTCTCAACAAAGCACCATTTACAAAACGAACTGTGCCACAACTAACAATAAGCCAATTTCCAAGATTTAGCTGCCGAAACCAACAGAATTTGCAAGACTATTTATAATAGTGCCATCTGGTGACTCTCCATAATGCTACAGTGAAGATTAATTTAAAGCACTCAACCTGAACTGAAAAGAAAGAAAACACAGTTAATACAAAATATGCTCATTAAAACACTCCTCCGAGAAGTTTAATCAAGGAACCAAATATAGGGTGTTGATTTGTATTCCTTGGAAACCCATGATTTTACTGGAGTTGGGCAAAGACAAATGTGAACAGAGCTTGGTTCCATATGTCATTGTAATTATATGGCTACACTTTTCATCGGAAACTCTAAACCCCCTTTACAAATATTAAAAAGAGATTGGTTTTCCCAAGATCATACAGGGACGTTGTGATCGAACCAGGGACAAAACCAAAGTGCGGTGCCTTTAACTACAAGCCATCTTCCCTGTGCTGTCAAGTTAACTTACTCCTATGAATAGGAGAAGATGCAGATAGAACTAGGAGGGTCCTCTGACTCTTCTTGGGCAGGAGGAGGGACCATCTAACATTGACCACCGGGTCTCCACACAGTTGGAAAACCGAATAAATAGGATTCATCTGAAGGGGTCGGTTGGAGTCCAAGTTGTCTCGTGATCATTTTCTCAGTCGTCATCGTCACTGGTGATCCCTCAAAGACAAGAAGGATTCTTTCATAGATTGCCCATTTCAAGTGATCTGTCAATGGCGGTAGGTGAGTGGCTGGCTTGGTGAGGCACGCCCCCACAGCCCGGCCCCTTCGGCCAAAGGGCACTCATTTCATGCCCAGCAGAGCCCACACATGCCCCATTGTAGCCATTGGACTATGCCCTGTGCCTTCAGTCTTCCCGGCCATGCTGGGTGGCCGGGAAGCATAGGCCACATTGCCATACCCAAGCCCCAGCTGCCCCTCCCGCTTCAGTCGCCAGCCCCAGCACCGGGCCAAGAGCAGCCTGCTGCATGCAGCTAGGAAGGCACCTGACCTGCGGCTGAGCATGGGTGGAGCCACCCATGTCTGTTTGGGAAGGCGATGCCTTGCCTTCATTCTCCGCCGCCCATGGTGAGACCACTGGTGATCAATGAGGCGTATTGTACCACGACTACCTGCCGCATTGCAGACACATATTTGCGAGCAGGTAAGGTGAGCCTGGGTTGTCGTTATGAGCCATGACACACTCTTTGTGTCGCTCCCACTTTTCTGTTACATGTGCCTGATTCCCCTGTCCTAGAAGAGTGGATTAAAGGAAGGTAACTGTTACTAAGTGTATCAGGATCAAGGGATGGGGACTTGTACGGTGAAATGGACACCAAGTCAGATATCAGAAACGGTAAGACAGAAAATCCCATAGGAGCACATTTTAACCTGCCTGGGCACTCGTTAATGGATGGAAAAGTAGCCGTTCTTCTAAAAAGGAATTTCAAAAACCAACTACAGAGAGAAACTGCGGAACTGAACTTCATATGCAAACTTGACACTCTCTCTCATGGCCTGAACAAAGACCTGCACTGGATGGCCCATTATATTCAACACCTAACTGACATCAAAAGCTAAGTATGGGACACTTAGAGCCCACTCAATTAGCCTCATTAGCACTGGCACTACAATAGACAGGTGGGTTTTTTTTCTTTTCTTCCCCACTCCCTTCTTTTTCTGTTATAAATTGGGAGGGTTTTCCCCTTTTTTTTTCTGAGGAAGTGGGTTTTGCCCACAAAAGTTCATGATGCTATGTATTTTTTCCATTAGTCTCTAAGAGTATGTCTACACTACCACCCTAGTTAACCGAAGTTGCAAATGAAGCCCGGGATTTGAATTTCCCGGGCTTCATTTGCATCTTGCCGGGCACCGCCATTTTTAAATCCCGGCTAGTTCGGACTCCGTGCCCGCGGCTACATGCGGCACAGAGTAGGTAGTTCGGATTAGAGAGCCTAATCCGAACTACCTACTCCATGCCGCGTGTAGCCGCGGACACGGAGTCCGCACTAACGGGCATTTAAAAATGGCGGTGCCCGGCAATATGCAAATGAAACCTGGGAAATTCAAATCCCAGGCTTCATTTGCAACTCCGGTTGCCTACATTAACCACCCTAGTTCGAACTAGGGTGGTAGTGTAGACATACCCTAAGGGTGTGTCTATACTGCACCATAACTCAAAATAAGATACGCAATTTGTGTAGCTCAGTTTCGAAATAGAGCACTATTCTGACAATTCCCTTAATCATCATGGAATGAGGTTTACCAGTTACATTGGAGTAGCAAGCCTATTGTTTCGATTGCATTTTGAAATAACAGGTGTGATGTTAAGACAGAAACTCCTGTTTCAGGATACCGGACATAGCCTGAAATAACGCCGCTGTCTAGACGTACCCAAAGGTGCTACTCAGGACAACTCATTGTTTTTGTTCTGGGTCTGTGAGACTTGGCCAGGTTTAAGTCAGTGGCCTTTTCAGTGAAAATGGGCCATATTTGTGATTCATAATAAAATCTGGAACTGGGTGTGTTTTGGCCTGTAGCGTATAGTTTCATTCTAAAAGTCGTAGACAGCTCTTGCACATGCTCACTTCTTTCTAAGCTTTTCATATTTTTTTCACATATTCTGTGTTGCCACAATCATTGCTCTTAAGCACTTGTTCTATTACATTTTGTTTTACCGACAAATTCAGAAAAGCAAAGATCTCAACAATTGACAATGACAGATTCTGTCCCAAGGCCAATGTTGGGAGACAAAATCTACTGCTTCATGCAGGACTGCTGTACCATTTATTTTTTTATCCCATAAAGAAAAATAAATGTACAGAGCACAGATAGAATTCCAACCCTTATATTAGTCTGTCTCTTGATCAGGAAACTTTGAGAAGAGTAAATAATTTATCATTGAACAGGTACTGGTGTGGTTCTGATAACCTTTAACAACACCTTCTGTCTGATCAAAAATCCCCAGTCCCTGCCAGCTTTCTAATTTTTTCAATACATTTTTATTATTTTCCCTCAACCAGAAAAAATACCAGATTCATTGCAATACACAAAATCAGTAAAGAAGGTTAGAATGAAGAGAAAGGAGGGTAAACGGCAGGTCTAGCTTCAATATCCACATTCCTCATAGCCCTCTTAAAAAGTCAGCCCAAGCCTTCTAAAATATATGCAGCAGACCTTGCCAAGGTGATGCAGCTTAAACGAATATATTTGTAAATCACAAAAGCAAATGCCCTTTTCTCCCATCCTTAAAATCTTTTGCCATATGAAAAGCAAACTTATTTTTCTAACCCATCTTGCATTTTCTTATTTTCCTAAAGGCCAGGCTGTATTCCAAAAACAAACTTATTATTCTAACCCATGTTGAATTTTTTTTTTTCTAGAAGCTGGGCTGTATTCCAGGAAAAGATTTCTCTTTAATAAAAAAAAAAAATCCAGGTCTTTTTGTCACTTAGGCTGACAGACGGAGCAAACTTGAGCTCCTCTTGGATAAAGTGTTTGAAAGACTGATGGGAGAGCCACATCTTACGTTTTTTCTGTTACTTTAATTACATGCAAATCAGGATTTCTTTTTTAGACATGTGGAAATGTCTTCCACCTACCCCCCGAGTTAAGTATAACAGGCGCATGCAACTCTTAATGAGGGGATAGACTGCAACCCCATCATATATTGAGGAAATGGGTTGCTACCAAAACAGGAATTATACTTTTTATAATTACTTTTTATTTGTTGAAATGTGTCATTCCAGAGCTTTGGATCCATCAATAATTGTTACTAAAAACCAACATCCTTATGGGCAGGAGAATTAATCGTGAGATGTGTTTCAGACATTGTAAAAAGTATAATGTTTTCACCAGAAGAAGAAATTTTAGAGATTTTTTTTAATAATGTTAAAGAAAGCTATTCATCATGTAATAAAATATGTTCACTCCCTAAGATCTATAATTTTGTTTGTGGAAAGCGCACACGCACACGCACACCTACACCTTAAAAAAAAACTGTCAAAAATACTTCCCTGTCCATCCACAAAATTTGTTCAGCCACTTTACCAGCAGGATGATGATCCTCAAGGGGGCAAAAAAAAAAAAAAGTCTTACTCACCTGTCAAAAAGAGTTCTTACCCTGGAGAAGCAGGCAAGTGGCATTTCATAAGGCTGATATAATCAGACATTGCCAGCCCCTGTGGGTGAACTGCCTGTGTTGGATCGCAAGGCAAAACATTTTAACCTTAGCATTTCTTTTTCTTCAAGGTCACCTCTCCCATCCTCTGGCGACATCTACACTGCCAGTTTTTGTGGCAGAAAATATGCTAATGAGGGCCTCATTTACATATATTCTACCAATCCATTTTTACGCTAGGGGTTTTTGCGCCAAAACGAGCAGTGTGGACATTTCCTGTTTGTGCAAAAAAACACTTTTCCGCAAGATCCGTATGCCTCCAAAAAGGAGGTATACCAATCTTGCGGAAAAGTTTTTTTTTTTCCCAAAAAGGAAACATCCACACTGCTTGTTTTTCACAAAAACCCTTAGTGCAAACACGGATCGGTAGAAAATATGCAAATGAGATCACGACTCATGCAAATGAGTCCCTCATTAGCATAAGAACATAAGAACGGCCGTACTGGGTCAGACCAAAGGTCCTTCTAGCCCAGTATCCTGTCTGTTAAATTGGGAGTTTAGTTGATGTAAGTAATTTTGCAATAGTTTCCTAGTGTAGACATGCCCTAAGAGGCTTCCCGAAGGCCGTAGAGGAACCTGCTGAGGAGCTCAAAACTGAACATTGTACTTCACTAACCACTGGCCCCTCCAGCCTCTTGGAATTAGGGTGATTAAAAGTAAGCAAATCAACTTAAAATCGATGTACTAACTGATCTGAACCAAGCATCTCCTGAACCTTGGGGAAATTCAATGCCAGATCAGTATTTGGTTTCTGGTCCCGGTAGAAATGGAGAGACGGCATTAAATGAGGATCAGTAACAAACCAGACTTCCCTTTTCAGACATGCAAAGAGAAACATGGAGGCGCAAACCCTACTCTGAAAGTCATTAATCAGGAAAGTGAGTGACTATTGCATTCTTGCTGCAGTCGTGGCCAGATGAAGGTCTACGTTTAAAAAAGCAAGTATCGATTTCAAGTACCTCCATTTTTTTTCCATGCCCAAAATGAGAGCTGAGCAGCCACTTTGTGAAAAATCAGGCCACTGTAAGGGATTGGAGAATGAGCATCTGCCCATCAATATTCGCTTATGCAAATGTCGATCAAGACCTTGTGTGTCCCCACTGGGAAATCGAGACTACATCCCTGCATGTGCTGCACAACTCAGTCGATAGGTTGGAAGAAAGTTCCGTGGCCCATTCTAATTATCTGACTCTGTGAATCAGGGATTCGGTTCTCCAGGAAACCTGCACACAGGCTGTTCCGGCCGAGTCTATTGCTTTCAAAGGCCAGCGTGGCTGACAAGGAAATTATTGTGATTAGGGCTGACAAATGGCTGACTGGCGCTGCCTTGCAAGAGTGGCAGATAACATTTAACCACATCTGGCTGTGCAGAGGAATGGCCTCTTCTTTCCCTCTCCAGCAGGCGTAATTGTCAGGCGACACACCACAAGTTCAATTTCCATCAAGCATGCATTTTTTTCCCTTCACAATAAAAGGCGGGGGGGGGGGGGGGGAGGAGAGAGAGACCCTGGTTCATTTCATGAGCCAGAAACCTCCACACAAGTGAACTGAGCCATGGAGAAGAGACAATTCTGCATACTCCACTTCTCTGTGCACATGTACTCACACCCCCTTACTAGCTCTGTGACCCTGCTCCGTCATTCGGATGACAGTGACAGATCTCATTGGGTGTTCCCCCTTGTGTTGTGCTGGGTCTCTTTAATTCCCATGAAAGTCCTGGGGGCCTGTTTCTACTGTCCATCACACCAGAGTAGGTCAAGAGAAACTCCATGGAAACCACCAGTGTCCCTCATTGTGACATCAGAATCTCCTACACTCAATTCTGCAGCATCGGGGCCAATTGTAAGTGTCGGACAGCTGTCCCACCTACCAGAGTGGCTGCAAAGTCTCTCTCTCTGGACCATATATCAACATAAAGCTTCTGTAAATAATAGATCTTTCCATTTTTGCATACAGACAGGGTACAGGATTTGGTCAGTGCAATAGCATATCTAGGTATTTTGTGATCTGTAATTGATAGATGATTGTCAGTAATCCAAGAGAATACCCCTTCTTTTCTCAACACAGCTGTGCATGCATACATGCATTCTTGCATAGGGGCTGGGACTAGGAGTTTGGGGAGAAGTGCTACAGCACCCCTTGGTTTGAAATGGTTTCCATTCTATCCAGCGTTTACAGTTTGGTTCCATGGCTCCAGCACCCGCACTTTAAAAATTGCTCCCAGCTAAAGGAGGAATTTAAAAGGGAGCCAGACAGCTCAGAAGGGGGAAGACGGTGGAGGGAGAAAGACCTATTCTGAGAGCACCAGTGGCAGCCTGTTGGAGAAGCCTTTGGCTGGGAGAAAAACACTGCCCCCTGAACCTCACGGGGCTAAGACTCAGTCATTCTATTCCCCTTTGCTACCCCAATTCAGACTTTACAGCTTTGGTGCATGGTAGGAAGTGGCCCAGAAAAGCAGCCTCAAGGCAATTGTTGTCTTTTACAGGAGTGCAGTAGGAGGTCCCGGGCTGTCCTACCCACCACTGTTGCCGTGGACAGGAAGGAGAGGGCTGAGATGTTGAAAACTTTGCAGCAGTGACGGGCCACCCAAAGGTAGTAGTAGATAGACTGAAAGCCCTTTTCAAAGGGGCGGGCCTAGCATGCTATATATTCATTGAGACTCTGTTAATCTGGGGAGGGGTTGGACTAAACTAGTGACCTGACTGGAGGACCAAGACACCACCCACCGGAGGTGGACTGTAATGGGAGTAGTTATTGCCAGTGAGAAACACCAGAGGAGCGGCAAGTGGAGAAACAAGTGACCTAACCACTAGGCGATGCTGCCAGTAAGTCCAACCCCATCACAGCTGTATTATTACTCCCTTGTATGATTAGACAGAAACTTTCTCCGAACCCAACACTGAACATTTCCACTGGGACATAACTAAACCGAGTGGGAAACCTTGGTAGTGATACAGCTACACCCTGTACAATCTTCACTGATTTCACATAACAGAAGCCTGTGGAAGCTAAACAGCTGAAGGCTGGGGAAACTCATTTGCATTTTAAATGAACCTGCTGCTGCCTTTGGGCAATCTTGATGGTTAATAGCTGTGAAACGTACCGTTCTTACCCCCCCTCCCCTAATACAAACAAATATGTCTCAGGCATCAAAAGCCTCTGTTCTCTGTGCATATGCTAGAACTGTAAAATGAAGCCCCTGTTTAAAGAAGGTGTTAGACAAGTTATACAAAAACATCGCCTCATCGTTTACACAGCAGCTTTGGGATTCTCCCTGGCTCGCATGTAAACAACAATAAGTGTGTGCGCGCACACACACACACACACACACACACATACACAGTTTCCCTTGTCCTAAATTCCGCAGCAAACAACTAGACACTGGCTCTTTCTGGGAGAGAAATACAATTGAACCACACAGTATTTTCCTTAATGCCGCAAAAATTTCCAGAGCCCATTTAGGGGAGCAAATTCCACCATTGTCAAGGAGAGGAGCTCATAATATATCCAGCCTGTTGGACTAATAAGCATTTTTCATTCTGTGCAATCAGGTCTTTATACAAGATGGGACAGTTGTATTACCTCAGACAATCGTGGGGAGTCTTACCATGTTAAGCTTCCTCTCTGAAAGACGCTTCAGTGAGTTTACTCAAATGGTTGTGACAATTTTCTTCCACTATTTGATCTGAGGAAGTGGGTCTGGCCCACGAAAGCTCATCACCTAATAAACCATCTTTGTTAGTCTTTAAAGTGCTACATGGTCCTGTTTTTTGTTTTACCCAAATGGGTTTCTCTAAGGTGGTCTAGGTTGCTGTTTATCCTTCAGATGAAACATCACAGTTTGCGACGTCTCAGTGAAGAGGAATTGGATATCTCAGAGAAAAGGAGGATATCGAAACTTTCACATCTCCGGCTTCAGTTTTATCTGGCTCAGGTTGGCAGCCTCCTTTCTGCTATCTTGTGAAATAAGCTGATGGTCTTAGTGCAATTTCTGAGGGAAATTTTCTGACACGCCAATAATCTTATCCCATCCCGCATTCTCTACCTCAAACCCACCACACTTATCACCAGTGGGACTCTGCCTTGGAACTTTAATCCGAGGCCATAGGTCAAATAGTCATGGAGTTTGAGTTATGTTCTCACCCTTAGATACGGTCCATCTGGATTAGAGATGACTCACTGACAAGTCAGCAAGGGGGATAGACTACATTGTTACTGCCTAAAGAAAAATAGAAGATTTCGCTTTCAAATATCATGAGTCCAGCACCTACAAATAGCACAGAATTCACTAGCCCAGCATTTCTCAAACTGTGGGTCCCAGGGGGATCAGGAGCAAGTTGGGGGTGGGAGGGCTGCAGGACAGTCCGTTTTTGGGGTTTTTTGGAACAGTCCAGTAAAAAATTTGAGAAAATACCGGACATTTGCAATGTCCAGTATTTTCTAGTTTTCCGTCTTGGCTCCCGACAGAAGCCTAGTGGGGGGAGTGACTGGGAGGCAGGGCATGATCACCACTGAGAGCCTCTGGTTGAGTGTGATGCCTTGGGGAGGAAGGGAAGCCCTGTACATGCTCCTGAATGCTGGTCAAGCACGTGGTGAAGCTGCAGCCAAACTCACACGAGCTTCGCCGGGACTGTGCGTGGGACGGGCAGCGCTCTGGGATCTGCACGTGCCCGGGTCAGTCCTGCCCCCCATCAGCTGATTCACCCTCCCCCTGACCCCTTCCCAGCCATCATGTTCTCCCCCACTTCTCCTCCCGATCTTCCCCGAACAGCCCTGCTGCCCCACCAGCCCTGCTTCCGGTGGCCAGTTCTCCCCTCCTCCTCCCGATGTCCCCCGGCCAGCCCCCTACTCCCAAACCCTCCCCTCCACCAGCCCTGCTTCCCGCCGGCTGGTTCCCCCGCCCGATCTCCCCCAGCCAGCCCTGCTGCCCCTGACGATCCCCCAGCTTCCCTGGCCAGCCCTGCTTCCGGCGGTCAGTTCTCCCCTCCTCTCCCAATGTCCTCCGGCCAGCCCCACTGACCCCAACTTCCCGTTTTCTTGTGGAGCAGTGAGGGTGGGGGGAGGAGTCACACAAATTCATTTAGAATTTTAGGGGGTCGCGGTATTACAAAGTTTGAGAACCCCTGCACTAGCCCAAAAATGGTTTTTGTATGTGCCTTCATGAAGATTCAGGAAATAAAAAAAAGAAAGGGATATACTCAGGAAAACTAACGTTGTGCCATGGTAATTATAGATCTTTCCGTCGGACATTAATTCTGGGCAAGATGATGGAATGGCTGATTCAGTACTCAATAAAGAATTAAGGGTTGGTAATATTAGTGATAATGATCAACATGGGTTTATGGAATATACTTAGGTATATGGAATATAGCTAACTGGATATATTTTTGGTTGGTTGACCAAGGAGAAGTATTGATGTAACATATTTAGGACTCATCAGCACTTACTGAGAGATCAACACTGGAGATTGATCTCCCAGGGTTTTAATAAGGACCTGCTAAATCGACTGCTGGTCATGCTCCCATAAAGGAAGTTCATGGGAGAGTTTCTCCCATCGACCTCCTGCAGTGGGGACACTGCGGTAAGTCGAGCTAAGACATGTTAACTCCAACTACACTGTTGACTTTCTCCCACAGTGTAGACCTGCCCTTAGACTTCGATAAGGTATATGACCTGGTACATTTATAAATAGAACAATGTAAAATTAACACGGCACACTTTACATGAATTAAAAACTGGTTAATGGATAGGTCTCTAAATGTCATTGTAAAAGGGGAACCATTAAGCGGGTTTCAAGTGGAGGCCCAGGGGGATCAATTCTTGGATCTACAGTGATTAGCACTTCTGTCGATGACCTTGAAGAAAACATATCATCACTGAGGAAGTTTGCAAATGACACAAAAATAGGAGGAGTGGTAAATAATGAACAGGATGGGTCCGTGATACCAATCAATCTGGGATGTTTGGTCAGCCGCGTGCAAGAAAACACTCTGTGATCTAATACTGCTATATAAAGACATTTGGCTAGAAACAACAAATCTAGGCTAGATGGATTCTGTGCTGGGAAGCAGGGATTCTGAAAAAAGCTTTTGGGCTCATGGTGGCTAATCAGCCAAACAGGAGCTCACAATACAGCAGTCTGGTCAGAATGGGACAGTTGGATGCATTAGCAAAGGTACATCAAGGAGGAGCAAAGAGGTTATTTTACATCTGTATTTGGCACAAGTGCAACTGCTGTTGGAATCCTTTGTGCAGTTCTTGATGCCCACAGTTCAAAAAGGATGTTAATACATTGGTTCAGAGGGGATGCACGAGTATGATTAAAGGACGAGAAAATCTGCCTTACCATGACAGACTCAAGGATCTCAATCTATTTAGCTTACCAAAGAGAAGGTGAAAGGGTTGGCCTGATCACAGTCTGTAAGGGCACATCTACACAGCAGGGCAAAAGTCGAATTAAGCGACACAATTTTAGCTGTGTCGATTGCGTAGCTGAAGTTAAAATAGCTTAATTTGGCTTTTGGCACTTGTCTACACAAAATGAAGTCAAAGGAAGAGAGTTCTTCCTTCAATTATCCCTACTCCTCATGAAATGAGGGTTATAGGAGTCGGAGTAAGAAGTCCTCCAGCTCAACGTTATTTCAAAAGAATGGCTTGCTGTGGAGATTCGCTCTTTGTTATTTCAGAATAAAATCAGTTATTCCAAAATAACGCTGCTGTGTAGACGTACCCTCAGTACCTACCTTGGAGAATAAATATTTGATATTGGGCTCTTTGATTTAACAGAGAAAGGTCTAACGTGATCCAACGGCAGGAAGTTAAAGTGAGACAAATTCAGACTGAACATACGATATAAATGGTTAACCCCGAGAGTTAAGAGTTGTAACCAGCCACGGGAACAGCTTACCAAAACTCATGGTGGAATCTCCATCACAAGCCATTTTAAAACCAAGATTGGATGGCTTTCTAAAAGGTCTGTTCTGGGAATTATTTTGGGGAAGCTGTCTGGCCCATGTTCTTCAGGAAACCAGATAAGATAATCATAAGAGTCCCTTTGGCCTTGGAATCCATTAAACTTGTAGAAGCTAGATGTGACTTTTCCCCACCTGTAGAGGGGAGAATAGAAGCAGTAGCTTTGGAGGGTATTATTGGTGGGAAATTTGGAACTTTTTTTTTTTTTTTTTGAAAAATAATGTCTGCAACAGACAACACTTCTGGAGAGGCTGCTTTTATGGAAATAGCCATTTTGGAAAGCACATCCCATTTGGTATGAATCTTCAAACTCTGTCAGTATCACAGTGATGTTGCATTGTGTTAACCCAGCAATGGGCAATAACTGCCCATGGGCTGAACATGATTCACCAAGGTTAGCCACAGACAGGCTGCTGCTGCAATAGTTACCTGTGCTTCTGCAGATATAGCTACTTGAAACTCTTGTTTGCCACGGATCACCATTCCCAGCCCATGGAAACTGTGGGAAGCAGCGCAGATCATAACGCTGCTTCCCACGGCTCCCATTGGCCGGGAATGGTGATCTGCAGCCAATGGGAGCTTCCAGCAGTCCTACCTGTAGGTAAATAAAACACTGGTGGCCTGCCGGGGTAACCCTGGTGAGCCGCGTCATGCTTATTGCCTGTCCCTGTGTTAACCAGACTCCTAAGTAAATGAACAAGGATCTTTGAAATGATTAACTTTTGGCCCCAAATGCAACAAAAGAAACATTTATCTAACCAGGCTGCTGAGCCCTAGGTTGGCCATCCTGCCCCTGAAAAGTGTTACAAAGGCTACGTCTGGTCTTCATCCTTCTGTCGACAGAGGGATGCAAATCAAGCATATCAAAATTGCAAATGAAGCAGGGATTTAAATATCCCATGCTTCATTAGCATAAACATGGCTGCCGCTTTTTTTTTAAACGGCGTTTTCTTGGAAAAAAAATGGCAGTCTAGACATGGATCTGTCGAAAATAAACCCTTTTTCGACAGATCTTGTATTCCTCAAAAAATGAGGTTTACAGGATTTGTCGAAAAAGAGTTTATTTTCAACAGATCTGTGTCTAGACTGGCTTTTTTTCTGAAAAAACTCCATTTTGAAAAAAAGCCATGTTTATGCTAATGAAGCACGGGATATTTAAATCCCTGCTTCATTAGCAATTTCGATGTGCTTGATTTGCATCCCTCTGTCGAGAGAGGGATGCAGTCTAGATGTAGCCAAAGAGTGGCTCAGACGATTGCTCAGGAAGAACTTGAGCAGACCATGGTCAGAGGCCGGTCACTCTATCTACTGCAAAATCTCTACCATGCACGGCTCCAGCACGACGTCTCAGTAATCACCCAACAACTGGCAGGAGACAGGCAGAGCTAAAGACAGGCTGAGAGAATGAAAGGAAGCAACGGTGATGCCTGAAGGCAGCGGAGAAGTGCAGGAGGTCAAAGCTAAACAGAGCCAATCACGCCATTATCCAGAGACTCCTCATTGAACAATAGGAGATGTGAGTGTCAGGCATTGTCACCTGAACAGGTGTGTCTCATGTCACACCCAGCTTTCTGATGAGTTGGGGTGAGTCAGTGGCACCACGGCCAGTGGTTGGGGTTGTCATTGTATCGCTCTTGAGTTCCAACCTTTTGAAACTTAGTTGTTTAAGCCTTGTTCATCCCTGGTCCCACCTGCTGTCTGAGGGAGAACTCCAATTCTGAGCTTTGTCTTCACTGTCTGACTGTCAAGCTGTCAGGGCAAAGGACTTGTCTGCTATTCATTTCCTGTACAGCCCCCAGAACCTTTGGTTTTTTCGACAGTCGGTGGTTAGCAGCAGCAATGGTGAAGAGACCTCTGGTCTCGCTCCATAATGGACCTCAGGTTCAAACACCAGAGAAGTTTGGATGAGGTCCTGATTCTGGAACCAATGACACAGTTCCACCTCCAAAGTAATAGACCCTTCCCTCTCCAGGCCTCCAGCCACCTCATTCCTGCACAGCTTCGGCCTTCCTGTCTCTGACCTCAGAGCATTCTGCATCCCCATTCGCTGGGTACTTCCTGCACCGAGTCGGCCTGGATGGGACCCCTGGGGGAGCCAAAAAGCCATGCCCACCACCTCTGTGGTCAGCCGGGACACTCAGCTAGTGTTCTAAAGCAGAAAGCTTATTAGTTAACAGATACACAGCATCAATGTAGCACAGAAATCAATGACTTTCAGCCAAGGCCATCTTGGGGAACCCCAGGACAGACATTTTGGACTCTCCCCTCTTCCAGTCCTCCACAACATACTGGACCCTGCTGCCTGGCCTTCAACACACCTGTGGCTGCTCCACAGGGCTTTTTCCTGCATCCTCGATGTCACCTGGTTGCTCTCATTCCCCTCCTAGGTCTCAGGTTACAAAGTCCATCACTTAGGGCAGCTGGGCAGCCTCACCTGCCCCAAAGGCCTCAGCAAAAGTCACATGCCCAACTCCCTAGACAGTGGTACAATACACAGGGAAACTGAGGCACACACTGTATTATTACAGGACAGTAAGAGTCACCTGCAACATAGCAAGGAGAAACACCCCCTTCATCACACACACTGCAATGCAGAAATGGCAGCACACAGGAGGGAATGAGCAACAATTACCTCCCTTCACCCCCCAAACTCCTCATACGCTCATGAGAAATTGAGGCATTTCCTGAAGGCTAATTTGTACTGCATTTCCTGGTAATGCAAAACCTCACCTTTTCTAAGACCAAGCTTCTCCATCAGCAGTCTACAAAAGTTTAACCCTTTCCACCACGGAAATTTAGATTCACAGATTGACTAGCTCATAGTTCAATTATTCAGAAGCTTCACAACTCCCTCTTATCTTTACAGGCAGTTCCAGATCATATTGCTCATCCAAAGCCCATGATGTCAGTGGAAAGACACCCAAAGCCTTTTAAAGTGCCTTGAATTAGCCTCTCTATCATCCAGGTCTAACTGCTTCCCTGCTATCCTGCAGCAATGCCACTGAAATCCAGTGGATCAAATTCTACTGTTGCCAGGGAAATGGAGAACAAAATCTGGCTCTTTAAAGCTGCTTTCTCTTGTCGTGAGCAAACCGTTTAAGTTTTGTTGCTGAGATGTTCGTTCAAAGAAGCTACATTTGTTTATTCCCCTGTGAGACCCTGGTTTTTGTGTCATGATTTGTTGCTAAATAATCCATTCATACCATGTGCCTCTTCCACATATAAAGAGCCTGATTCTAATCGCATTTATTCTGTGTTGCTCTAAGTTTGGTGAAATCAAATGAGGTCCAGCAAGGTCAGAATCAGTTGTAAGTTTCAGCTCTTCTGGGGGTGGAGTTCTGTGTCCCCAGGGACATCTAGTGAATTGGTCCATTTGTTTTAAAATTTAAATGGAAGATGCTTTTGTGATCCTCTAGTTTGGGTTGGCTTTATTTTTCTAACTCATGAGCAACATTCGCCCAATTTTATTTTTTTCTTCCAACCCATGGCAGCTTAACTAAAATCATTCGGTTTGGCCTGGGGTTGTAAGTCGCTTTGCAGAATTCAGCCTCATGATACTTGCAAAGGGTGCCAGATAGATCAAAAGATTATTTAAAAAAAAAAAAACATCTGCGCAATTTTTGCTCGCATCTTAAATGATATTTATAGAGATCACTGAGATTCAGAAAATTTTAGTCTTCAAATCAGCGAGGCTCTGAATTGTATGGAAATGGCAGGAGACAAGAATAGCACATGCAGGTGCTCTGTAATTTTCTCCCATATGACTTTGCTCCTGTTGAGTGACGGCTGGTGTTCCAGCTCTGGATTCCAAGTAGGCACAGTGTCATCTAGAGGAGAATCCGTGGAAATGCAGGTTGAGATATCATTAGTTGGGTTTTTTTTCCCCCTTTTACATTTTTAAAAGGGGTAAATTGTTGTGTTGAGAAAAGCAGTGGCTGGCAGTGTTGCAGACTGCAGTGTTTATATTACATTCTACCTGTGCATATGAGAAAACGAGTGGGTGGGAAGGCATGTCATGCTTTTCAATGAAGCCCTTCTAATTGAGCTCGGCCGCTTTCTTTCTTTATATTATCTCCTGCGCATTGCACTTCAGAAATATGTTCGGCTCCAAATAACCTCTCCTCTTTCAGGGCCCTGTTTGGCAGGTGGTATAAATACCTCGGCTCGTGAATTATCCTTTTATAAGTGGAGATGCGAGACAGCAGGAGTCAAAATGAAGATGACTGGCATTCATTCAGGTTCTCCTGAAAGCTCAACACATTTCTTTTTACTAGCGCTGTACAGGAAATATACAAGCTATTATTTCTTATTGTTGAGAACAATAGGGCATGGAAGATCTACATAAGGCTTATAATAGCCCCCGGTACTAAAAATCCTGACAGAAATTTCCACATCCTTGCAAGGTGCAGTAGATTTCCACATCCTTGCATTTCACATCTCCTTGTCCAGATTTTCCTCTTCCCTCCAATCATGGCACAGCAAGCTACGCGCTACTTAGCAGATAGCACTTATCCCAAAGATGGCTGCACGTCATTGGTGTAGCACGGTCTCCTTTTTGTAGAGGCCACAATCCCTGTGAGATTCCAGGTGTTAGGAAAACACTAAACAGTCCAAGAATTCCATGCCTGTGAGGCAGGTAGAGGAGGGAAGGACAGCACCCTAAAACTGTCTGCAAATGTGTGTTTTGGCTGCAGGAACCTGAGAGAATTTTCAGACACTGGACACAGTGATTATCTTTCCTCTCCTGTGAACAATATTCCGTGCCCAGCTCAGTCAGGCTGGTCCATGTCTTGACAGATCAACAACCGTAAAAGCAGCAATCATTTTACATGGGTGGCATTTTCCCCCTGTGCGCCACATGGCTGTCAAACTCATTCTGAAAGTATTTCTTCAGAGGCAACCAGCAGTCTCTGGGATTTGGGAACAGTATACATCATCTGGACTTGGAAAGCTAGAAGGATAGTTTTTAAAAGTCCTAATTTAAGGAGCAGAGATGACCTTGCTAATGCCATCACCAACAATGAGAGCCAAAGCAGTCCTGGAAAATCCTACCTGAGAACATGAGAGTGGCCATCTAGAACATAAGACCAAAAGTCCATCTAGCCCAATATCCTGTCTTCTAACAGTGACCAATGCCAGGTGCCCTAGGGGGAGTGAACAAAGCAAGGAATCATCAAGTGATCCCTCTCCTGTCACCCATTTCTAGCCTCTGACAAACAGAGACTAGGGCCACCATCCTGGCTAATAGCCATTGATGGACCTAACCTCCATGAATTCATCAAGTTCTTGTTTTGAAGTCTGTTTTAACAACCTGGTTCTTCACAACATCCTCTGGCAAGGAGTTCCACAGGTTGATTGTGTGCTGCATGAAAAAAAACCTTCCTTTTGTTTGTATTAAATCTAATACCTATTTCAATTGTGGACCCCTAGTTCTTAAACAAGTAAATAATGTTTATTCACTTTCTCCATACCTGTCATGATTTTATAGTCCTTTCTCCTGACATTTATTGGCTTACAGAAAGAGGATATCTTTGTTTGATGGTGGTGATCAAGAATTTAGCTTTATCAGTAGATATGAAAGTAGCTCAAATGGGCAAAAATGATGGATACAGAACCTTGAAGGCAGTTCTCAAAAGTGTCTGGGAGATGCTGTTTCCATTAGCTGAAAAGGCCTTTCTTTATCCTGAGGGCA
Source organism: Pelodiscus sinensis (assembly GCF_052426305.1). NCBI lineage: Eukaryota > Metazoa > Chordata > Testudines > Trionychidae > Pelodiscus > Pelodiscus sinensis. Next base: position 5,889,587 of record NC_143067.1, read on the forward strand.
GAAGCATAGAGGGGAGGCAGCTGTCTGGGAAAGGGACAATCTGGGAAACGGAGACCGATGGCATCCCGGTTCTTGCTTCTCCCAGGTTCTATCCCACCACCTGTGTGGGACCCACCCCTGCCAATGTGGGGGATGGATCACCTGTATCTAATGAACCAGCTGATGCTGTGTTAGTGAGCATAGCAGAAGCGCCACCAGTGCACCTACTTAAAGGATGCCTCCTAAAACTCAGCTGCCCTATCAACAACATAGCATTGCAGGCAGCAAAACACCAGCGGACGGGCAATCAGAAGATTAGAAGGTCTCCAAAGCCAGCCTGACTTCAGTACTTTCTCCCCCCAGGAGTACACAGATTGCTCCCCAGTGTGGGAATTACCTACTGAATCCACAGGTATCCTGGCCACCAAGTGCCCGATAGTAACAACCAAAAAGGGGAGCAGGGTCAGGTCTTATGAGAAATCCTCCTTCTGTCCATGTCTCATTTTCACCTGCCTCTGCAATTCCTGGTTAGAGGCATGAGATGCGTTGCGCGGACAGGTCTTCAGGCAGCTCGACTGGAAGCAGGGCTTACCAGCAACCTCATGGCCCTGCTGGGTCTCATGAGATCTCCAGCCAATGTGAGACAAGCAGGCTTAGTGACTGCAGAAAGAGGTGGTTCATGAAGTTCTTCCACCATTAACAGGTACAAGACTCATCCCGGAGTCCATTTATGGGAACTGAAGTTAAAAATTAGGGAGTTTCCCTTCAAAAATTGCTGGTAATACTGCTGTGAAATTGATTGTCTGACAAAACTGTTGGGTTTGTAAGAGTTAAATAAGGGGTCTGGGTAATCAGCATCAGGGCTGGCTTGCATTGGGAGAAATGCAGGTGGGACTTGAGCTTACAAACACCAGACTCTGGTGACTGATGCCTCGTCCATTGAGCCATTGGGACTCCCTTTGCTTTGCTACCTTCAGCTGATGCTTAAGTCTCAACTTGACACAACTCTGGCTCGGTTGATTTAGATGGGATTGGTCCTACTTTGACAGGGGGATGGACTTGATGACCTTCTGAGGTCTCTTCCAGCCCTAGATTCTATGATTCTGTGGTCCTTCCTACCTTGAGTGGACACCAGCACAGGAGAAGTTGGTGGTAGCTGCCTGACTTCTCCCAGGGTGGGCACAGCATGGGCAGGCACTGTCCGTATTGAGCTGTAGACCTCCTTTCCTCCTTTCCTGTTTGCTCAGGATAGATAAACATGCAGCTGTACCAGGGCTGTAGCTTTTAATGTATGCTCTATGTGTTAACCAAATCATATCTCCCTACCCCCTTATCCATTCTCATTTGCGTTGAAATATACATTCCAGGTCACATTACCTTCCCGCCCCCTTGTAAGTTGCTGATTTCAGGAGTTTGCAATGTGAGACCAGCCTACATCAACTAAAAAGCTGTAAATGTCAAACAGGGGCAGGGATGATTATATTCATCCCATCGGTGTGATTATGCATTATACTGGTGACCACTTGTGACGGACCGGGCTGTGTCTGGGCACAGCTGAGGGCGTCCGCTCAGGGCGAATTGCTCAAATCCGGGGCTCCTTACAGCCCCCCTGACTGGTGACCTCTCCAAACAGGCCACAAACCAGTCTCACAGAGCGCTTTAGCTGCCTGCCTGAAGCCTCACGAGCAAAACCCCTCCGACACCCCAGCAATATCCGTGCCCCAGATGGCCCCGGGCCTCATACACAGGTAGGGGGGTCCTAGCACCCAATCCCACCTACCCCGAACAAGTCCTGTCCGGTTCCAAGAAACCAGCCACAGATCCCTGGTCAATTTACCCTCTGGACCTTACCCACAAATCACGCTGGGCCAATCCTTTAGAATCTATAACTAAAGGTTTATTATCACAAGAAAGAAAAGCATGAGTGTAAGGTTGTTAAAGTACAGTACGTTACATGCACCGAATCTCCCAGTCCTCGATGCAGGCTCTAGCAGAGATGTTACAGCTGCTGGTTTAAAAGTTCTTATTGCACATCCTAGGGTCAGGATGGGTTCACAGGTCTTCCGGGCTCTTCGATCCCTGCAGTGCTGCCTCTGGGATGAAGTGCTGAGCTGAGAACAAAATGGCATCGACCGCATGGCCTCTTTATACTCCTTCCTGGCCTCTTCTTGTATGCAGCAAGTCACCTGGTCAGAGGCCAATCTCTATGTTCCCTGCTGGCTGCCCTCAGGTGACAAACCCCATTCTTTGGGTGTGTCCATAGCCCATTGAGAGCCATTGTCCCACAGGGCCTGGCTAATCAGCCTGTCCATAGCAATGCTTACCCACATTCAGAGAAATATTCAGCTTCCACACAGATTACAGATTCCTACCTACACACACAGACATTATATATTCACATAAATAGCGTACATAAGATCAACAAACAATAAGCTCCCATTCAATACCCCACATGGCTCCCTTTTATACCAATTTCTGGGGCCAACACCCCCACCTAGGGGTGCAGCAGCGATCTGGTTGCTTCCCTCCAATTCAGTAATGTGACACCACTTTACTACATTATGGTTTAAGGGGCAATGTAATTGATAAGTGTATTTATATACTAAGAAAAAAAGGTGAACCTGTGGTTAATTTGCTGCTTGCTTGGATCCCAAGATTGGGGGAAGGGATCCAAGGAGGAACAATAAAGGAGCCTTCTACCCCATTTACCACTGGGTCACCTGTTCTCTTCTAACAAAGACCACATGCAGAGACTGCAAGGTGTTAAGCAACTTCTAAGCCCCTTCAGGATCCACTGACATCAAGGGGACTTTCAGAGGCTCCATTCTTCTCAATCACAGATGCATGAATCAGGATTTGCCTGACCTGCAGCCCAAATGGTTAAATGAATCACAATACACCTCATCTCTGCTCTTGGCCTTTGTAGTCAATGGATCCGATCTCCCCAGTCCATAATATTTAGAGGCCAGAAAGAGAAGAAGAATTGTATGCACGTTCCACACATCAGTCCATTTTCTCCTTTCAGCATTACTCACCCATGTTCTGAGACTCCATAGAGGGATGAAGAGGACCAGTGCAGTACCATTTAATTCATCTACATCTCCCTTCCTACCAAGTCTCTCCGATTGAACGAGACTCTGTCGCAAGCTAAAGAGGAAACCCACTTTTTCAGATGAACTTTAGAGAGAACTGTCTCAGTGGCTTGGACTCACCACATGTCTCCCATTGATGGGGAAGCAAAAGTAAGAAAGTGGATCTTAACTGCAGAATGTCAGGCAAGAGGCCACGACTGGAAGAGTAAAGTGAGCAGGTCAGGGGTGGAGGGTGATGGGGTCACACAGGGTGGGAAAGGACTCAGGCCATGATCAAAAGGGGCATGTCTACACAAGGAAACCATTTTGAAATAACTAAAATCAATGTAATGACGCCCAAAATAACAACATCAAAATAGTGAACTCACGACGGGGAAGCCTTGAAATGAGTCCAAAGCAGGCTCTGTTATTCTGGACATGCTACCTAGAGTTAGAGCCCCAGGAAGCAACGGGGAGTGATTACTTTGAATTACTCTGGAGAGTCGTTATTTCAAAATAGCAGCACCGGAGCATCCGCACTACCCCTATTTCGAAATAACAATTTGGAAATAAGCGTTATTCCTCGAGGAAAGCAGGCGTACAGATTTTGAAATGAGCAGCAGGTTATTTCAAAATAACAGGCTTGGTCATATAGATGTTCTGCTTATGAATTCAATCTAAGGGGGGTTATTTCGAAATAAAGCCCTTGTGTAGAGAAGGGCAAGAGGAGCAAACAGACAGATGGGGTGGGAGGGCAAAGTAACGTAGATGGGTCTGTTTGTATAAGGTAGAGGTTACAGTGGATTTTGTAACATCATGATGTCACCCACCTAACCAAAACCATATGGGTTTCTAGGCACCAAGGGGAGACGTCATTTTCAATGACTTTGTGGTATGGGCCTAAATCCATTAGCAATAGAACAGAGAGAGAGGGGGTATGTCTACACTAGCCCCCTAGTTCGAACTAGGGAGGCTAATGTAGGCATTCGAAGTTGCAAATGAAGCCCGGGATTTAAATATCCCGGACTTCATTTGTATCTTCCTGGGCGCCACCATTTTTAAATCCCCCTTAGTCCGAACTCCGTGCCCACGGCTACACACGGCACGGAGTAGGTAGTTCAAATTAAGATCTCTAATTCGAACTACCGTTACTCCTCGTGCAACGAGGTGTACCAGTAGTTCGAATTAGAGATCCTAATTCGAACTACCTACTCCGTGCCGTGTGTAGCCGTGGGCACGGAGTTCGGACTAAGGGGGATTTAAAAATGGCGGCGCCCAGGAAGATGCAAATGAAGCCCGGGATATTTAAATCCTGGGCTTCATTTGCAACTTTGAATGCCTACATTAGCCTCCCTAGTTCGAACTAGGGGGCTAGTGTAGACATACCCAGAGAGACCACAATTCACTTCATGTACTTCATAGGGGAGGGATCACTTGCTGATGACCTGTTCTCTGGGGCACCTGGTATTGGACACTGTCAGACAACAGGATACTTGGCTAGATAGATCTTTGGTCTGACCCCGTACAGCTGTTCGTATGATGTAGGGGCAGGGAAAGAAGGGTGAGGGGTCCCTTCAGGAGTCCCCGTGGTTATAAAGACCACCAGAGAGTGTCACCGTGATAAACTCCGCTCATCCCCATAGCTTCTGAGTGCCTTTTATTTAATTCAGTTCGATAATAAGAGGGTTAAACCAATATGCATGTGAAGGGGGGTTTTGTGCTGCATAAGTATGTAGACACATCCGATTACATAGATGGCCAGGTACTTGAATACATTTCCTTAGCTTGCCTCTTGCCTTGTTAAAGATCTAAGCAAACTCTTTCTGGAAGCAGACCCAATCAGCATTTCAATGACAGCTGGACATGAATAGTTCAGTCATGTATTTAAGAGTGTGGGCCTGGAGTTACAGATTAATGGAGGCTACCACATTATAATCATCAATAAATATACATGAGATAAGATTAAAGTTGCATAAGTTGGTCATACCTATTATACCCAGCAAATAGGGGTGTAATATGCATTTTGGAGTGCTATCAACCTTAGTAGGATTTTAAATGCTTCATCCCAGTGTCAACCTCCCCCCACACCCGCCCAACTCCCAGGCCACCCAAATTCTGCATAATCCCTAACACCACTATGATTACACAGCACAGGATAAAGCTGCAAATTCATTTCAGGAAAGATGTGGAGAAATTGGAGAGCATTCAGAGAAGAGCAACACAAATAGCTAAAGGGCTAGAAAACATGACCTAAGAAAGGAAGACTGAAATAAGACTGTGAGGGGACATGATAGCAGCTTTCAGGTATCGAAGGGTATGTCTACACTGCCACCCTAGTTCGAACTAGGGTGGCTAATGTAGGCATTTGAACTTGAAAACGAAGCCTGGGATTTAAATATCCTGGGCTTCATTTGCATGTTCCTGGGCGGGCACCATTTTTAAATGCCCGTAGTTCAAACTACCTGCCTGCGGCTACACGTGGCATGGACTAGGTAGTTCGAATTAAAGCTCCTAATTCGAACTACCATTATTCCTCCTGCAAGGAGGTTTTACTGTGGGCAGGTAGTTCGAACTACGGGCATTTAAAAATAGCGCCCGTCCGGGAACATGCAAATGAAGCCCGGGATATTTAAATCTCGGGCTTCATTTGCAAGTTCGAATGCCTATATTAGCCACCCTAGTTTGAACTAGGGTGGCAGTGTAGACATACCCTAAGAGGGTGCTACAAGGAGGAAGGAGAACATTTTTTCTCCTTGACCTCTGATGATAGGACAAGAAGCAATGGGCTTAAACTACAGCAAGGTGGGTTTAGGTTGGAGATTAGGAAAAAAATTCTGTCAGTGTGGTTAAACACTGGAATAAATTGTCTAGGGAGATTGTGGAATCTCCATGATAGGAGCTGCTTAAGAACAGGTTAGATAGACATTTGTCAGGGATGATCTAGATGGTGTTACGTCCTGCCAGGGACTGGACTTGATGACCTCTTGAGGTCCCTTCCAGTTCTAGTGTTCTATGATTTGGATCTCAGAGGTCTGTCGTGTTCAGAATACCTTTTCCATCTAAGCTATTTGTGTAGTTAATATGTGTAACAGTGGCTATTTGAAGTGCTGATCCTGCAGAAATCCCACGAACCTCCATGGAAGGCGGCAGATGTTCAGCATATTTGAAAATCAAGTCAGGGATGTCTGGTACTTCCTTTCTTTGACTTCACACTCCGCAGTGATTACTGTCAGGCTTACTTAACGCTTTCACACTCTATGTTCAGCTCTGTCTGAGAGGAACTTGATGGAGGAAGCTATCTAAAGGGGCATTTTCTTCCTGCACGCGTGTGTGCGGTGATAAAGCAATTTGATACGCGGAGCCTGAGGTCAGGGCAGCAACCTGCAATTGCTATCCAGCTGTGTCAGCTTGAGCAATGACTTGTCAGTAGGGTGTCAACATTCGTTTCATACATCGACGTGGCGCTTCATAAGCGAGAAGGTTACAAAGTCCAGCTCCCAAGGGAAGAAACAGACAGCGATGAAAGGGCCAGGAGAGAGAGCTTATTGGGATGCTCAGAAAGCAACGAGGAACAGGAAAGAGTGGCAAGACATCTTCATTTGTTTCTCACCCTTGAGGAAATTCAGTTATCATCTGTTCTATCAGTGCTAGGCAGACAAACGCCCTTGTATTCAACAGGCCTAAGTACTATCACCTTTTTTCACCCTTCGAAGATGATAGCATTGCATCTATTCAAATCTCTGGCTTTGTCCAGGCCAGTTGTTAAGCTGCTTTATCACTAGCCCAAGTAGTAATACTTTCACGGGCTAAGGTAATCAAAAATTGATCTACAATCAGAGCTTAGCTAACCAGTCATTATCAGAGTCTCAGTTGCTTGGAGACAGAAAGGTCACCTCTCTCTCTGTCTCTCTGTCTCTCTCTCTCTCTCCTCCTCCTCCTCCTCCCTTCCCTTTGAATGCTGGTAAGGGACACAGAAGTAACCCCTAAACTATACATAATTGAATCTCTGCTCACAGCAAAAAAGAACCTGCATAAGCACATATGACTCAAGATATGAAAAATATTGATTTATCTCCACAATGTTTTCCTTTCTTCGAATTCCTGTTTACCAATGCTTGCCGACAGACTGTCAGGGAATCCATCAACAGCTCATAGGAACTAACAAGGACTGACAATGAGGCCTGCTGGAAGAATGAAGTCTCATTGCGCCATTAAGGGAGGTTTAAATATGTCACAGGACTCAAATAATTCTTGGGTTCAGGCCAGCACTGTGGACAGCTCAGTTCACTCAGCCATAGTGAGGCGGGTTGTCTATAGGAAGGTGCTTTCCCAGCTTGGAGAGTAACAAAATACTTCTGATTTTGTTTTTGTTTGTTTTTTAAAGGAGTGGCTACAGTTTTGAATTGCATCTTTTTCCTATTCCATTTACGCCATCCTTGGACCCTGCAGGGTCACTCTGGCAACTGAAGTTCAGGGGCGAGAAAAAAGATAGGAACCATCACAACTCTGAGGGTACTTCTACACTACAAGGCTATTTTGAAATAAGCTATTCCAGAATAGTTTTTTCCGAAATAGCTTATTTTGAAATAGCATGTCTATGCTACAGGGAAGCTCAAAATTAGTCTGAGGCAGGTTTCCCTAATGCAGACGTGCTATCTCAATTTAGAGCCCCAGGAGGCACTGGGAAGGAATAACTTAGAATGGCCCTGGTGAGGAGCTATTTCAAAATGGCAGCAGTGGAGCATCAGGCCTTATTTCAAAATAGCTCTTTTGGAATAGGTGTTATTCCTTGTAGAATGAGGTTTACAGATTTTGACATTATTTTGAAATAACAGAATGGCTGCGTAGATGCTTGCATTGTTATTTCGAAATAACACTAGTTATCTTGAAATAACGGTGCAATGTAGACGCATCCTGAGAGAGGCAGGCATTGCTCTGTTTGAGCCAAGGGATGTTTGGATTCCAGGGCACATTACTGGTTTCTGTTAGTTTACTCATACCGCCATGAAACTGTTTCGCCTGCTCAGAGGTCAGAACAACACACTGGGGCAGATTCTCTCTTGCACTGGCGTGCCACAGGCAGAGAGTGAGGGATTCCTGGGTTTTATGGCTGTCCGGAGTCCCTATAATGCTGGCAGCTGCTCTTGGGAAGCTCTAAGGTCTTTATTATTGCATTGGATCCTTAGTAGACCAGCTGTCCTCTGAGGTAGCCCCAGTCTAATAGACTACCACTTTATTCCCTCCCTAACCCCAATATGCTCATCGCTGTAGCAATCGATCCACCAGCGGTCGATTTATCATGTCTGCTTAGACACTATAAATCAATCCCCGAGCACTCTCCCGTTGACTCCAGTACTCCGCCTGGATGAGAAGAGTAGCTGAAGTCAATGGGAGAGCAGCCTCTCTGACCTTACCACACAGAAGACACTGCGGTAAGTATGTCAGCTTCAGCTACGCTATCTGCATAGCTAAAGTTGCATAGGTTAGATCAATGGGGTGAAGTGGGTGTTAGTATAGACAAGGCCTCTGCAGGGAAAAGGTATAGGAAGGGGCAGAAGCTCAGGCAGGGAATCCTCCTCTGTCAGAGGAATTTTCTACTTCTTGTTTGCAACTGGATAATGAAACCCTTTGCATCATTTGAGTGGGCTATTAACCAATCATGAAAGTCTAGTCCACTCCAAGTTAATGGAGTTTGCAGCATACTCCAAACACAGGATAGAGTCCAAACATAAAATTCCTGAGGTTCCCTTTATTGTTAACTTAAACAGCACCTAGAGCAAAGCTCCAGATGGTGTTTGCTCCTGGCTTTGGCTGATTCTCGGATTGCTCCTTGCTGGACTCCTGTGTTATTCCACTTACAGGCTCTCAAGTCAATTTCTATCTTGTGTGGGTGTGAACAAACCCATCTACTCTGGTTTCCAGGATGAGTCAGTAGAATGTACTCCTTGTTTCTATGCTGTGTCCTAGAACGCAACCCTTCTGTTAAATGTAAATTGTCACCTGATTCGATTGTTACCAGAAGAATGGGGAAAAGGAGCAACCCCAAAAACAATGCGTGCTGATTAGATTAGCCATCATTTGGCAGCCATCAAGACTGCTCCTTCCTAACACTTTCGTTGACAGATGAAATCATAAATTTGCACCTCATTCCGCTCTGAAAATCTCCAGAAGATTTGTGTCTGGTTAAATTAGTCATAGCGAGCTCTCAGAGCAGCAGCAAAACACAGTTGTCTGTAGCTCTTAGGGGAAATGTGTGACTAGACTGCAAAACCTGCCAGAGATGAAAGGCAACCTGATAGGACTGGAGGAACTCATAGAATCCTAGGGTTGGAAGAGACCTCAGAAAGTAACAGAGTCCAACCCCAGCCCAAAGCAGGACCAATCTCAACTCAACCATCCCAGCCAGAGCTGTGTCAAGTTGGGACGTCAAAACCTCTAGAGATGGAGATTCCATCATCTCCCTAGGGAATCCATTCCAGTGCTTCCCCATCCTCCTGGGGAAATAGTTTTTCTTAATATCCAAACTAGACCTCCCCCACTGCAACTTGAGCCCGATTTTCCTCATTCTGTCTTCTTCCACCATAGAGAACAGCCTGTCTCCATCCTGTTTGGAACCCCCCTTCAGGTAGCTGAAAGCTGCTCTCAAATCCCCCCTCGCTCTTCTCTTCTGCAGACTAAACAAGCCCAAATCCTTCAGCCTCTCCTCATAAGTCATGTGCTCCGTAATCATTGTTGTGGCCCTCCACTGGACTCTCTCCAATGTGACCACATCCTTTCTCTAATAGGGGTCCCAGAATATTGTTTCAATGTTCTTCCAATGTTGTTCCAATCTACACTCCCTGTTTTAGCAAACTCCCCACTTCTCCATACAAACCAGACCATCCTGAGAGGTTTCAGATTTTTCTTTTTTTTTTTTCAGAAAGGGAGGTGAAGCTGAAACCTCCTGGCTGATCTAGTGGTCCAGTCCGATCTTACACCTTGTAAACTTGTGCAATGGGAAGTCCCTTTTAAGATGAGATGTGTGGGAATAGGCCAGATTAAAGCCCTGTATCGAAGTCCCCTCAGGTCAAGATTTTCATACGTTATTAATGATTTTTAGGGACCTAATTTTCTTGATGTTTAATGTGAGACTCCTTCAGAGGGCTGTCATTTGCCGGGGACAGGGTTTGGCACTTCTGAACATCTCGCCCCTCCTAGGGTGGTCAAATATTGGAATAAATTGCCAAGGGGGGTGGTGGAATCTCCCTCTCTGGAGATATTTAAGAACAGGTTAGATAGACATCTGTCAGGGATGGTGTAGACGGAGCTTGGTCCTGCCTTGAGGGCGGGGGGCTGGACTCGATGACCTCTCGAGGTCCCTTCCAGTCCTATTATTCTATGATTCTAGGTGTCTCAAGCTGGCAAGATCCAAAATTAAAACTGGGGAGCTGACAGCATCACTAGGCACCTGGGAAATGTGTGGGGAGGAGTTGTAAGGGGTCCCAGAAGGGGTGGAGCCTTGGCCAGAAGAAGTGGGGCTGTGCCGTCCAGATGGCACAAACCACCAGCCCTCAGAGCCTTCCAAAGCATGACACACAGGGCTCTGGAATGCAGCAGGTCGTTCCCATGGCAATTCTAAAGGGCCCAGGACTCAGCAGCCATGAGCAGGAGCCCCAGGCCCTTGAGAGTCACTAGGCCTTGGGGTAATTGTTCCCTTTGGGCCCACCATTAGCAGGCCAAATCAGGGCACTTGACCTCCCTACCCACAAACTTTGGGGCCGTTCGAAGCCAAACTTCATCAACCGCAGGGAAGCCTCAAAATTAGTCTGAGGCAGGCTTCCCGAATGTAGACGTGCTATCTCGATTTAGAGTCCCAGGAGGCACTGGGGAGGAATAACTTAGAACGGCCCTGGTGAAGGGCTATTTCAAAATAGCAGAAGTGAAGCATCTGTACACGCCTTATTTCGAAATAGCTATTTCGGAGTAGGCATTATTTCTCATAAAATGAGGTTTACAGATCTCAGAATAAGCCGTCTGCTATTTTGAAATTATTTCGCAATAACAGAATGGCCATGTAGATATTCCCATTGTTATTTTGAAATAATGCTAGTTATCTCGAAATAACAGTGCAGTGGAGACGTACCCTAAAAGAGGTATGATATATCTTGAATATACCTAATATATCTTCTTCGGGGCTAGAAAATAAAGAGGGTTTATAGCTTCTAGTGGCACTGCAAAGATTTCTTTCCTACATGTTTCCTCTCTCTGAACCTGGAATCAACAATAATGCCTACATTAAATAGATGTGTGTGAGAGAGATGTAAAATTTCACAAGGCCCTGTGAACTCCTGGGGTACATCTAGACTACAGGCTTTTGTCGACAGAGACTTTGTCGACAGATACTGTCGACAAACTTCTGTAGACAGAGCATCTAGACTACATCCAGTTCTGTTGACAAAGCAAGCCTCTTTGTCGACATGACAGTGTAGGCACAAAGGACAGTGTAGATGCAATAACATTTTCTGTCGACAGAACTCTGTCGACAAAAGGCATTATTCCTCATAGAATGAGGTTTACCGCCATTGACAAAACTGCTGAGTTCTGTCGACGTTATGTCGACAGAACTCGGAGGTAGTGTAGACCATTGTTGGTTTTTTTCTTCCTTTGTGAGTCAATCCTAGCTTTCACTGGCTGTGTCTAGACTGGCCAGTTTTTCCGGAAAATCAGCTGCTTTTCCGGAAAAACTTGCCAGCTGTCTACACTGGCTGCTTGAATTTCTGCAAAAGCACTGACTTCCTACTGTAAGAAATCAGTGCTTTTTGCGGAAATACTATGCTGCTCCCGTTCAGGCAAAAGTCCCTTTTGTGCAAAACTTTTACGCAAAAGGGCCAGTGTAGACAGCTGAGATTTGTTTTCCGCAAAAAAGCCCCAATTGCAAAAATGGCGATCAGGGCTGTTTTGCGCAAAAGCGCATCTAGATTGGCCACGGATACCTTTCCGCAAAAAGTGCTTTTGCAGAAAAGCATCCATGCCAATCTAGACACTCTGTTCCGAAAAATGCTTTTAACGGGAAACTTTTCTGTTAAAAGCATTTCCGGAAAATCATGCCAGTCTAGACGTAGCCACTGTGTATACTCACCCTGGTATTTGACAAACTGGGTATGCAATTTTCACGCTATGCATTCTTTACAAACTTCATTCAGTTTCTGTTTGCTATTCATTAGGGCTGATTAGAAAACTGTCCCCAAAAGCCCCTGCTTCTATATGAGAACTCTGATTTTTTTACTAAATGTTCACAAAAGAGTTGCTTTTACCATTGAAAAGATCAAGATTTTGTTGAAAAAATTGTCATCAGAAAGTCCAAATTTTCAGTAGGGCAAAATCCTCATGAAAAGTTGATCAGCTATTCATTATTTCCATTAGTCACATGGCTTTATTTCTGCTCCCTAATTGGATAGCTGAAAGTTTGCTAATAGATGACAAACAATGCCTAACAAATAAGTGGCTTCCTGTATATTGGGGTTGCGGGGGAGGGGAGAGGGAAAAGAAATAATTCTTGCAAAAATTTGTGGCAATTTCAGGATTGCCTGAATACCTGGTGGCTTTCTACATACTTGTAAGTAATAATTATGACTAGAAACAACAGTTAACTGAATTTAGGCTCCAAGTTGCAAATGAATTTCCAAATTAGGGGTTTTTTGGTCCAGGCCTATTACTTATGCAACAAGTGGGAAGACAAATAAAGAAAATAGATAATCGGAATAGTGTTTAATGGAGCAAAATCAGCGTCCTGGGGTGGAACACCAACGGATACAGAAGTAATGTTTTGCAAAATGTTGTATAAGGCATCTGTACATGTTTAATTTAACTATGTACCATTTTCACATTGAATCTAGTTTATTAGAGCACTAATTAACCATAGAGGGTGCTCTATAACTTCATTACCACAGTAAATTACCATTTGCAACTTTAATTTACAGACAAATCATTAATTGTTGGTACACAGTTTTCCGGAAGTTCAGAAAAAGCAACTGAGAATTCAGTTCAGCTGAGTGCAGTAGGGTTGCGTAGGATGGTGCTGTGTTTGCTGTGACATACAATGTAAGAACACAGTCTTCTTCATGCAGTAACAAGGGCCGTCCCTACCCATATGCAAAACATGCAGCTGCATCGGACACCACGAAATCTAAGGCACCAAATTGCACCAGATTTCATGGTGCCCTATGGAACTGTGTGCTATCTATGGGCTCTTGCCCTCACCCCCTTTCCTCCTCCTTTCTTCCATAGGCTTAGTGCCCAGGCTCCTGCGGCTGATCCCCCACCGCCCCAGAGGTTTCAGCGGCACCCAAACCCGTACCCTTAAAAGCGCTGATTCTTTCTGGCCAGTTGTGCAACCGCCCACTGCTCCCCCAGCCCGCACCTCCCTCCCAGCTCTCCTGGACAGACAGGCGGACTACAATGGCATCTGGTCCATGTAGTCTGGGAGAGTTGGCAACTTCTTTCCCCACAGCTTCAACCCCTACCGTGTGGAGCAGCCGCTTGGGGAGAGAAAGGGGGAGAAGTGCAAGTGCAGTAAATCCTGGAGTGTAATTGAATATAGCACCCAATTCTGTCGGGTTCCCTATGGCCCCAACACAACCTCTCTACTGTAGGCTGAGAGGCGATGATAGGCAGTTTCCTCTGCAGCTGTGCATCACCTAGCAATTCTCCCACCCTCAACTTTTCAGCCCCTTTGCAACATTCTAGCAAGCACTAGTGGGCCATCTCAGGGAGCCAACACATGGCCCTAGATAATTAAGCAAAACAGGATTTAAATCCAGACTTGGTGCATGTGATCCCACACAAGTGGTCTATGGGAAAGCCAACTGTACTTTCATCTTAACCACTTTCTGTATACACTTCATTCTTCTGTCTTCAATATATACCATAATGTTTATATCAGGCGGGGGTAGGGAGCTTTTTTGGATCGGGGCCACTGACTCAGAAAAATCAGTCAGGGGCCGCACACAAGTGAGAATAAAGAACATAAACAACCAACCAAACAGACTCTCACAGATGTGGCTCTCAACTAAAAAGGAGAAAGACTCTCTCTACATTCCCCTCTCACACCGGAGCCTACCGGGACCCAGGCTAGTAGACTTTGTGTGCTCCAGCCCCATGATGGGGCAGCGGGGAAGGGGGCTGGAGCACCAGCCTGGGCTCCCCAATGCTGGGGGTGGAGCCCAGAGCCTCAGAGGCCAAATCCAGGCAAGCTGGGGTCTGCATCCAGCTCCTGGGCCTTAGGTTCCCCACCCCTGATATAAGGTATCCCAACAAAGCAAAAAATGTTGGACCAGGTCTCTGTCAATGGAGCTGTTGATGAATTTCCACAGAAAACAGTTTCTGCGAAATTGAAATTTTCTATAGGACATTTCAGTTCAGCAAAAAATAATACCAGTATAGATATCCCAGTGGGGAAATTGAAATAAAATGGTTTTCAGTAGGTTTGATCCAAATTAGTACATTCCATTTTGTTAAACTGATCCAAAATGTTTTGTTGAACTGCTTAAAAATTAACTATATTTCCCTAGTGGTGCATTGACTCATGGGAATTGTAGTTCAAGGCTCCCTTTTCTCCTATTGGACAACTCCCATACAGTAATGTGCACTTTCCTTTGACCCAAAGCATGGTGCACCATAGGAGAGCCAATCCACTCTCCAGCCTGGTCCAGGGAACAAATGAGAACTCTCACGCAGCAATATGCCACAATGGGGAAACGCAGTTTAAAGTGGAACCAATGTGATACAAAACATTTTGGATCAGTCCAACAACAAGAAATAAAACACTTTGAGTTTGGATAGGTCTGTCAAACAATTAAAAAAAATTAATTGCAATGAAGCCTGAGATTTAAATAAAAACATGATTAATTACAGTTTTAATCGCACTAGAATGCCATTTAATTTTTTTGATGTTTTTCTATATTTCCAAATATACTGATTTCAATTACAACACAAAATACAAGGTGTACAGTGCTCACGTAATATTATTTTGGATTACAAATATGTGCACTGTAAAAAAAAGATCAACAAATAAAATAGTATATTTCAGTTCATCTTATATAGGTACTGTAATGCTCTGTATCATAAAGTACAATTTACATATGTAGAATTACTAATTTTACATGACTGCACTCAAAAATGAAACAATGCAAAACTAAACAGATTGCCTAGCAACTAAAAGTATTATGAAGGATTTTTATAATTCAAAGAGTCAAAAAGAAAGCCAAGATGTCCTAAGTTTTGTTGAATTCCTCAAAAACATCATAGTTGTACCTTCAAGTTATTCTTTTCTCTCTCCTTTAAAAAAAAACCCCTGGGCTCAGAAATACATATCAAATAAATATAGCCCTACTCCCAGCAATCAGAATACTATCAAAAGTCATCCGCCAAGTTTGGGAGCACACTTTTATAACTAATCAAGCAATGCAGGCATGCACAGTGGAATAATTGTACTGGAGAGACTCGCAAATACAGATACAACCAAATTTCATTTCAAGTTTACTTTTTGCTGCTGTCAGGTGCTTAACAGTTTCTTCCCGATTGCACTAGAAATGAGTAAAGCAGATGGCAATGTCTTTGTTTATTTTACTAAGCACAAGACCACGTCTATACTTACCATGCTGGAGACTGAACTTCTGGAGTTTGATTTAGCGGGTCTAGTTAAGACCCACTAAATTGAACATTGAGGATGGCTTCATTACTCCTGGCAGTTGCAAGGAGAGCCAACAGGAGTGTTTGCTTCTGTCGGCCTCTCTCTATGAAGATGGCACCAAGTATGGTTTAAGGTAAGCTGACTCCAGCAATGTATTTTATGTAGCTGGAGCTGCGTACCTTAACCTGACCTAGTGTAGACCTGGCCTTAGAGTCATGGCTGAGAAGGTAATATATCACAAGCAACTTTGGCAAGAGGTGTCCATTGTCAAAGGAGTCTTGTGTCTCAAGAACCCAAACACGCACGTTGCCCACGCCGGTAAGATAAAAACACTACATTTCAATCAAATAACTTTTCATGTTCCACAAAGTGAAAGCAAAAGAGGAGAAAAATAATGAAACAGAAAGTACAGGTTGCACCTCCCTAAACTGGGACTCTCTCGTCCGGCAACATCCGTGGTCTGAGGGCCAGCTGCTGAGAGCCCCACACATGGTGAGGCTGGGGGTAGCGGGGTTAGAGCCTCAGCAACCCGGCGGTGGTAGCGGGGCAGAGGCAGCCTGGAAACCCAGCTGAGACTGGGGCAGCCCGTTCGTGCCAGCCTGGCAGCAGAGTTGTGCTGCGGTAGCCTGCATGCTGGCCAGGAAGTGAGGACAGAGCCGCGGCAGCCTGACTAGCAGCAAGGCCAGGCAGCGGCAGCACAGCAAGGGAAGCCCGTCTGCGGTAACCCAGCTAGTGCTGCGACAACGCAGTGCGACTGGTGCCACAGCAGCAGGATCAGGGATGCGTGCTGCTATGCTGGCAGTGGGGCTGGAGCAGCAGCTATGGCAGTGGGGCCAGGAAGTCATGTTGCCCAGCCGACAGTGGGTCCAAAGGAGCCAGCGTCCGGGAGGGGCAGCAGGCTGAGGGGGCAAGAGGCAGGGGACTTCTCTTGTCCTGTAAATTCCCTCATCCGGGACCACGCAGGACCCGAAGGTGCCGGATCAGCGAGGCCCAACCTGTAATACTAAAAAGCGGAGAGAATCAGCATTGGTCAGCTAGATGCCGATTCAGGAAAATACAGAAAGCAAGTTCTTAAGGGCTTTGTTGAATCCGGACTCCACCCACACACAAGCGGGGTGCTTTGTTGGTTCTTTCAGGACTCATCCATGGCTCTTCCCCGAGCCTCAAGCAAAGGCTTATTCGTGTGCTTGCCTCGCAGAGCAGACCATGATTTTGAGAGCCACCATATGCCCTTGATTCCCCCCTAAGGCCTGCACCTAGCAGAGCAGACTTCTCCAGGCATGTTGGCAGAGCCTGACTAGCTGGTACATTTGAGAGATGCAGCCACATAAAGCCCCGTTCTGCCCCCTTGCACAGTGGATGGAGACAGTGATCCCATGGGAGCGGCACACCTCTCCAGGCTGCTGTTGGTGGTACAGGTAGCAGGCACAAGGAAGTGTCTGGCCTTACTGCACAGCAATCTGGTCCTGAGTGAAGTGACATTCAATGCTAGGTACCCTCCATCACACAGAACCCTTATGTCCTATTTTAACTTTGAGGTGGCACGGAATTCTTGAAGAGCCGCCCACCAGATCATGTTGTAGCTGTTCATCACCCTCTTGCATTTCACCGGGGCATTTCCTGCTGCGAGGTGTCTGCCTTCACAGTGGTTAACTAATCATCCGAATGATGAGCATTACCCTTTTTCTAATGTTATGGAAAACCAGTGCATGCAGGGATAATTGCACATGCTAATTTATGGAGCATCTGCAATTTTTTGACCACGTTATACCCACACAAAATGGAATCGTTAACAGCCATTAACACTTGGGAGTAGGTACACAATGAGGAGGAATGACATTTCCATTAAACTGCTGGAAAATAAAAACAACAAAAAAAGGTTGGCCAACAGCATGTGCCGCTCACCCCCAAAAAGAGCGTAACGAAAACAGAATTAACGCTGAAAAGCAGAGCCCCGGCGTGCTAGGCTGTGTCACATTATGTCAGCTGCATGATTTGCCTCTAATACAGTGATGCCAGTGAAATTGTCACTGACTGATAGAGGACGGTTTATTCTTTTCAGAGCTGGTGGAGCATTTACTCCGGGCTTTCATTACAAAGGAAGACACTAGACAAGAAGCCAGACACCTGAAACTGATTCATTCACTAGAATGAACATGGATTTCCTCTTTCATTTCTGAACCATTAATCAATTTTTGGAATTCTAAGGAAGCAATTGTCTCCTTCCATTCTATCACACGGTGCCTTACCTCTCTATTTGAAGAAAATTCATTACCGGCTGTAATACAAGCCATCTCTTTATCCTTTTATTAAAATCCAGATTTGCCATGATCTAAAACTCATTCATGGTTAATTTCAGTGCCACTGGCAACATGCATATGCTAACTTCTTGGCAGCCTCAAACTCCTTGTTCATAATCTGGCAACAAGACAGATCCTGACCCTTCCATATGTCAGTCTTCTCCCCCAAGGAAATAGTTGTGTGGAGTCACTACCAGTGAGCATAAATCCTTTTCTCCTATTTTTATGCATTGCCCATTTGTACCCAAGGCTTGATGCTTGTGTGACTAAAACTAGCTAGAAAGGAGTTAGGTGTCATCGGGACTTAGGCCGCTTTGTGCATGTTCTCTGACAAACATAAGTGGCTGGGGACTTTAGGCACTTGTATGGTTCAATGGCAGTGGAGTGGGACTCTTGCGAATGACAGTGATGACTAAATGTTAGACTAAGGCCAGGTCTACCCTATGGGAGAAAGTCGAACTAAGATACGTGATAGCATAGCTGAAGTTGATGTACCTTAACTTGACTTACCGCAGCGTCCCCACTGCAGGAGTTACTCCTTGCAAACTGGTGGAGTACTGGAGTCGAGGGGGGGGGGTCACGATCGGCAGTTGATTTAATGGGTCCTTACTAGACCCACTAAATCAAACTCCGGGAGATTGATCCCTGCAGCACCAATCTTCCAGTAACCAGAGACAAACTCTAAGGCTGCGTCTAGACTGGCATGATTTTGCGCAAATACTTTTAACGGAAGAGTTTTTCCGTTAAAAGTATTTGTGCAAGAGAGCATCTATACTGGCATGTGCCTTTGCACAAAAGACTTGCTTTTGTGCAAAAGCTTCCGTGCCAGTGTAGATGCTCTCTTGCGGAAGAAATTAACATTGCTGTTTACACTGGCCCTCTTGTGCAAGAATACTTGCGCAAGAGGACTTATCCCTGAGCGGGAGCATCAGAGTATTTGCGCAAGAAGCACTGATTTTGTACAGTACAAGATCAGTGTTCTTGCGCAAATACTCACAGCCAGTGTAGACAGGCGGCAAGATTTTGCACAAAAGCAGTTGCTTTTGCGCAAAATCTTGCCAGTCTAGACGCAGCCTAAGGATATGTCTCTACTACTGGCCAGATCAACAAAGCAGTGATTCATCTATCTGGGGTTGATTTATTGAGTCTAGTAACATCTTGATAAATTGACCCCCCCATTGCTCTGACCAACTCTGGAACTCCACTGTGCTGAGAAGCACTAGGAGAGTCGAGAGGAGAACAGCTTGCATCGAGACACTGCAGTGAAGACACACAGTAAGTAGCTCTAAGTACGTTGACCTCAGCTGCGTTAGTCATGTAGCTGAAGTTGCATAACTCAGATCGATCTCTGCCTGTAGTGTAGACCAGGCCTAAGCCCCCTTGTGAATCCAGCCCTTAGTCATCTTCTGCCTCAGTTCCTTTCTGTAAGATGGGGATAACAGCATTTTCTTACTTCACGGAGGTGTGGTGGGGATAAGTTTACATAAGAGATTGTGAGGTGGTATGTAAGGGTATGTCTACGCTATCTCGTTAGTTTGAGCTAGGTAGGGTAATGAGGGCAAGCAGAGTTGCAAATGAAGCCTGGGATTTAAATCTCCCGGGCTTCATATGCATGTTCCCGGGCGCCGCCATTTTTAAATCCCCCTTAGTCCGAACTCCGTGCCCGCGGCTACATGCAGCATGGAGTAGGTAGTTCGAATTAAAGATCCTAATTAGTAAAGATCCAGCTTCCCCTCATTACCCTACCTAGCTCGAACTAATGAGCTAGTGTAGACATACCCTAACTGGGGGCCATGCCAGAACCTAAGGCAAAGAGAACACTGCAAAGCTCTTCATGTGACTGAACAAAATACTAGAAGTCTTTACTATAGTAGTTCTCAGGGATCATTATTGGAGACACGTTGCACACGCAGAGGTTGACCTGATGGCTGTCCATTGCCTCCATTCATAGGCCCTGTTGCTAAGCTAACTGAAGTCAATGATCGTCTTTTCCATGACTTCCAGGGGATTCACATCACATCCTGAGAATTTGGAAGGTGTTTTCCCGAGACCTTTTGGGGACCTAATCAGAAAGAATCACTGAATATTTTGAAATTTGTTCACCACCAATCATGCATCCTAGTCGTGGTTAATCAAACGTGCCCGGAGGGGATGTCTTCTCTACAGAGTGAAGCTCTGACTTGGATTTTACCCAAATCCCCTGACATCCACACAGACAGGTCTTTGCCCATGTTTATACCTGCTTTGAACCTGGGCTTGTGTGCCCAAAGGGGATACAGGTAAGAGCCCAGGTTTCACATGAACACAGACTTTAAGCCACCTCCTTTGCAGTGTGGATGGGGGCTGTCAGCTGCTGACCATTGTCTGGTGCTTTCCCACAAACCTTTGGGGGGGGGACCCTCTATTGTTGACTTCCTACCAAATACAGTGCTAAGAACCATGCAAAATCCAAGCACCTAATGTGAGTTTGCAGCTTCCTGGGTTTGACTTGAGCATCACATGGCAGTGTGGATGCATGCACCCAGCCTTGGCTAACCTGGGTAAATTCAGTGAAGATAAAGACCTGCCGTGAAAGCAGGTGGTTGCCGATGATGTAAAAATAGCTCTGTTTGAATGCCCGGTTTTGCATTTCATGTGATTACCCCGGAGATACTATGGCCCTAAATTTAATTGCTTATCTGAACCTTCTATCTTTAACCCCACCTCATCAGTAAGCTCTTCCAGACCTGTTACCTAACATGTTGACAGGTTACTACTCTGGGATAGTGAAATGCTTTGCAACCAGAGTGCACATATTGGAAATTTTTCTGATGCCAAAGAAATAAACTTACCTCAACCTTATCCACCTTTGTTTAGGATTTCTGGGGGCATTGAATTATCCTGAAGCACAGACCAGGCCAAATGCTGAGGTCACTCAAGGAAGGAATCCTCATGACACCCAATGAGGGACTTTCCCCTTGAGAATTGGGGGAGACTACACCCAAGGAAAATAGATGATGAAAACTACTGAGCCTCAAGACTGAGAACCGTGTTCATTAAAAGACACGTCTTTGGCACTTCTTCCTGCCTAGAAGGAGATAGCAAGCTCTAGCTCAGCATTTCCCAAAGTGTGGTCTGCGGCCCAGTACCAGTCCTTAGAAAAATTATCATGCACGATCCTATTAATTTGTGTGATGGGGTAGTGGCAGCGCTGCCCTCTTGGGAGAGAGCCTGGCACTGCAGCGTCTCTGCCGGGTACGTTCCCGGGAAGCGGGGCTAGATCCGGCGGGCAGTAGGACCCAGGGAGAAGGCTGGGCGCCGTGCGCACCGACGAAGAATGCCCGGCACTGGACACAGCCAGGGGAGTCGGCACCAGCCGATAAAGCGGCCAGGATTGGGAACAGGAGGGGGGTGGAACAACCCGCTGGGCGCACTGACGCAGAATGCCATATGCCAGCCGATAAAGCAACCAAGATTGGGGCCAGGAGGGTGAACGGAACAACCCGCTGGACAGGTAGGGCCAGCGACACAATTTATTTGCATATCCATCATTTGCTTAATGAATATGCAAATAAATGATACCAGTTCTCCAAAAGCTTGTGAATGGGTTTACGGGTCCCCAGTATCAAAAAGATTGGGAACTTCTGCTCTAGCTCATTCTAGGATTCCCTTGCTCCACATAGAAGTTTTAATTTTGCAACAGCCTGTTTAGATTTGCAAAGGAATGCCTAAAAGGAGATAGCAACAATCCATCCCCTTTCCACTCTCACCACTAACCTTTCACTGCCATTAGTGCACAAGTCTGAGTCCTTCACTGGTGTAAATTTCCATCAGACCACTGAGCTCAGCAGATTGGCCCTGATTTACATTAGCTCCGGAACGGGGCCCACAGTTTCCATCTCCAGCCATTATGTCTCAATGGACATCTACCTCAACCTTCTTATGCACTGGGTTAGAAGCGCCAAACGGCATGAAAAATGATGTGATGGGGGAATGAAAATTAATAAAGTCTGGAGTGAGCAGGAAATCAATGAGCTAACATTGACAGATTTCTTTGTCTCTGGCAGGGCTATGACAAGCATGTACCAGCATTTCCCTCTGTTAAAAATTAATTGAACTACTTTATCATATCAGATACAAGCACACCCTTTGTGCCAGTCAAGTGATATAATTATGACACAGTAATTACAGTCCAGAGCCTGCATGATGTTGGGAATGAATCAGCAGAGAAAATCAGTTTGTGGCAGCAGTTTTATCGCAGGCAGAGAGGGAATTACTAAACAGCCTAGCCATATATTTCCCCACAACCCAGCAACCCACATGTCCCTTTTACACACACACACACACACACACACACACACACACACACACACACACACACACACTGGAGAAAAGATTGATTTCTTCTTTTTGGAAGAACCATTCTGCCCTCAATTGAAAGGTTTTCAGAGATGAGGGAAAGAAAGATGCTAATGAACTTATACATATTAATTGCTTTGGATTCTCACTTCTAGCAGTGAAAATCATGGGCTTGGAGAATCTGTCTTTCACACAGCGGGAGAAATTACCCATGGGGTGCTTAGAAATAAAAGGCCACATCTTCATTTGGTGGACCTCCCAATCTCTCCACTGAGATCAGTCTGTGTTAGAGTTTACTGTTGCATCCATCACTGCAGTATCCATCTAATAATTATACGACACCTGGGATTTCTTTGAAGAACAGAAAAAAAAATCACCAGGCAGCAGATGGCTAGTGGATTTGGCTTCCTAAGGATTATAATCCCCGTCCTCCTCCACTAGTTCAGAGACTTCTACATCCAACTTAGTTCTGGCTAAGGTTGGCTGGAAAACAAGAATTCAATTTTGTAAAAAGAAATGGAGGTTTTGGTAATTCTTTGAATTTGGTAGAAACAAAATTTGTGTGTGTGAGAAGGGTACATCTACACTAGTCCCCTAGATCGATCTAGGGAGGCTAAAGAGGCTGACCGGAATTGCAAATCAAGCCTGGGGTTTAAATATCCCGTGCTTGATTTGCATGTTGCCGGCCGGTCGCCATTTTAGAAATTGACTAGCCCAAAGTAACTGCCCTCATTCGAATTAGCTGGTAAAACTCATTGCAAGAGGAATACCAGCTAATTCAAGTTAGGGCTTTAAATCAGAATCCCGTTTCACTGCCGTGTGTAGACGCGGGCAGTTACTTCAGGTTAGTCAATTTCTAAAATGGCAACCAGCCAGGAACATGCAAATCAAGCGTGGGATATTTAAACCCTGGGCTTGATTTGCAATTCCGGTCACCCTCATTAGCCTCCCTTGATCGATCTAGGGGGCTAGGGTAGACGTACCCAGAGAGAGAAATAGAGAGCACCTTCCTTATAACAGGCTCTTCTTCCTGGTACCCACTTGTGCTTGCTCCTTCTAGATCCTCCACATCTCCTTCTGGCACTAACCTAACTACAGAGAAGCTCTTTTTAACCAGTCTCAATAGGTTCTTAATTGGCCTCAGGTGTTCCAGCTAGCCTGGCTCACTTGAATCTGGAAGTCCTCTTATTTGGCTCCAGATGTTTAAATGCTTTGATTGACAATGGCAAATTCCTGCTGGTTCTGGACTAGCCCTTGTTAGTTTACCTTGGGAACAGAGATGTACTCAGTCTAAGGCTAATATACTTCCCTTCATCCACTCTATTGTGCCATCTGGTCTGACCCTGTCACACCTATTAAAACTGGTGCCCCTTTGTGACTACAGCAGATATGTCTGACAGAATGGCTGGTGCCCATCTAAGATGGTAACGGTTCCTCACAAGATGTTTGCAGAATGAATAGAGGGGGTGATAAGTATCACCCTTTTGGATTGACCACGGCAGCTCCAGGCATTTTGTTGTATCCAGAAGAGTAGCTATAAGCAGGGATTATAATTTTTTGTGATTAAGAAAGAACAAAACAAAATTCCTTGATTTATAAATATAAAATCCACATTTTCCTAAGATTTAAAATGAAAGGCAGAACTTTAGTTTCCCTACAACAGTTGAACACAATGCTTTGTTGAAATTCAGTAGAACCTCATTTCTCTGAGCCTCTATTATTTGGATCACCAGCCACCCAGGATGGACAGCCAAAGACCAACCGGTCAGCACTGAGAGCATGGCTACACTACGGAGAAGATAGACTAGTGTTTCTTAAACTTTTTAAGACTGAGAAACACCAAAGGAGTTTTTATTAAGCAAAAAAAAAAAAAAAAAAAAAAAAGGTCGGGGGGAAAAAAAAGTCGCCCCTTTAAAGGTGGCCATTTTGAATTCTGTTGTTCTCCGCGGCACACCGGTGTGCCACGGAACACAGTTTAAGAAACACTGAGATAGACACTGCTGCGGTTGATTTTCCGGGGTTTGATTTAGCAGGTCAATTTAGACCTGTTAAATCAAACTCAGAGGGTGTCCCCATAAGCACCAGTATTCTTGCTCCTCATGAGGAGTAAGGGAAACTTATGGGAACGGTTGCTCCCATCAGCCTCCGGCAGTGTGGATGGGGTGGAAACGTGATGTAAGATATGTCGACTCCAGCTACCTGGAATATGATACCAGTGTACCTTATTTTGACCTTCTACGTAGTGTAGACCAGGCCTGAGAGCTTGGTCCCCATTAGGTTGGATAAATTGGTTTCCACTGTAAAGTTATACCACAATAAAAAAATCAACCACAAGAGGGGGAGTCTATGTGCGTTGAATAAGTGACTCTGATATTTTCAGTGATGTTTAGTTAATAGTTCACTTTGTAATGAGACTACATCAGCTAACTACGTTCTTTCCCTCTCTCTTATCCAGGATCCCAGAAATCCACGTGCCCCAGAAAATGTGGAAAAGTGCAGAATGTGTGTTTTTATGGAGATTATTTAGTTTTGGGGCCTCCGGTCGGGGGTTATCCTGGGCCCCATGCCTGGGACACTGCGGAGGAGGGGGGCATTATGTCATTGGAGAAGGAGCGGGGGAGGAGGGCAACAAACTAAGCTTGGCTGGGAAAAATACATTAGGGTGAGGGTAATACAATGGATCATAAATCGGGATCATACTGGAGCATCTCTCACACTTGCCATAAACAACATCGGGTTGAATGGTGAGCGTAGACTAGAAATAGATTTGCCCACAGTGAATTTGGGCACAATCTTCCATCGCACCCCCCAATATAATGATTTTCTGGAATGGTCCAAAGTCAGGCTCTAAGAAAATGAGCTTGCAATAAGAAAAGGCACCGGGAAGTATTTTAGGGCCATTGCTCCTGGGCGTGAGGTAGACATGATCCGACATGACAACTGGACAGGCCTAAAACGATAATCCTCTGCTTGTTTGCATAATTGGGTCTGAACAACCATAACGAATGCCCCGTTGCCTGACATCCCACTTGCTAACAGGTTTCAACCCAAGCGAAAGAATCAGAAATAATGTCGGAAAAATCCCATAAAACCCCTAAAGAGCTTATACAATGGTGCAAATTAACACAGCGAAGGAAGCCCAGGTCAAGTTAAAACAAGCCTGACAAAGGAGAGGTGCTCAAGAATTTCTATTTAGCATGTAAATATCTTATGCAATGTGACTGGTGTGTGTGTGTGTGTTACTGGAGAAACCTAGGGAAGTGGTGGAATCTCCATTCCTAGAGGTGTTTAAGTCTCGGCTTGACAAAGCCCTGGCTGGGTTGATTGAGTTGGGATTGGTCCTGCTCTTGGGCAGGGGGCTGCACTTGATGACCTCCTGAGGTCTCTTCCAGTTCTATGATTCTATGAGATCTTTACCACCCTTGCTTTGGCCTCTTCATGCCAGCTGAATGGTTGCACGAACTCCCAGAGCTATCCTCATTCTTGGAGGCACCCAGGGCAGGAAGAGCACAAGGACAGCTTACAGCTGCTGTTGTTCCCTTCCCTGTGGGCTCCATGTTCTGTGGTGCACCGAGCAAAGAATTTCACTCTTTATGGACAGAGCCGTAGAAGGGGGTGTAAATGAACCAGAGATGAGATGCAGAGCCGTTGCCTTCAGACACATGGTGGTTGGGCATACCGAAAACAAGGGGATTTGCGTTTGTGTGATCTGAATTAGGGATGTAAGGGTTTAACCGTTTAATTGGTTAACCAATAAGCATCAGCTTACTGGTTTTCATTAACGTTGAGCGCCCGCCATGTAGCTCCCTGCTGCTGGCCTCACCCAACTTTAGCAAGAATGCAACCACCAGGCGTCAAAGTAGGCCAAGTTATTAAGGGCCTCACAGTAGGGATACAAAAATGGTTTTTAAATAGTAACCATGTAATGGGTAAAAACCCCTAGTGGTTACATGGCTAACCCTTTCTGGGGTCCTACAGCTGGCTCCTTGCTTGGAGGGCTCTGCCAGTCCCCTCCTCTGGCTGCCAACCCGGTTCCCTGGAGAGCTGGCTGCTAGCCCACGCCATGGCAGTTCTGCAATATACGACTTATGCTGCAGAATCTGCAATGCAGGGAGG